>NC_045428.1:6142515-6468140 GCF_902635505.1 Sarcophilus harrisii | reverse complement strand
GGTTTAGCCAAGCAGCAAACGCCTCCAAAGGCTGCTCACATCCACTGGGAGCTCCCGATGACCATGTCGCATCATTCTACTGCTCTTAGTCGCCCTTAACTCCTGAGGGAAACTCAGTTTGCTTTTCCAAATGGGCTGTTAAACCGTTGCAGGGCAGGATTCTGACTTTTGGGTTCTTTGAACCACTTTATTTTTCAATGCCCAAGTCTTCAGGCAGATGGTCGCTCCTGAAGTCTCGATAAAAGCAAATTCTGGGGCTGACACAGAGGTCAAGGAAATTCCTTCTCCCTGGCTTAGCTCTCCAGACCGAGACGTCCCTCAGGAAATACAGGTCAGCGGCTATAAACCCGGTCACTTGGGCTCTTGTTTGAAATGGGCCAACACTCTGTATTAGTGTCAGCAAAAGGCCCAGAGAGCATCTCATTAAATGCACGCAAACACACACACACACACACACACACACACACACACACACACACACACTTTTATCACCAGCAAGCTCTGCCCCACACTTGCTAAGAAATAAGTTTCAGCTGTGGCCATGAGAGCTGATACAACATGTGGAAACTCTATAAACAAAAGTCATCCGTTAATGTCTCTAAAGCAGATTTTGTTGTTGATATACTCTGTACTCTATGTATGTACCCCCTCGCCACCCAAATGCTTCCCGCCTCCGAGCCTGGTACTCTATGCACTGTACCCCTTTGCTACTCAAAGGCCTCCTGACTCCAGACCTGGCACTCTATGCACTGCACCCCCTTGGCATCCAAATGCTTCCTGATTCCAGGTCTGATATTCTCCTTTCACTCTCCAGGACTCTGTGCACCTGCCTGGGCAGCCTGCAGACCACTCAGCACTTCCAGACACAGCACTCAGTAAACACTCAGGAGAACATGGTTCTCCTGATGGCAGGAAAGGAAAGCAGACATGGCCAACAGCCAGGGTCATTCTCCTCTCCCCTCATTCTCTCAAATGCCATCGTTGCTACCCAGTTCAAGAAAAAACAAGTCATAGATTTCAAGCTGAGCCAAACTTGAGGCTGTCTCGTCCAACCTCCTCCATTGTACAGATGAGGAAACTGAGAGTGACTTGCTGAGGTCAAACAAGAAGTCCACAGTTGAGCCAGTATAGAAAACCAGGTTTGTAACTCAAAGCTGTAAGTCCCTGAGGTGATGCAATGGATGCTTACTAGTCGTGTGACCCCAGGCCAGTCACTTTGCCTTTTTTGTCTCAGTTTCCTCATCTGTCAAGTGAACTGAAGAAGCAAATGGCTAAACCACTTCTGTGTCTGTCAAGAAATTCCAGAATGGGATCATGGAGAGTCAACTACAACTGAACAAGAACGCAAAACTCTGGGATTACTGAGTTAACAGGAAACAGGCCCCATAGCTTCTCCGAGAAGTGCACAGACGTGCATATTTAAAATATTTTGAGAATAAAGAGGAAAACAATGCACTCTGAGCTCCAACAAAGTGCCTACAAAATATCCAGGAGTCACCAATGTGACTCAAAACCTCAGAAGTCACCTCATTCAGTTACATTTTACAAAAGAGAGAGAGAAATAGCCTGAAATCACACAGGTAAAATACAGTGAATTCTGGATTTGCTCTGGGGTCTTTTGACACAAAATTTTCATTAACAGACAATAGGAGTTCTTGAGCTTTTTAGTATCATGGATCCCCTTGGCAGGCTGAGGAAGCATTCAGATCCCTCTCAGAGAAACATTCTTGAGTTGATAGTTTTATAAAGGAAATCCCTTCTATTGAAAGGCAATTATCCAAATTTGATTTTTAAAAGTTCAAATTCCAGGTGGTAGTCTTGCTACAGAAAGCCATTCAACATCCTCTATGAGAGCCCCCACTTCTATCTTTTTGTAGATTTGTAGATTTTATAGATTTTGCTCTTTAAAGATCTTACTACCCTTGGCTATTAAAAAAAAAAAAAAAGAATTTCTTTTCTCTCTATTGACAATCTCTATTTGGGCTATTTGTATCTGGTCACATAAAGCCAGTTCAATTCAATTCAATCCAGTTAGGAAGCTCAGTTTCCAAGTCATGAAGGCCTGTGTCTTCCTTTTGAAATATCCTAGTTGTGGGACCTGTTCCCTCCACAGTGAACTCCAGAATTTCCTAGGATTATCAAGAAAGAATCATTGATTGTCTACACTAGCTAGGGTATTTCCCTCCCCAAAAGTTCCTCAGATCTGTGAAAAATCATAAACCCTCACCTTCCCACCCCACCAAAAAAAACCATTCTGTCCTACTGTGGTGATGTAATTTCATGAAAAGGAATCCAACTCTGCTCCCAGAGAGTTACATGCTACTGGAAGATATGGCGTGCACATAAATCACTATGTACTGAGCAAATATACAGAAATGTTTGAGGGTCAGGAAGCTTGTGGGGATAAGAAAACCTTGGTGTGGGAGGTCCTGAGCTAAGTGGTGAAGGAAGCCAGGGGACCAAGAAGGTTCCATGAGTTTGGTGGTGGAGGCGGGGCCTTCCATTTGGAAGCATCATGTTCACTGGATGGCATCTGATTTCTAAAAGATGGCAAAGTTTGGAGTTTTGTCTCCTCCTACTTCTTTATTCCGAATTCAGTGAACATGGGGGTAGATCCACAGATAGCCTGTCCCTTTCCCATAGTAGGATTTGTTAGCACCAGCTCAGTTTGGACAAGTTCTGATTTGAAAGGACAGAGAAGCGGTGGGCAAATCTCCCAGACGGCAGAGTTTATATAATGGCCAATGCTGACTGTGACCCCTAAGTCAAAATTTTTCCAGCTTATGTTTGTTGAATTGTATTTTTCTCAGAGTGACTCCAGAAACTTTCAGACAATTCTATGCTCTTAAGCTAGGGATTGCTTTGTTATTTTAAACTCAGATTTCTCCAGCACTTGTCTAATTCCCCAGAAATGTGCCTAAAGAGCTCCCCATTCATCATCTGTGCCCTGCTTTTTAGTATAATTTAGCAAATCCAAAAGGAAAATTAAGTAGGATGTTAAAAGAACCTTTGAAAGGATGGTCAGTGCGATCTGGCATGAACTTTCCAAAGAAAGGGTGAGCCCTGTCACATGAGCTTCTTAACTGGACAAAAGCAAGTCTGGAAAATCATCTTGTACTGGCCAACGCCATGGTTCTTCCAATCCAAATGGTATTACTTTAGAAAACTCCTGGCCAACTCCAAAGTAAAGAACATTTACATAAAAGTGTGAGTCATTGAATCAGAATTTTAGGGCCATAAGAAACTTCTGAGAATACTCTTATTTTTAACAATATGGAAAGTGAGGATTCTCTAATATTGCTCCATGGGAAACTTTAGAGATGTAGTATTGGGCACTGAAAAGGAAAATGTCCCTGCCAAAAACCAAACTTATCTTTGAGTTTGAGGGACCAGTCACATTTATCTTATTCTACCAAAATGATTGATAGAAAGTGTATTTCATGATGTAAAGCAGTGATGGTGAAGAAGGGGTGTAAAGGAAGAGGGGCTGCTCAAATGGGAAAAGTGAAGAATTACAGATCAAGAGTGTTCCCCTCCATTGGTATAAATGATAGTATGAGTTTGAAAGGGAGAGACAGAGACAGAAAGAGAGACACAGAGACAGAGGCAGAAACAAAGATAGATACACAGAGAGGATGAATTTAGCTTAGAATATCAAGAGTACTCAAGGAAGGTTCTCAGCACTTATATGTCATGCACTTATAGGGATCATGGGCAAGATGGATACAAGATGGCCGGATATGGACAGATTGCTAAAGGGAATTTCCAAATTGATCAGATCACAGATTTATCGACATCTATTCTCCTCCTCTCTCTTTCCATTTCCCCAAAGTGTTATTTACACAAACAGTAATAAAATTGCTACAGAGACAAATTTCCCAAAGAACAATCGCCATCCACGACCTTCCTGATCCACAGAATCCTCTCTCGCTATCTTTGCACAGGCTGGAAGGTCCATACCTGAAATGCTTCTCCTCCTGACCTCTGCCTCTTGACTTCTTTAGCTTCCTTCAAGGCTCAAATTAAATGTCTCTCTCTTGGCCATTATCCAACCCCTCAGGTGTCAATTCCCTTCATGCCTGCTCTGTAAATCACCTTGATTTCTTTGCTATGCCCATGCTACAGGCCAACAGGTGTGGTTGTTGCGTCTCTCCTCCCCTTCCTCCCTGGGAGGCTGAGGACCGTCTCATCCTCATATTTCTATCCTGACTGACTAACTCAGCACCTGGCACGGAGCAGCAGCTTCAAAAGGGCTCTTTGATGGATTTCCTCTGGGAAAAAACTTGGATGGTGAGAATGTCTGTAAAAGCCATTCCATTGGCTGCTCTCCTTGCCCCCCCCCTACAGTGTCTGGTAGCTTAATGTCTGCCCACGAGTGGCTTCTTGCCCTGAGCCTTGTAGCCAAATCACAATCTAGTGTTTCCAGTTGATCACAGTACGCCAATGGGAAGCCACGGCCTTCCGACCAGCTTAGCCTGGCCAGTTTTATGCAGAAACACAGTCCAAGAACTGGAGCTTTTAGAGAAAAGTTCTCATTAGATAAAAAGCAGAATCCATCCTAATGAGGGGCGAGAGAAAGCTGGTCATTTGTAAAGTGTCTTTTTAGAAGCTTGGAGCCTGATACTTCAAAGGTTCAATCAGGGGATGTTTAAATTTGTAAAAAGCTCCCAGAATTGTGAGAATATGTCCTTAAAATAGCAGCTAAAAATACCCCAAATATGCAGGCTTCGTTGGACTAAATTCTTCTGTTCTGACTTGGTCCTAGCGAGACGTCAGCCAAGAACTGGCTTCTCACTCCGCAGCGGGAAGATCGTGCTATCTTTTACACTGACATATGTAAAGGTCAAATCACATATGCTTCTGATTAAAGTGCATATGGATGGGAGGGTTATGAATCCATATTGTTGGTTTTTTTATATTTGACAAAAGAGATTTATATTAAAGCTGATTTAACTAGAATAGCAGAGTAAGAACTCCACGGTCACACACAAGATGTCCCCCGGGGCTCTTCCAAGAAGGAAAGCCTGACCTTGGGTTATTGAGCCATTGAGGTGAACGATGGTGGCTATAGATTATGTCTCATTCACATCCAGCTATTGTTTTGGAAACATAGGATTTCTTTATCCTTCACCATTGTGTTAATACTGTTAAAGTAAACATCCCTCGTTAAAGACCGCAGAGCTACAGGGCATCTTGAAAAAAATGATGACTTTTTAATATTTTAAAAATTATTTTCAAGGGATCTGATGGATGGGCATGTATCCCAAAGAAGCCAGTGATAAAATAAAAGGACCCATGTGCTTTCAAAAATTTCTAGCAGTTTTATTTTTCACACCAGTAGAGAATTAAAATCAAAGTTGTGCTCATGAATTGAGGAACAGTTGAACAAATTGTGGCAAATGAGATGAAGAATAAAGAGAAGCAGAGGATGAATATGAGCTGATAGAAAGAAAAATCTGTAGAACCAGAAAAAGTCGATTTAAATAAATCAACAATGAATGTTGGGGAATGAAAATGAGCAAGATCTTCCTTAAAGAAGAGATATCAGGAGAATATTTTTGCACCACCCCTTCCATGCCGCTGAGCCTTCCTTGGTCAATGTTTCCTTATTTGTAAAGGATTCAATGACATCTCAGATCCCTTCTAACTCTGAATATATATGATTCTTTGACCTGCAGAGACAGGAGATTATCAATAGAAAATCCAGCATACAATGTTGGTTCTTTTGATATATTGGTTATTTTTATTGGCTAATCAATATTTCTTCTCATCCCAACATTTTTAAAATATTATTTATTTTAGTGGATTGTGCCCTGAGAGAAGGAGAGGAAGTGATATCATGATAAATGGACATGACACAAACACAGAAACACCATGACAATTATTTTCAAAGGCCTCTTGATTGCTTCAGTCCCCCTGGGATTTCTCTAGAAAAAAAAAATCATTTATTTTCTTCTCCAAGTAACTCCAATTGTATGTAACTCAATGCATGAACCTCTTTATGTTGTTTGATATTATTTTGTCAAAATCCATAATATTTTCTTTTTTGTAACCTGTAATGCCTACTACAAAGAAACTAAGCTTCTGGAGGGCATTATTATTATTTTTATTTCCCCACCTTGTACATTACACATAGTAAAGACTTGATAGATGATTGTTGAATCAAGTTGAATTAAATCCTGGAGGTGAACTGACTCTTTTTTGTTTCATAGCAAGTGTGGGCAAGGCTGGGAAACTGGGCCAAACTTTCTCCCACATTCTCTTCCATCTCCTCCCTCCTTCTGATGCCCGCTTCATGTCCCTAGGACAGAAAGGCAGTTAAACAGCAACGATTTCTGTCAAGGCTTTAGGCTGGTGACAGCTTGAGCGGGTCCCTGCAGAAGTATTTGCCTTTTGGGCAAGGTTCATCCCAAATGGTGAATTTTCAATAAGCCCTTCATACACTGTGACAGACAGGGAGGAGGATCTCTAGTCAAGGACTCCTAGCATCTTCCAAATCCTGTCTGGAAAAGCCACTCTGAGAAGGGCAGCCAGAGATTTCTGCCTTCTGGACAAGGTAAGAAAGACAATTTGCACTCATGTTGGCTTCCGTGACAAGGCAAGGATTGACCTCATCCAGTGAAAACGTGATTTGGGGGGGCTGAGTCACAGTTAATGTGAGGCTTGCTCTGATAACACACAGCCTATTGGCTTAACTACCATCCCGCTCAGCATCTGTCTGTTTGTCATTAGCATCTTGGAGATGGATGCTGGATCAGCCCAGTGACCAGTCGGTCAGCCACTCGCTCACCATGACTTCACTGGAACTGCCAGCCAACTGAATGACAGACCCCTCCCCAATCCAGCCTCTGTACCGCCATCCACTCCACTCCCATCAGACTTTACAACTGCAACCTATTATAGGCTTAGAATTGGATTCCAATCGCCCTCTGGGAATCAGCTGCGGATGCTCAACTGAGCACTGGCTAAGGGCTGACTCAACATCTGCCCATCTTGGGAGGTTCTGAGAAGCCATTTAAATATTTGTCTACAGCAAAGGCAAGCAGTAACCATATGGCCGCCATGATGGAGGCTGAGAGAGAGCATCGGATTGGGAGTCCAAGCTCTAGATCCTTTGCTTTCTAGAATGAGTTTCTGACTCAGTTATACAGATCATGGGAGGGAAAGTAAAAAAAATCATAAAGCAAGTTATTGTTGCTTAGTTGTTTCTATTGGGCCCAACACTTTGTGATCCCATTTGGGATATTTTTGGCAAAGATACTGCTTTCCTATTTCAATCTTTAGCTCTGCCCTCAGGGAGCCTACATTCTAAAGGGAGAAATATTAGTTGAGGAGCCACCACAGATGGTCATCCTTCATGATCTGCATTAGAAACATACCGGAGCCTACTAATGGAAAACTACTATTGACATGAATAGCTCTGGCTGTGTGGGGAAAGAGTTGTCCCAAAGGATATTAAGGGAAGTAGCACTTTCAACAAAGGTATAGTTATTATTATTTATTTATTTTTGCTGAGGCAATTGGGGTTAAGTGACTTGCCCAGGGTCACACAGCTAGGAAGTGTGAAGTGTCTGAGACCATATTTAAACTCAGGTCCTCCTGACTTCAGGGCTGGTACTCTAACCGCTGCACCACCTTGCTACCCCATAAAGGTATTGTTATTATTAATCATAGCAAAGGGGATGCCAACTGCCTGGGGACCGCTGAATAAACTGTGGTGAATAACAAAGAAATGGAATTTTGGTGCAGCAGGATATGAAGAATTCAAGTATTTAATTATTGAATTAATAAGCATATCTTTAAAACCTACTGTGTGCCAGGCCCTGTCCTAGGTGCTGAGAATAAAAATGGAAAGAATGAAATCGCTCTAGTTTCAGAGGAAACAAAATAGATATAATGACCAACATAATGTAAACAAAAAGATTTACAAACAAAAATGAAAATCGAGCCTCAGAGGTGCACAGACAGAAGCACTATGAGGTATGGGGCTGAAGGATATTTTAAATAAGGACTTTGCTCATGAGAAGTATAAAAAGTATTATCCATTGCACAGATGATCAGAGGAGATAGATCGACCCTGAATCCAAAATGTAATTGCGTTGCCAGGTCACTTCTGGTCCCCGTTTGATGTTAAGAGGCCTTGAGTACGTCATCCAAAGTGGTCAATAAACCCCCCTTTGGAGCTGAGATGGGAGGATATGGAGAGATATGGACGGTTTGTCAGCCGTACTGCTCAACAGGCTTCCTGTACCTACGATTCTATCCTGGGTTTAGAAGTGTGATCTCGCCCAGTTCTCAAAGAAATTGATAGGATCAGGACTTTGGCAGGGAGTAATAGTTAAGTAAGTATCACCCTGTCAAGAGTTCTTTAAAAAATTATGGTGTCTGGTGGAAAAGGATGTCATTTTCAGGATAATTGTCCTTCAACAGAGCACTCGAGTGAACAGTAACTCGTTATCCAGTGCAAAGACCATCTTTTAATCTAAACAAACCACTGATTTCACTGAGCTTCAAGAGTCAAAGTTGTTTTTATTGAAGGAAAAGTACTGCCTGAAGCCACAAGAGAAGGCCCTGCCTGGAACGCTGGGCCTCTGCTGTCAGACACTCAGGGGAGGGGTTATTTGTGGGGAGACAATTTGATCCATACGGTTACCATATGGGATAGTGCAACGCAAGATAGGAAATTAAGGCAGGGAAACAGAACGATATTTGTTAATCCCCCAGAACCAATTCACTTCCCATGGAAAATAGCCCCACTAGTGTTTCTGACAGCCTTAACAGAAATGTTCTCAGCAACCCAGGCTTGGCCTGTGACACTGTTTTGGAGAATGGCTTTTCCAGGTGGGGGTGCTGGGCCACCAAGGGCTAAAGCCCTGAAAAGTCTCCATGGAAGCCAATGGATTGTTTTTTAATCCCACCAATTAAGAGTCAAACAAATCATCACTTCATCATGTCTTCAGATAAAATGCTGTGTTTGGGTAGGAGTGCATGGTGGGGAGTTGAGGGAAGAGATAGGGGAGGTAGAATAGGTCTCACTCAATCCCTGACTTGTTCTGATTCTTAAAGGAGAGCAAATACGTTCATTATTTTACACGCTTGGGGAATCCAAGAGCCTCTAAAATGTGGAGTGAGAAGAAAAGAGAGATGTGGAAGTACATGGAAATCATTCATTCACTCAATTGAACTGCAAGTGTATCAGGCACTGTGCTGGGGGCTGGATATAAAAAGACAAAATAAAACCATTCTGTCATCAAAGGTCCCACATTTTACTGGAGAAGAAACAAGTACTCAGAAAAGTAAATAAAATAAATGGGACAAATGATTTTTAAAGTAGTAGATGGGAAGTAGTCTTACAGTCTGGGGCAGGGAAATCAAAGTAATCAACCTTGCAGAAAGCCAGAAATTCTAACAGGTTGGAATGCAGAGGGAGTGACTTCCAGACCTTGGGAATCACCTCTGCAAATTCCAGACCTTGGGAATCACTTCTGCAAAGCCAGAGGTGAGAGATGGAATGCTCCATACAGGGAACCGAGAGCTACAACAGGAGTTCAGGGAGGAATAACTAAACTAATCATTGTCTCGTGTTCCTGGCTTCTCTCCCTGAGCTTCTTGCTGGTGAATTTGAGAGCCATTCACCAAAAGGAGGAAGGGGAGCCAGTCTTGGGAAGCCAAAGCCCCCGCTACTCTCTGAGCATTTCAGGTAATAAAGTGGATGAGGCTGGAATTGGGTCAGCAAGGCTACCATTGCGGAGGAGGACTGAAGGTGCTGAAGGCCATAGGCAGATAGAAGGGGGATCAAAATGCTTCACTTTCCAGCTTTCTCATCATCTTCCCCTTCTCACTTTCTTTCCCAAGTAGGAAACCAGTTAACTATGAATATGACAGGTTAAAGTTCAGCCAAATCCCACTTTGGACCCTATTCCAGAATGAGGGGATCCCTGACACTCCCCCTTTGGGACAAGAGGTTCATCCCAGATCTAGTCTCAGGGATGCAGGCATTTGGGCTCTAATCTTGTAGATGTAGATGTAAATCCCAATTCTGACAACTGATAACCTCTTCGGGCTTTGGGCTTGGCCAAATCATTGTAGTTTTTGTTTATTTGTTTGTTTTTGAAGAGGAAAGTCAATTTGCCCCTCTGACTCCCTCTATGATCCTAGGATCACACCATCCTCAGGAAATACAAGTTGGATGTTGGAAGGGTTTTCAAATCTACTTTAATATAAGGTAAGGAAAAAAGTATCAAGAGCTACATGAAGTCTTCAGAAGAGTCCAAAGGACCAGGTCCTGACTTGGCCACAGTAGGGACCATGATCAGATCTCCACTTCTCAGGATTCAATTTTCTAAGTAGACATGGGCCTTTTCCTCTGCCTTTTTCCTTATTGGGAAATATCCTCAAAGTATCACCAGGCCAAAGAGTTTATTTGGTTTAGATTTGGTGGATTTTCTAATATAATTCCATTTTATTTCCCTGAGCAGTTTTGGTGTCCAAATTCTACAGGCATCCCCTAAGTTACTCATTTTCTCTTGCTCGCCACCTTTTTCCTCTTAGCCAGATGCCCAGACTCTGCTTTCAACCCAATCGCTTTCATCCCTCCATTCTGGCCCTCAGCCCTTAGATATAAGCAGTCATGTAATGGGGACAACCGAGAAATCAACATTCTCATACACAATTTCTCTGAAAAGACAGAGTCGAGAAGCCCGAAATGAGAGTTCTCCCTCATGGCTTTTGGCACCAAGAGCTTGTACGGTTCAACCCTAGTTCCCAGGGTTGGACATAGGTTGCCCTCCCCCTTTGTACCCTGTCACAGCCATGAGAATGGCTCCATCACTCAGTTCATCATGCTGGTCTGATCTTTTCCACGTTGGCCATACAGATGCCAGGAGTCCTTCTGAGTGCTTCTGGGATAGCACCACGACTCTAGGAGCTCTCAAGGTTATGGATATGAGCTGCCAGTTTTAGGGTTGCTCTGGACAACAGCAGATTTACCCCAGAGGGACCATTAGCTTCCAGCAGTTAGCTGGAAATGGATTACTTATTAGAAGAGAAGGGCAAAGTCAAGATCACAATATTCACCCCTGAGAGCTCTCCTCTTTGTTTCAGTAGTGATTTACTTACATTTCTTCTATTTCTCAGCCTGAATGTAAGTTCCATAAAATCAAAAATTATTTTGTTTGGGTTCTCGCAAAGGGCCCAGCTCAGTGATTTGCCTATAATTTGTTGCTGTGAAGTAGTTTTTTCAGTCATGTCCGACTCTTGGTGACCCCATTTGGGGTTTTCTTGGCAATGGTACTGGAGTGGTTTGCCATTTTTTTTCTCCAGCTCATTTAACAGATGAAGAAACTTGCACATAAGGAAAAGGTGATTAAGAAATGTTTCTTAAACTCAACTCTTTGAGGACATTAAAGCAGAAATCTGCCCAGTCTCCATCCCCTAAATCAAAAACTTCAGTGACTTTTTGTTACCTCTAGGATCAAGTACAAAATGCTTTGTTTCTTTCTAAGAACTTCAAAATCTATCCCTTTTACCCTCAAGTCTTCTTACACTATTCCCCTCAGTGATGTTCTTCACAGTCCTGTGACAATGGCCCTGCTTGCTGTACCTCTCAAGAGACATCCCCTTCCTTGCTCATGCCTGGGATGCCTTATAAATACTTGATGACTTGACTCCCATCTCACCCCCAATTTCCTTCAAGAATTAGATTAAATGATATCTTCTTCAGGAGGACTTCCCAGCCTTCTCTGCACCATATCTTGAGAAGCTTATTTCACAGATAAATAAAATGGGAAATGAAGAGGTCAAATGTCTTGCTCCAGGTCACCCCAAAGACCTGGGATCTAAACTTTGTCCTCTGACTCCATTTCTGGTGTTTTTTTTACAACTCATATCAAAAGGGCTTTATCTTGTAGCCCATAGCAAGTCATTAAGACTAAAGATTTTCTGAATTTTGGAGTATAGAAAAGGTTGGTGGATAAAAATAAAAATAGCAAGAGAAACAACAACAACAACTGATGATCTTGTGTTAATATGCTGAAATCCTTCTCCATTATATCCATTCTATCCCCTCCTTTCCTCCTTTATCAGAAGATTCTCTATCAACATTGACCATTCCTAGAAGTCTTATCACATGTATGTCTTTGGATACAGTATTTGGAATAAGACATATCCAGACCACCAAGATCCTTCTATCAGGAGAGTTCATTTTCTAGTATCAAAATCACCTCAGCTGCTCTCTTTCTGGAAAAAAAATACTTATTACAAAGAACCAGAAACATCCCCAGGAAAGAGCGTAAGGTCAGCTATTGTTTTCAGAGGCTGAAGAGCGTGTCCAAGGGATCCTACAGATATGCTAACCGTACGCAGCCAAGTTGAGTATGGCAGATCAATCGACATGGTAAACTCCACTAAGATCCAAAACACAGCTGCCAACAGCAGCCCAGAAGATGCCCCGGGGAGTTTTCAAAACCCTTCAATTGTGGCTGTCCCTTCAGCCCACTCCCTGCCCGTGGTGCACAGTGATGTGGTTACCACTAAGCCACAGCACCACACCACAGCCCACGCTGCATGTGGGCAAAGACACTGAGCGATGATGCTCCTTTTTCTTGGAAAACTTAAGCAGAATGTTGGCTCACTGGCTGGCAGATGGAGAGGGAATCATTCTGCCAGGCTATTTCCTCAAGAGCTACTCTTTGAGACAGAGGAAATCTTTTTCATTTTTATTAAGGCTAAATGACTTTAACTCAACAACCATTTATGAAATACATGTAACATAAATTGGTACTGAGGTCACAAAATGAAAATTTTGAAGTTCTTTCAATAATGATCCCAGAGGAGCAAGGTATGATTTTAATTTGCTTTGTTAGATAGCAGCCAAGATGAATATGATTGCCTCGCCATTCACAGACTCTTTTCTCCCATAAGTTGTCTCTAAAACTCTGATCTAGTCAACTGGACAGGTTTCTTCTGGCTATGAGTGTTGAAAGTTCATCAAGAAGGGGTTATAATCTTAGGTATAGCCCTTTGCTCTATTTAATAACAGCAAGATTCCCATTTGTTTAACCTGAAATTCTTTGACCCCAAATCACTTCCATATCTAATAAGAAAAGATCTGACAAAAAAAAAACCAAACACATAAAATAATAAATAAACAAATAAAACAAACAAATAAAAACTCCTTGAGCTTCTTTCCCTTCTCAGGATCTTACCCACATAAGATTAAATCATTCCCATGGAAATTCAGGCATAAAGAATGGATTCCACTTCACACGAAAGATTAAGGATACACAGGGTCTGAATACAGCATTGGACCCCAGTGACTCCCACTGGGGATTGTCAAATCATGTCCTTCCCACTAGTCCTTTAATGCACTGCACAGAATAAACCTCTAGCATAAAAGTATCCAAACCCCACACTTTCTTCTAAACACTCCAGGAAGCCATTAATTACTTGTGATAAAAAATAACAATAGTTGATAATTAATGATTTGTTTTAAAGGTGGATATACCCGAGTTTTTTTTTCTTTCTTTCTTTGGTCCTTCCTAGTTATGTGGTCCTCAAAAAGATATCTGACCTTATTCAGTCTCAGTTTCCTCATCTATGGAATAGGTACATGAGATCATCATTATCATTGTAGCTAACATTTATTTAGCAGCTATTATATATGCTGAATGCTGTATAAATATTATATCATTTGATCCTTGCAATAGCCTTGGGAAATAAATACTATTATTACACTCATTTTAGAGATGAAGAGCAGACAGCAAACAGATCAGCTAAATTGCCCAAGTTCACACAACTGGTAAGTGTCTGAGGTTGGGTCTTCCTCACCCCAGGTCACCTAGTTGCTTCTCTACTTATCATCACTAACCATCAATGAGCATAAAATCTCAAAGGAGATTTGTCAAGGAGAGAGGAACTGCATTATGACATCCCAGTAGACAGCAAACATTTAGCATTAGCTGAATATCCAAAAAATGATCTAATAGATTGGCTAAAGTTATGTATTAAAATTGATTATATTTCATAAAATGACAGAGGAGAAACTATTACAAAAGCAGGCTTGGAGTTCATTCCATTGGTCAAGTTTTGGGTCATTAGTAAAGACCCAGCTCTAGCCCTTGGTCATACCAGCGTAACATTGATCCATAAAAACTTAAAGAAACAGCATTAATAATAACAATAATGATAAATAATTTTAATAATAACATCACCATTCCAAATATTCATAATTTTCAAACTCTGTGGACTTAAAATCTTTCCACACACAGAGGCCTCACAGAAGAAATATAAGTCATGTGGATATAGGGTAAGGATCTCAAAGTACCTCCATTATGTTATTTGCTTCTGGAGGTGTAACAAGGATGCTGTCCACGACTCTAAAGACGGACCGCTAGTCTCAATTTGTATTCAACTACAGGAAACAATCATTTTGTCCAAGAGGGTAAGAGTCTACATAAAAGACCATGGCAGGGTAAGTATTGGTCCCCGAGCTGTTTCTGCTCAAGTTCTACCAAACAAGAAGAAAAGGGTGGTTCAGCCATAAAGACAATCCTGCAAATAGATCTACAGCACGACATGTAGAGTTTACAAAGAACTCTCATTTAAACCTTACAATAATCCTCAGGCGTGGAATTACACATGGAATTATGGAACTACAGGCAGGATAATCCCCATTTTACTGATGAAGAAACTGAGACTGGGAGTAGTAACATTACTTTTCCAGGATTACACTGCTAATTAAAATCAAAGGCAGGATTTGAAATCAGAACTTCTGTCTCCAAATACAAGCCCTATTTATACACATAGCTTATCTTATTAGGCTGCCATGGAGAAAGTACAGGAGCCCTTATAGCCCTATAGCAATTGAGGGATATCAGGAAAAGCTTCATGTAGAAGGTGTAGGCTGAGTCTTAAAGGAAAAGAGGGAATCTACAAGGCAGAGCTGAAGAGAGGGTGCACCCTAGTTAAGATGGACAGCCAGGACAAAGATATGGACACTGGAGATGCTGTGTGTAAGCAATAGAGAAAAGGTCAATTCGGGTGGATCACAGAGTGAGTAAGTGGGAATAATGTACAATGGATCAGAAATATTCATAATTTTCCAAATTGTAAACCATCCTTGCATGAGAGAGAGAAAGAATAAGAGAGAGAATGAGAGAGAAATGAGAGAAAGAATAAGAGAGAAAATGAGAGAGTGAGACACAAATGAGAGAAAACGTGAGAGAGAATGAGAGAGAAAGGGAGACAATGAAAGAGAATAAGAGAAAATGAGAGACAGAAATGAGAGAATAAGAGAGTACGAGAGAGAATGAGAGTGTGAGAGAGAGAATAATAGAGTGAAAATAAATGAGAGAGAGAAAAAGAGAAAGAGAGGGAGAGAGAGAGAGGGGGGAGAGAGAGAGAGAGAGAGAGAGAGAGAGAGAGAGAGAGAGAGAAAGTAAGTATGCTCTTGTGACTTTACAAGCAGACCTCAGAAATAACAGTGTTTTCCAGGGATTTCAAAGAAACCATAAGTGCTTCAGGTGTTTTCTCTCATAATTACAATTTTTATTGCCACATAAGCCTAATCTCCATTCCTATTTAAAAGTTAGATATTTCCAATTTCACAAAAAGCCTTCTTATGTGGATTCAGCCCCAAATATACAGAGACATTAGATGGGCTAACAATAAGTATAGATCTCCACTGGGAAGTCTATCCGGGAGTGAAGTCCTTCTTTCCATACATGGTGTGAATGGGCTCATTGCACCAGATCTGGGTAGTCTAGGGATGTGCAGTTGTGGATACAAGTGTATAGACAGGTCATATGATAGCATTTAGATAGTACTTTATATAAATGGTTTCCCCATGGCTATTGGAGCAGTTCTTGTGGACATCATTATCACCATTTCACAGAAAAGGCCCAAAGACTGATACCCCACGGGACTTTTCCACTTGCTCTCCAGCTAAAACCCACCATACCTGTCATCTCTCCCATTTTGACATTTTTAACCTGGGGTTCAGAGATACCCCTCACCCCAAATAAAAAAGACCCTGGACAGATTTTATGAAGTATCTGAACATGGATGAAGGGAAACGATATCTTTATTTTTCCCTGTTTTCGAAGTGAAATTTGGTATTTCTGTCAATTATTTGAAAAGTCCATGATTTTAAGAAGGGGCCAATGGGATTCACCAGATGCTACAAAGTTAGAATATCTGTCCTTTTGGATCATAAACTCCTGGCTTTTCCTTCTGATCATGGCCATTGCTCAGTAGATAGAAAACACTTAACACGTACTCTTTGGTTCATTTGTTCATTTGAATCATGCTTCCACTACACAACACTGCTCTTAGAGATAAAGATTGTTAAAAACCCAGACTGAGTTAGACAGCTAGCTAAAAACAAAGACGTGACAGAATACAGATGGCCATGGGGAAATGGAGGGAAGGCAGGCCTTAGGGACTGGCCTGGAGTTCTGTTCTAATACCACTGGCTATTGACAATAGGAAATTTTCTCGACCTCTCCCAGGCTTCTAGACCACAAGTACAGGGGATTGGTTGATGTGCATTGGTAAAGGGAGTTTTCACATTGGGAGGATCCCACATTGATGAAGTCACAGCTCTAAAACAAGAAGAACTTAGGCTGTTCTAGTACATTTTTAAAGTACCTACTATGTTCCAGATCCTATGGTATTAACTCCTTTACAAGAACCTTGAGAAGTAGGTGCTATAATTATCCCCATTTAACAGTTGAGGAAATTAAGAAAGACAGAGGAGTGTATCTGATGTTGGATTTGAATTCAGGCCTTCTTCATTCCAAGTCCAATACTCTGTGCACTACGGTACTACCTAGAAGTCTCTAGCACCTGGATGTGAAATCTACTTCAATTGTTTACTCCTAATGGGACCTGCAGAAAATTAACTCACTTAAGACTATTTCAGAGTAGATAAAGTGTGGGGACCAAAAGTTGCAGAGTTCTGAGTTCAAATTCTGCCACTTACAATTCTGACTGTTGGCAAAGCATCTGTCTTTCAGAGACTCAATTGACACATCTTGAAAATGAGGATAATATCCATAAGACCTACTTCGTAGAAAGGCTCTGTGGTTTGAAGTAAAGAGCTGTTAGGACTTTTTATAAAATGTTAGACAGATGTCAGTTGTTTTATTACTCTCTAGACATCAGTTTTCTCCTATGTAAAATTAAGGGCTTGGAATAGATAGTTTCCAAGCTTATCTGTCTACAATTCTATGTAACAATCAACAAATATCAGTGTATACAAACACACACATACAAGGTCCATGGGAGACCAGATACTTGGATAAATGGGAATACATATTACAGGCCAATCATCCAGATGTTTAGTCTATGGAATACCAAACATTTGGAAAATGTGTTTGTTTACCCAATGCTAAGCATTCTGAGGCTCTCAAACATTCAGATGTTTTAAACTGAAAAAGAAAAAAAAAACACAATGATTAAGGGAACCCCTGGAGGTCTGGCTGGCCTTCACTTCTTTATGGAGATGTCTGGCATGGGATAGATGAAGACACAGCCAAAAAGTGCTCACATAGTTCCCTTTCTTGTATCTCCCTCAGGCCGTAAAGAGAAAAAAAAAACATAATAATGATTTTAATTAACTTGTCTTTGTCTGTGTTTATTTATTTATTTATTTTTTTGGCATTTCATTCAATCTGGAGTGTTGGAAACTAAACTGGCCCATTTCACTTTCCATTCATCGGGTTTGGTTTTTCAATCTTCAGAAAAGAGTCATTTTTTTAAAAACACAGTTATCATGATTAAATCTAAATTGAAATGATTTCCCTGTGTTTTTCTTTCCTTTCCCCATTATTACCTTTTTGTTTTCCATTAAAATTTCCATTAAGGAATTTATTTAATCACTGGCTCATGTAAGCTATTTTCCCCACTCATAATTTTCTTTATTGAAACCCACACTTCCTATCCAATTGGTGGAAGTTTACCTTGTTAACTCTCTCTAAAATATGGATAAGAAATCCAATCCAATAAGGATTTAAGAAGGGCCTACTTTAGTGCAAGGCACTGTCCCAGGTCCTGGGTATACAAAGGTAAGGTAGAAATTAATATCTGTCCCTAAAGAAGTTACAGGAGAAAGAACAAGACAAAACAAACAAATAAAAGCAAAAGCAAAGTACCTGATTATTTGAAGAGGATCCACTAAGTATAAAGTACAGAAAAATTTCCTGTGACAGTAGCACATTACATCGCTATAAAGATTCCAACGTGTGGGAAGGAGGAAGAAGAACATTCTAAACACGGCCAAGGCAAAGGAGTGGAGTAAGCTAGACTTTATTGGAAATTTTGTTTATTTCATCATACCATAAATGGCTTTGGATAGCTGGGTTAGCCTTAATGTGCTCCTAACAAGTGAAGAAACATCAGTTTTTAAAAAACTAATCTTAATAAAAATGAGTTATATTTTTGAACGACTATAGATGTTTGCTATTTAAATGGATTTCAGAAAGTTATATCATAAAGCCAAAATTAACTTTATTTTGAAAAAAAAAGTTTACTTCCCAGTTGGCTCATTTAAAAGTTTAGCTTGCCAATATATAATCATTTTTGAAAGCAGGACACATCTGTATCATATAGCTGCGAATGAGAAATAAACTTGTCTTCAAGGACACGCAGAATCAGCATCTTGATTGCAACTGAGCTTGGAAGCCTTCTAGTGAAATGCATACCCATAAATAAGGATAAAAATACACAGAAGATTTTATTTTCAGAAATGGGATTTCAGGATAAGACAAAATTCTTTCCAACACGCCTCCCCCAAAAGAGATGACGTCTACAACATCCCCAAATGGTCTCAGCTTGAAGATCTCCTACTTCTTAAAGCAATCCATTTCATCCTGGACAGCTCTGATCGTCAGGAATTGGTTGTTCTTTTGTTTATTTTTTATAGATGATCTCTTAGAAGAATCTATTGTGTTCTCATCTATGGTCCTTAGTTCTTCCCTGTATGGTCAAGCAGAATAAACTTAATCCTTCCCTCATTCAGAAGTTCTTTCAACATTTAAGACAGGGATAATGATCTATGTCTTCTCTAGACAAAAACAAATCTTTGGATAAAATAAATAGGTTGAAATTTCATGAACAGTCTTACTGACCTTTAATAGTTAAAATTAATTCTCTTATACTTTAATAGTCTCTAAGATTTCCTTAATGTAGAGATCATCTCATACATATGTAAACTCCTTCTGAGTTCCCTCTACACTTACACTTTAGTAACTGCTACAGTTAGAGTTGCCTGGAGTTGTTAATGCTTTTCAATCATTTTTAGTCATATCTGACTCTCATGATCCCAGTTTAGAGTTTTCTTGGCAAACATAATGGAAAAGTTTGTCATTTCTCTCTCTAGTTCATTTATAAATGAAACTGAGGTGAACAAGGTTAAGTGACACAGTTCTTATGAGGTAGGACTTAGATCTGGGTCTACCCTAATGCTAACTCTCCAGTTCTTTCCTTTAAATGGCTTAACATGGCGCTGAATGCTCTGAGCGAAGGCTTGTCCTGGGCTAACCTCTGCAATTTTACTTACTCAGGTGCCAATCACTTAAGCCTCACTGTTCTAGGCACTGGACTAAGTTTAGAGGATACAAAGAAAGGGCAAAAGTAGCTCTTCCTTCCAGGAGCTTACATTTTAACTAGGGAATATTAACATATTCCCTATTCAGTTACCTGAGGAAATAGGACTGGGGATCAGTGGGGATTGGTTCCATGGTCCTAGTTTTCCTACTTTTCCAATTATATCAGAAATGCCATCAGCAATATGGCATTTATGTAGGATTCTCCTGTGAGCAACCTCAAGATTCTCTTCCTATTTTATTTTATTTATTTAATTTTTATATATTTTATTTAACTTTTAAAACTGTAGATTTATTAATCAAGCAAAATAAAAAAAAGATACATATATAAAGCTATAAGCTACCTACCTGCCACATCCCTCCCACTCCCTACTTTAATAGCAACCATCTCATTGGCTTTTGTGTACCTCCTAATACAAAGTCCCCAGTGAACCCTTGGAAGCTTTCAGGATTGTTCACTCTTTACTTCAGTTTCATTCAACAAAGGTCTTTTAGTTTGTAGACATTCTCCATATCAAAGGGATCTTTAACCTCCCTGTTTGCTCTTTTCAATATTTTCTTATTTGATGTTCAGCTGACCTGGTTGGAGGATGGGATGTTTTCACCCCTTCTCATCCATCTTAAGTTTTTCACATCCAAGTTCCTTCATGTCAGCATCATCTAGAGGGATTGTGCTTTGATTGATTGATTAGATTGGATTTGATTTGATTTTTATTTATTTGTCTTATTTCTACGATGACATTCATAAGATTTATATGTAACCAACAGGTATAAAGCTAAAAGGTTTATAAAACTAACCTCAAGAATCACCTAATCCAATTTCTCATCTTATGGATAAAACACAAAGGGATTCAAGTGACTTTTCTACAGTCGCACAGATAATTTGTAATACAGTTAAATGTCTCTCTGTCAAATCCAGATCCTCTGCTGACTCAGCTGCACCATGTTGCCTTGTACATTTACATTCAAAGTTTTTATTGCTAATTTTAACTCATAACTCAATTGATCTTTGTTAAAATATTGTTTTGTCAGAGAAAGACAACATCCCTTTGTCTAAAACTAAATCTTTCTTAAACAAAGACACGGCTCCTGAAGTAAATTTGGTTTTTTTTTTATTATTAACTATATATTTTACTAAACATATAAAATAAAATAAAAGTCCTCGTTTAAGCCAGGATTTGTCCTCTCTCTCCCTGGCCCTGACTCTGTCCCCTTCCCTAAATTTCCTTCCCATCTACTCTGTGTAAGGTGAAACATTCTATTACTCAGTGATTCCTTTTCCTCCTCCCCAAACCCCCAAGTCCTCCATATTCCCACTGGCTGTGCCAGCCCTTCATTGTCTAATCAAAGCAATATCACTCTATCGCCACTTCTCTAAGAGAGCCACAGAGAAATCCCCACATTTCTCGTTCAAGGTTCTCTCTTCTGGGATCTTTTCTCCTCCCCCCTTCACCTCCCCTTCTCTCTAGGCTGCAAGGCATTTAAGGATCTTCTGATTACTGCTGCTTTTCCAAGTCAGAGCTGTTCTCATCCCCCTTACCCACACCACTTCCCCTACCACCCCCAGTTTGGATCCAGCAGTATAATCACAACCTCTTCCAAAATGAGGAGGGTAGGAGGGTAGGATTTGGGGGGTTGGGGCTGTAGGCAGCTGTGATGGAAGCTCCTCTGGGGGAAGGCCTGTGGGGTGATGGCTTAATAGATGGAGAATTGTCTAATAAAATTCTCAGAATGGATAGAAGCCTTTGGCTGTGCTTCTTGCCAGAGGTCCAAACAAAAAATAAAAAATGGGCTTTTTAAAAGTTATCCAGATGCCTTGTGTGTGAGATGCCAAGTATCCAGATAGGGTATTTCCATAGCTCTACCTAGAGATCTGCTTTTTTGGGGGAATAACACTCGAAACTTTTAGCAAATGCCCAAAATTCTGTGGAGGGTCTAATTATTACCAAGATCTCCTTGTGTTTCTCTTTGGATCCACCAATACATTTTTTTCTTTTCAGGAAATTTCTCCTGCCCATCAAGGATCTCACAGGTTTCTCCTCTATGTTTGCTTCTCATCTCCCAAAAAAGTTTCAATTGAGAACAAAATATTCTATTTGTTTTCTAAATTATCGGGCAAACTTGCTGCAGGATTAATCCCCCCAAATGATGCTCCTTAAGGAGAAGGCAAAGGCCAAGAGCCATCTGCAGGGATTTGAGACCAGCCCCGTTCTCACACTGCAATGAATTGCTGGGCCATTTTCCTAAGCATATGTTGCTCATTAGGCCAATGAGGCTCACAGGTTTTGCATTTCAATTATAACGGACGGGTTCATCTTGAAGTTATCCAGCACACGCTAAAAGTGCATTGAAAATCATCATTTTGTGCAGCCAGCCAGTTGGATCGGCCTGATTTTCCAGCCGATGAGGTTGTATAATTATATTTCTATGGTCATCCTTCTTTGATTTCTTATTTGTCAGCATTTCACAAATAAGCTTCTCCGCTTAAACTTCCCTCGTTAAACTATTGGGGAGCTCTTCTCTCCCCAGGTGCTCCCCACCATCTCTTTAAACAATGAGCCGGTTCCTCTCCTCCTCTCCCACTCTAGCTCAGTTTCTGTTTGCTCATCTGAACTTCTCCTTCTCTTACACTTTTAAAATAAAGAGTCCCATAATCTTCCAATGGTCGCAGAAAAAAAAAAGTCAGAAGAAACTTAAAAAAGAAAAAGATAATATTCTGACTCCCAAGTCAAATCCTATTAAAACAAATCCCCAGGGAATGAATCATTCCCTTTGTGGTGAAGGAATTCACTGTAGCAAAGGGTGTCTGAAGGAAATACTCCCTGGGGATTTTTAAATTAGAGACCATCAATATCTGTCAAGTTGTAAGGACCTGATGTAAATGGAATCCTCCTGGAGGAGCTTGCCCGGTGCCATGAAGATTCAGAGGGGCTGGAAGCACAGGAAATAAGTTCCTAACAAAGGTTCCTGGGGGACTTTGCCATACTGCGCTCTGTCTGTGGAAATGACTTCCTATGGATGTGTATACTAAACTCATCTTTGCAAGAAAGCTCTAATAATGGGAAAGGAGAGATTCTGCCCCATCTCTTACCAGGAGCATGGGATACTTATAGTTTATTGATCCATTTGTCAGTGATCTATGGTCATTCACAAAACTCAAAGCAGGCAATATGGTCATAGCTTGGCCACGGTGGCTTTTATCCTGGAGGGGAGAGGGCAGAGAGGCGTCCGACTGGGGTCACTGAGAATCCTGGAAGGAACGGATGCTTCGGCCACCAAGGAAAGGGATGGGTGACGGTAGTGTAGTCTGTTTTCCATTTTCTGGCTAGCCAGAACTGGCAAAGACCCACCATTACCCATACCCTTCAATCAGAACAGTTTCTAGCTCCTACCCATTAGACTGTAAGCTCTTTGAAGGCAAAAAAAATGATTTTAACTGCTTTTGCAGAGCTTAGCACTGTTTATTGAGTGAAAGACTGATTATACTGGTGACTACAACAGACACAGCCAGGTTGCATTAGTGACTCTGGCTCTATCCTTCTAAGCTTCCAGGGAGACTAGATTCTGGCCTCCATTCCTATTTCCAGGCTCACCTCCCACTTTTCTATGTTTCAGATTTATTTCCCATGAGCCCCCTATACTCCAATGCAGCTCACATTCTGGGTACTTCCTGAGCCTGAGCCTTGCTTTCCAGTCTGTCTGTGATCTTCCCTCTACCTGGAAATCCTCTCCCCATCTACCTCCTCTCCCCTCCCACCTCTGCCTATTGAAACTCTCTCATTGCATCTTCCCATGGTGCCCCAGTTGACGCCATCCTTACGAATACTTAAACAACTCTGCTTTCCTTCACAAAGCTCCTTGAGCAAGTTTTGCATGGTTTTTATTGCAAATAATTAAGAATTACTAAAGTCTTGGATCACGGGACACTATTGGCACTTCATCGACATTAACTGGTCTTCCCACATCTCATAATAACTCTGAGATCAGCTAATAAACAGAGGCCACAGCAAAGCTCCCTCTGGAAAATGAAGTCCAGGAACTGCGGCACTTCTAACCCACAGAACTACTTCATGGGAACCCGTTGGATGTTCTTCTTTAAAGTGTACAGTGGCTCACCTCCAAGTCTCCAGGTGGAAGAAGGACTGACCCAAGTTCACAGATCTGAGCATTATCCACAGCCCTCTGGGCATCCCAGGGCAGGAAGAGCTCAGCATATGGTTTTTAGTATTTCCACAAGCCTCTATTCACACTGGGTCTTTTCCAAGGTTAATCCCACTCTCCACATGTGGCTCCACACTACTTAAGTTGGGTCAGGGACTCTAATTAGAGTTATATGATGAAAGAGGGAGCATCTCTCAAAATAAAAATAAAATATAAAAGCAATATGGAGACTCGGTGTGGTGGGGAAGGGAAGGAGAGAGGGAAATTGATTTGGAAACAAGAGCCCATTTTTCAGCCTGCATTCCACTGATGACTCAAGGGATAACGTGAGAACAAAAACTGGCATTTGTTCCCTTGCAAAAAGCTGTTCCTTGAGGATGTGTTAATCACAAAAGCTGGAGAAGGGAAAAACCTCATGGGCCACTTATTTCTTCCTCGAGGCGAGCCAGGATCTGTGCCTTCCAGTTTCCTTTCCAACATATACGCTGCGTTGCTGGTGCCAAGAATGGACCAGCTGCTCTCAAATTCACATTTTATGAGAAAAGCTACAGGTTACAAGTTTGACAGAACAAAGTGATTCGGGGCCTTCTTCATCCGTGCTTCTTTGCTCTCCCACCCCTTCGTGGAAGGAGCAGCATCTCTGAGACCGCCACCAAATGGAGGCTTCAGCAGAATCCCCCAAGCTGCCTCTGTGGCCTGCTTCGGGGCCACTTCCAGCCTGGGGCCTCCATTCAGCTCTATTGAACCTCCATCAATGGTGATCAAAAACCTTTATGAGCCAAGGAAGTTCTGGGGCTCCAGTGATGGTGAAGGACAAGATCCTGTGGTTGGGGAGCTTCTGTTCCCCTAGGCAGGATGGCAGGTAGCAGAAGCAAAATGCAAGGTCAGAGAAAGGGAGGGAAGGAGAGATCCAGACAAACTGCTCCAGGAAAACTGCTAAGGTGACTATAAAGGAACAATTTCCTCTGGCTAGGGTTATGTCAGCTATGTGGTGCAGTGGATAGAACACTGGGCATGGAAGCAGGAATATGAATTCCAATCTGGCCTTAGAGACTTTGTAATTCTGGGCTGGTTACTTCACTCTGCCTCAGTTTCCTCATCTGTAAAATGAGCTGGAGAAGGAAATGCTCTAGTATCTTTGACTGGAAAACTCCAAGTGGGGTCACAAAGAGCCGGACATGACTGAACAACTTGGTCTGAGATCGAAGCAAGAGAAGGATTCTGAATGACACAGATGAGGAAGAAAGGGCCTTCTGGGCATAAGGTTAGTCAGACCGAGCACACATGGCCAGCAAGTGGAAGGCACAGGGCACTTGTCCAGTTTGGCTGCAACAAAGAGTGAAAGACAGGGAGTCCCACCAAAAATATAGCAGGGAAGTCAGGACAGGGCCCATGAAATAGGCCCATCTTCTCCCCAGAAAACAAAGTGGAAGGGGGAACAGCTTACAGAATTGGAAAAAGGACATGGAGAAAAATTAATTCTGAGGAATTACTTGACTCAAATGTTCTCATGAAAGTGATCCAAGGAAGAATGCGTGCAAATGTTATCCTTCTCAGAGTTACGAGATCAATTAAATTTAGTTCTCTGGATTAGTTGGGATAATGAATCTCCTAGAGCTGTCATATCTATCCAAACTCACCCAGTTCTATTTAATGATCATGTGAAATGTAGTCATTGGTCCCAGCCAAGTGGAAATGTATGGTGCAAACTTGA
Organism: Sarcophilus harrisii; assembly: GCF_902635505.1. Classification (NCBI taxonomy): domain Eukaryota; kingdom Metazoa; phylum Chordata; class Mammalia; order Dasyuromorphia; family Dasyuridae; genus Sarcophilus; species Sarcophilus harrisii. Next base: position 6,442,661 of record NC_045428.1, on the reverse strand, counting down.
ATCCTGAAACCCTTCCTTGCACTCATTGATTCACCAACCAGTGGTCGCTCAGAGCTGACCATATAAAATGCCATCCCATGAGGTGACTGGCCAGGATCTGACCAACCAAAGCAAGGGGTAAATCGGCCCCAGGCTCCTGAGGCATTCTCCTTCCTATTCAAAAGCGATGACACTTGATGAAGTTATCAAGGAAGGCAACATTGAAAGCCACTTATAGAACCAATCCATCAAAACAATTAAGAAATGCTTACGTGCAAAACATGGCACTAAGTGCTAGGGATACAAAAGCCCACAAGAATTCTGCCTTGGGCTCCAATGGGCAGACATATAGGACAGAAGGGGGCAGGGGAGGGAGCTAAGGTCTGGAAGTCACAAAGCAGAACCACAGGGAAATCGGTTGACATGCTCTGCCCACAGGGCACGCCAGTGTTAACTTGATGACATGAAACAGGAGTCTAAAAGCCATCTGGTGGACTGCTGCGGAGGTGACTTTCCTAATGGGTCATGCTATTTCTCTGAAGCTAAACAAGACCAAGATGGACCGTGCTCTCATCAAATTGACATCAAATGAACATTTTGTCACAGTCTGCCTCTCCAAAGTCTCACGGTATCTGGGATGATGGCCCTGGCTCACAGAGACTTTACCAATGGAGTCCACCCTCTCTGGGTCCCTCCCAAGCTGAGGAGGGCTAGACCACGTTAAGATCAGACAGACATCACCAGTTTGACTGGAGATGGTAAATATTTGGGCCCAATGACCAGCAAAGATGGGCTTCTTAGGGAAAGTTGCCTCTGATCCTGAATTCTGGGATTCCTGAAGGACAAGAGAAGGGGAGGCACAATATGGAGCCAGTCACTTCTACAAGCTCTCTGGCAGGCTCTCCTTTGGGGGCCCCTGGGGAAGCTTCTTTCCCCCTGAAGATGAAGCCAGTCTGTGTGCCATCCTCTCCCCTTCCCTGATCTGTACCAGCCTGTGCTGGCATCCCTCCCAAGCCCAGACAACCGTGGGCACCGTGGTAGGAGCTCCTAGCGCACACAAATAGGGTCCGAAGCCCACCTGAGTCAGTTCCCATCCTGCAACATTTCACATCGGGTGGGAAAACTTCCAGGGAAAATTCTGACCATCTGGGCCAGGCCAGTGTCCAGGCCGCTGCCAAAGCACTCACATCGTTTTATTGGGCTGTAAACTGGGATGTGGTTCAGTCGGTGCTAGAGGAAGGAGGTCACTTCAGGCTGGCGGCCGCCAGTGCCAGAGTCCTGCCACGGGATCTTCCACCTGGGCCGTGACAGTGGAAAATGGGACACTCATTCCGTCAAGAAAAAGTGACGACTCATCTTTTACAAGAGCTCTGGGCTGCCCGGCTCAGCCTTAGGAGGCATCCACGGCACTGACGCGGAAGACAAAAGCTGACCTCCTTAGTGGAGAAATGGAATCATGGCTGCATGGTTCTCCATCAGGGTTTTGGGATCGACTTTCCATTGACGGACAGGGATGACTCACGGCTCCTGGTTCCTTTGAGCCTCCCTTGTTTTGAGTGACACAAAAGGGAACAAATAGCTGGCCTCGGGTGCAATCTAGGATTAGATAATGGAGAGTTTGTTTGCTTTGGGTTTTGTTTTCTGTCCAAAATGAGTGACCTGGATAGCAACAACTATGCAGAGAGGTCTTAGTGATTCCCTGACATCACTGACACAGCCCAGAGGCACAGACAGCTACAAATCTCCTGGCTTCCCAGGTCTGGGCAAACCCATTATCCCCACGTTCCTGATTAATACTGAGAGTCATAGATTCGTATAGTGTAACTTTGGAGGGGGGGAGTAGTAATCACAGGAAGATATATACATTAAATACACATATACACACATATATAGACGTATACATTTATATAATTTGCATTTAAATTGTCTAAGGACTTTTATTTTCCAGTGAAATTATACAGACTTCTCAAATTAATTGCAGAATGAAATTATACCTTTCTTATTTTTAATAAAGGATGAAAGGGAAAATCTAAAAATTGGATGGAGAGGAAGGAAGGAGGAGAAGGAGAAGTAATATACTATGGAAGGGGATTCCCAGGACTATAGTTATACCTTAAAGAGACCTTAGAGAGCATCTCCTCCAACCTTCTGGTAATATAAATGGGGAAACAGGCTTAAGCATCACACAAACTAATAAGTTTTGTGCTCTCTACAAGGTGTCAATGGCCACATCCATCCACACTCCCTGGTGGTAAGTCAGGGGGCTCATCAGGATGACTTGGGGATGCTCCTCTGATCACCCCCATCTAAATCTCTTTGGGTCTGTGATCTGCTCCCCTGACTCCTCCATATTACAGATGAACAAACCAAAGGCCAGAGAGTTCAAGATGCAGGTAGTAAATATCCAAGCGAGGATATTAATGCAGATGTGCTGGCATTCCTTCCCCCTCTATCTCCCACTTGTCATTCCTAAGAGGTCACCCACAAATCAGATTAATCCTGGGTGCACTTGGGAAACTCACAATCTCAGGTCAGAGCAGCTCCTGAGACAAGCCAGCTGCTTCCCACTAAATTGAATTACACCGTCGGAACGTGGCCTGCGGCCAGAGGCTGTTAGAGTTGCCTTGTCTGAGCTGCAAGGGCTGAGAAAGAGAGTCACTATCCCTCTGCATCCACATGGCCCCAGCCCCTGCGGCACAACTCTCCATGGAAGGCCTGCTTCTTTTTCCTCGGAGAAACCCAATTAAATAATTTCTCCTAATTGCTTTTCTATGGCTTTATTTGCCCACAGGGATGAGTAAGGGAAAAGGCAGCCTTCCCTATTGGCTCCCGGACTCATTTCTAACTGGTTAAGCTTAGAAGGAGAGTCCAGCCAGAACATGGGAATCCATGGCCATGGGAAGGTCAACTTTTTGAATGTTCTCAACGCATAAAAAAGTAATTACTTTTATTTTACTTTCTTACTCTTTCTACATTTTTATAGATCGCAACCCCACAAGAACGTGAGCTTCTTGAGAGCAAGGTCAGGGGCAGAGAGGGATCTGCCTCGTAGTAGTTATCAAAACAGGGGGGCAGATGAGCAGCAATGCAGGGTGCTCACGTACAGAGTGGATCTGGAACACCTCAGGTGCTCAGCCCATCCGCTTTAGTAAGTGATAATTACTTGGTGCAAGGCAGATGCAGAATCTCCCCTGGCCTTTCTCCCAATGAGCTCATGTCCTGATAGAGAAGTTTCACTGCCATTAAGGTTAGAGGAAGAGCTTCTTGGGGTGGGGAAGCTGGGAGTTTCCTCTGTTGGAAAGCTCACAAGACGGCTTGTCAGGGCTGGGCACTGGGATCCCTGGGGGATTCTTCCTTGATCTCAATCATCAAAGTGCTCGCCTCCTCACAAGCCTTTGGATAGCGCTCATACCTCCACTAATCTTGGTGAGTTATTACTCTCAGCAATCACAAGAAAAATGGCATCTGCTCGCCCCAGCTCAGCCCCTTCCCCCACATAGGAGCTGGAGGGTTGGAAACAGCTGGCGAATGATGAATCGCTCTGTGAGTGTGACCTGAACACAGAAGGAATGATATGGCCCTTTCTGGCTTGCTCCTCATTAATGCCAAGGGTTCCTAGGTGAGCTTCGTCTGATCTTGCTTATTTTCCAGTAAAAAGTGAGTAAGTGAGTGTGTGTGTGTGGTGTGTGGCCAGGTCCTTACTATGGCACACTTAACTAACTCTGAGATTTAAATCACTTAAGTTCTGTCTACCTCAATTTCCTCATCCATCAAATGGGCAAACAATGGCATCTGCCTAGAAGGATTGCTAGGAGGTTCAAAGCAGGTCACAGTTGTAAAGTGCCTAGAAAAGCTCCTGGCAATAGTAGGCTCTTGCTCAAAATCCCTTCCCGTCTCTCCTTTTTTCTTGGTGTCACCTCATGTGTACCGTGGTCCATCCAAGGGAGGGGGAACCAAGATGAGCAGATCACAAAAGGAGCAGCTGATGTCATAACTGTCATTTCCATATCTGCCCATGTTGGTGCAGCAAAGTCATCAGGCATGAGCTACACTCGCTTCCTGGCACTCAGAGAACCACAAACGCGCCTTCCCACTGCGCTTTACAATGTGCACGGGATCTCGCGTACGTTCACTTGTGCGGTAGAAAGAAACGGCTACAAGGAGCAACAAGCTTTGAGCGTATTAGGGTGTTCCACCTTCCCCAACACCTGCCTGAGTGTCTGAGCCCCAGTCCCCACGTGTCAGCCATAAGGAGATGGAGAGATGGGCTTGGGAGGGCAGCTCCCAGCCCAGTGCACTACCCATGTATACTTCCCCCACAGTGTGTGAGCTCTCTGACTTAACACAGGGAAAGAACTTTGAGACCCAGGACGTGGGCCCCATCTCTCCATGCACTGCTGCTGTTTCCTTTCTACGTCACTCCCACATTTTCTCTCCAGGTCACAAATCCTTTCTCACCGAAATTTCTGAAATGCTGTAATGATACCAAGAACCAACACAAACATACAAACACGATGCTGTATCATAATGGGGCTTGCTCCCTTTTAGGAGGGGAGTTGGGGCAAGCCTTTAGCCAGCTTAACCCCAAAGGAAATATATAAGAAGGCACTTTTCCACTCCCTTCTGAAATGGATGTAAACATTGTCTACACAGGCAGATTCAATGGACTGATTGGTTAATTTTGTGGAACTGCTCCCTTCTCTTTTTTTATTTATTTTAAGATGGGTTTTTGATTGAGGAGTGGTAAGGATGGTTGGAGACTATCTTAAACAATGAAGTGATAAAAGAAAAAAGGTTATCAATTAAATATTTAAAAGAGGAAAATCATGTAAACCACTATAGACTTTTGTAAATTTATTTTGAGTTATTTTTTAAAATAAACAAGAACTAGATAATCCCCAACATGTTTTAGAAAGATAAACACAATTATGGACTGGCCACCAGACCGGGTGCATTTTCAAGATGTTTCCAAAACCCACAACAAATTTGTCATTAATCATTATTAGCGTGAATGTTCTTCCCCTGATACTCCCTTCTTTCCAAGGTTCATGAAGCTGACATTTGACCTACTCATTTCAGCAAAAGCTCTGGGAAAAAACACAGCAGAGGCCAGAGAGGCAGATTGCTAAGAGAGACCCGGCAAGCATCGCTGGCCCCTCCAGCCAAGGACCCATTTCCTTGTGTGTGTGATGGGCCCAGAGTTATCTGAGAGTTCTCCCCATGGGAACAGATTACTGTTAGTGACCAGTGGGACTGCAGGAGGAAGGGGATGTTCCTCACTGGATTGATGATTAAGCTTGGATTGGAGCTCAAAAACCAGGCTTCCTGTTCCATAGTTCAAAAGCAAATGGCCAAGTGGATCTTTCTCAGAGGTGGTTAAATAAACAAACAAACAAATAACTAAATAGATAGATAGATAGATAGATAAATAAATTAGGGGCCACTGAGGTAAAAGTGAAAAGGCTCTGGATTTGACTTTCCAATCTCCCTCCTGCCATTTAATGTTGTTTGAACTTGGGTGAATCACTTAGCCCCTCAACTCTAAAAAGGTAGGTTAGAGTAGAAGGCCTTTGATGTCCCACCATCTCCAGTTTCTGGTCCAAGAGTTAGCACAGAACTTGGCACACTGTTAGTGCTTAATAGATGCTTTTCCATTTTTCATTCACTCTATGATACTAACAAAACTGCCCCCAAGTCTCCGTGCCATTGCTCTTAATTATTTTGAACCTCTCAGAAAAGAAAAGAAAAAGAAAAGTAAGAGTGGGGTGCAATGGGAGGCAGATAGGATGCAGCAGAGGGATGCTATCGACCGCTAAGCTTCTCTGACCTCATTTCTGCATCGGTCAGGCTGGGCATTTTGCTATAAAGAAATGCCCACATGCTTTGGCAGCTGGAGCTCCATCTCCTGGTTTGTACCCGGGAAATCCCGGGCGCACCCCATGTTTCCAGGCCTCCTGTGCTGGGCTTTCCCAGCTTTGAGTCATCAACATTCCCAATTTTGCGTAAACTGTGCCAGGTGATGAGGGCAACGAGCTCCAGAGCCTGACTGTCAGCCAGCATCTCGTAGATACAAAGTTCTTGTCTCCATCCAATATCCCAGCCCTCTCTGATACTATCTCGCCTCTCAGTTTCTATGCCATGTTCTCCTGCTCGCTCACTGTCTTTGTCTTTGTCTCACTCTCTCTATCTCTATCTCTGTCTCTCTCTGTCTCTCTCTTCCTCTCTTTCTCTCTCTATCTCTATCCCTTCTTTCTAAAGTAACAGGGTCAGAGCTGATAATCTCTCAGCTCTAAATCTGTGGTCTTTGTGGTCTTATGATCTCAAGAATCTAGGATGGATTGATGTGGCTAAGAAAGTCTCATTGTATTCTTGTATCTGGGTGATAGAATTGGGTGAGTAAAACATCATTGCTGGATAAATGAAGAATCCCCAAGTCAGATGATGAAAGTCTAGGAAAAGTTTTCTCTACATAAACAAAGAATCCAGGAAACCAAACACAAATGAAATGCTCAGGCCTTCATGCATCACCAGCTCTGTGTTTTCATGCAATTTGATTAAGCTACTGAGGGGTTAAATCTTTCACCTTAGCATCCGGAATTACTAGATAAAAATTGAAAATTAAGACAATCCAATATAAGTATCAGATCCTTTCAATAACTTCAGAATAATTCCCAACAACAAAAAAGTTGCTTTTATTTTTTTCTCAAGCAAGTTGACTCTCTTTTGTTTTTTCCCTTCTTTTTAATTTAAATCATCAAAAGAAGACTAACAAAACTGACCTCTCGGAAAATTCTTGGACCTTGCTGTCACCAGTTTTAGAAGAAAAATAGCAGGAATTTTCAGAGGAAACCAAAGAAAGCTCCTAAATCGAGAATTCTTGTATGCTACTTAAACAAATGTCACTTTAGAATCCTTCTGCCTCCCCCAGAGCTTATCTGCCAGATTCCATCCCACAGTGAATTCTTGAATCCATCAAGTATGGGAGTTTAATTGTGGAAATGCTGAAAGAGACAACTTCAGCTGTGGAGGAGGATGGAAAGTTGGTGAGAAAATTAATCCATGGGATTGCCATTCGAAAAGGCTAGCTGACTCCCTTATAACTCCAGGAGCACAGGATTCTAGAGCAGTCCTTTTTTATAGGAAAAGCAGGCCTTTTGCAGATTGTCTCCCCCCTTGGAAACATATGTGCCGAAAAAGAAAAGAGAAAGGAAAAATGAAGCAAAAACAACGTTCGATTTGGTTCTTTCTCGTTATGATTTGCCCCACTCTAAGCGAGGAGCTTTTGGTATAGGGAATGTCCCATTTACTCTCTCAATGGCATCAGGAGAACATGGAAGCCAATCAAAGAAGACTTTATTAAACAGTCTTTTTGTGTTTTTCAAGGGTGGAGTTTCTCAAGGTCCAATGGAATAGTCAGGGTCATTACATTACAACATGCTGATGACTGGCAGGTAATTTAGAATAGGTACCACCCTACAGCTGGGCTGGATTACAAGGAGTAACTGTTCTAAGGTTCTCTGGAGCTCAGGCTGGCATCTGTTCCTATATGCTGCTCCCAAGACTGCAGAGAGACATTACCAAACAAGATGGGGCAGTAACAGGGCGGCTAAATCACAATCCCTTCCTTCCTCTTTAGTACTGACCCTCATGTCCGTAAGCGTCCCTTCCTTCCCAGTCATCCCCATCAAAGATCAAGAAGAGGGACATTCAGTGAAGGTTCTGTTCATCCTTTCACTCAATAGGAGGCGGGCACAAAGTTGGTAATATTCCAACCTCCACCATACCACAAAGAAAACTTTAACAAATAACCTTTTAGAAGCTGCAGATCTTTAGACTAAAGGTTCCCTAAAACTTCTTAAAAGCCATATTTAATTGCAATCCGTGGTATGGGCCAGCTCAGAGAGCACATTTTTTCATTCTACCCATTAGTCAGTAAGATTGAGACAGAATAAATTTACATCCAGTTTTAAGAGGAGCATGAACTTAGGCTCTACAAACAAGCAACAAAAGGTTTACTTTACAAAATAAACAAGAAAGAGGAAACTTGTGATCTTGTTTCTCTCTCATTATGTCACAACATATCAACCTACATGCATTTATTAAGCACCTATTATTTTTTTTCAGTCACACTTCAAAGAACAAAAGGGAAATGTGAAGAGATTCTCTACTTTTATCCCCAGATGCACCAGAGGCTAAAAACCTTTCTTATTTGTTGGGTCCGTATAATCCTTTGGTGTCTGGATTGAGCTAGAATGCTAGGTGCTGCTGGGACCTCTTCTAAATCTCAGGGTCCAGGATTCACTTCATAGAAGTCACCAGGATGACATAGCAGCCAAGGGATCTTGCATGGATTAGTCCACATTAAGGAAAACATAGGGAGTGCCCTGTTGGATTTTTGTTTTTGTATTCCCAGCATTGGGTTCAGTGCCTGGAGTACATACAGGAAGTGATTACTAAATGCTTGTTGAAGCAGACTGGAAGGCAGCAAGGATGCGGGAGATCTGTGGTACCAGAGTGCTTAGAGTCCAAACTTGTGAACAGATCCACCTGAATTCACAGCCTCAGATTCTGGCTGTGTGACACTGACCAAGTCACTGAAGCTCAAGGGCCTCAGTTTCCTTTGAAAAATGAGGGTCTGCAAAGATCCCAGCTTTTGGGATAAGAACTTACTGTTTGATAAAAATTGCTGGGAAAATTGGAAACTAATATGGCAGAAACTAGGCATTGATCCATACTTAACGCCGTACACCAAGATAAGGTCAAAATGGGTTCATGACCTAGGCATAAAGAATGAAATTATTAATAAATTAGAGGAACACAGGATAGTTTACCTCTCAGACCTGTGGAAGGGGAAGGTCTTTATGACCAAAGCAGAACTAGAGATCATTACTGATCACAAAATAGAAAATTTCGATTATACCAAACTGAAAAGTTTTTGTACAAACAAAACTAATGCAGACAAGATTAGAAGGGAAGCAATAAACTGGGAAAATATTTTTACAGTCAAAGGTTCTGATAAAGGCCTCATTTCCAAAATATATAGAGAATTAACTCTAATTTATAAAAAATCAAGCCATTCTCCAATTGAAAAATGGTCAAAGGATATGAACAGACAATTCTCAGATGAAGAAATTGAAACTATTTCTAGTCATATGAAAAGATGCTCCAAGTCATTATTAATCAGAGAAATGCAAATTAAGACAACTCTAAGATACCACTACACACCTGTCAGATTGGCTAAGATGACAGGAAAAAATAATGATGATTGTTGGAGGGGATGCGGGAAAACTGGGACATTGATGCATTGTTGGTGGAGTTGTGAACGAATCCAACCATTTTGGAGAGTAGTTTGGAACTATGCTCAAAAAGTTATCAAACTGTGCATACCCTTTGATCCAGCAGTGTTACTACTGGGATTATATCCCAAAGAGATTATAAAGAAGGGAAAGGGACCTGTATGTGCACGAATGTTTGTGGCAGCCCTTTTTGTAGTGGCTAGAAACTGGAAACTGAATGGATGTCCATCAGTTGGAGAATGGCTGAATAAATTGTGGTATATGAAAATTATGGAATATTACTGTTCTGTAAGAAATGACCAACAGGATGATTTCAGAAAGGCCTGGAGAGACTTACACGAACTGATGCTGAGTGAAATGAGCAGGACCAGGAGATCATTATATACTTCAACAACAATACTAGATGATGACCAGTTCTGATGGATCAGGCCATCCTCAGCAACGAGATCAACCAAATCATTTCTAATGGAGCAGTAATGAACTGAACCAGCTATGCCCAGAAAAAGAACTCTGGGAGATGACTAAAAACCATTACATTGAATTCCCAATCCCTATATTTATGCACACCTGCATTTTTGATTTCCTTCACAAGCTAATTGTACAATAATTCAGAGTCTGATTCTTTTTGTACAGCAAAATAATGTTTTGGTCATGTATACTTATTATGTATCTAAGTTATATTTTAATATATTTAACATCTACTGGTCATCCTGCCATTTAGGGGAGGGGGTGGGGGGGTAAGAGGTGAAAAATTGGAACAAGAGGTTTGGCAATTGTTAATGCTGTAAAGTGACCCATGCATATATCCTGTAAATAAAAGTCTATTAAATAAAAAAATAAAATAAAAAATAAATAAATAAAAAAATAAAAAAAATCTGTTGAAACATCAAAAAAAAAAAAAAAAAGAGGGTCTGAACAACAGCATTTGCCTTGCCAGGAGGTCATGAGAATCAGATAAGATAAAATGTCCTATAGATGTCATCATGATTACTCTTACTCATGCTCAGATACCAACACTGCATTTCAGGACCTCCATTGATAAAGCTAGATTGTGTCCCAAGAAGGGTCAGTGGGATGGCAAAGGGCCTTGAGTCCGTGCCATTGGAACATCAGCTAAAGGATCAGGGGTGCTGAGGAAAAAAAACAAGAGGACACAAACATTTCTATAGGCAAGTTCAAGACTCTGAAGGCTGTCATGTAGAAAGAGAATGATTCAGATGTGGCTTGGCTCTAAAGGGGAATATCAGAGCCATGAGAAAAAGCCCCAAACAAGATGGATGCAACAGAATGGAAGGCTGCCTCTAGAATGAGTTTCCCATCACTGAAGGTCCTCAAGCAAAGTTTGGATGACCATGGCTGCTCTATTGAAAAGGGGATATTTGTTCCGTTCTGGGAAAAGGTTTCTGTGGTCCCTCCCACTGTGGGTCCATGATTCAGTAAAAATGTGCAGTACATTCTGGCTTAGAAGTCCTGGCCAGAGGCCAAGAACAACCCCCCTTCCTCTTATTTTCCTGAATACCCTCAGGGCCACTATTCACATACACAAAACATCCAGTGATTACAGTTTAAGAGTAAAGAGGCTGAGAACATGCACCGGGTGCAGCTGCGATGTTTCGGAGAAAGGCTCACGTTCTCCTCGAGGAAGTGAGAGCTCATGTTGTCCGAGCTGGAACACTGATTATGAATGAACTTGGGCTCCTGTTCTAAAGGAAAAACCCTCAGGGGGAAGGACGAGGATGGATGAGGAACAGGTGGCTATTTTTGTCAAGAGATGTGCTTCCCCACTTGGATTTCATTTTTCACTTGGGACGATGGTTTCTTAAAATGAATAGACAGACAGAGGGGTAACAGATAAATACACTGACATATATAGCTGTGTAAACAATGGCTAGGTAAACAGAGGGATGATAGATAAACAGAAACATAGATCACTAGACAGATAATCCCAGATTTAAAATAGACACCTTACAAAAGAACTGCGTGCGCATCTAAGACATTCTGGCTTTAGAGACAATTTCTAGGCTCCTATTGATAGAATCCAGGGAGAGAAAGTGCCAGTGAGGCTTTTGTGACCTAGATCAAATGTGGCCCCAGAAGACATTTTGATCTCACCTCACTATGCCTTTTACCAATAGGGAAGATGGTACCTCCTGTCAGGTGGGCTGCACTTGCTCCAGAAAGAGCTCCAGGGTTTGGGCAGCCGCTCTCCCTGGCTCAGAAATCACAGGACCTGAATTTCATCTCGTCTCTCGAGCCTCCCTACCTGTGTGACCTCAGACAAATCTGTGTGTCGGGCCCATGTGTCCCATCCGTTAATCAATGGAGCTGGATTGGATTTTCACGTCTAATTCTAAGACCTCGATATCAGGGAGGCTGTGAATCAGTTTCCACCCTTGTCCTTTCCTAGCCCCATGTTTGTTTGTCAACCAGGTTTCCTATAGGGAAGTTCCTCCTGTGCTGAACATTTATATCTCTCCCACTGGTCTCCTTAGTGTCAGTTATCACTTATGGGGAGTAGTGAGTGTTTATAGGAAGGACCCTTAGCTTCTTTATTTATGGAAGGTCTGAAGCCCAGGCAAACACACACACTCACATCACAAAATGAAGAGAAAAATCTCGATTCCCTCGCCCATGGCCAAAGTGAGTCACTGAACATATTTCCCAAAGCTGGTCTGGGCCAATCAAACTCCCTCACAAAGAGTCTCCCATCTGGATAGAAAACAGGGCATTTATGAAGGACTGTTGTGGGTCAGCCGCGTTGCTAAAGCACTCAAAATGCCAAGACTACAATCAAACAGTCCCTGCCCACAAGGAGCTTTGCAGCTCCCGAGGAACACAACATCTGGACAGGAAGGATACTGTACAATCCACAAATACACTATATGCTCTCTATATATAGATACTGTAAATATAAGGTAAAGAGAGGGCTGGGGAGGAGTCAGGGAAGCCTTCCTGCAGAAGGTGCCCTTTGAGAATGATTTTGAAGGAAAATGGGAGAGTGGAAAAGGTCCCGTTGTGAGTTGGTTGGGGGTTTCTTTCTTCCATTCTTAAAGAGCACCAAACTGGCATCGAGATGCTGAAGTCCAATAGGCTGTGTCCACCTGCGGCCGACCAGACCGGCACAGACCTCTCTACCACAGGGCAGGCACAAAAGGAACACAGGGAAGCAGAGTCACTCCCATCATGCTCAGGTCAGGTAGCAAGGGCCCCTTGAAATGAAGCAAGTTCAGAAGAAGGCAGGCTCTGGCCAGTGGGATGAGTCTGCTTCGATCCAGACTCCCCTTAGCCAGGAGGCTGTGCCGGTAAACAGGAGCCACATGCTCCTCTCCACACGCTGCTCTCCCCTCCAGCTCCTGGCGAGGAACAGGACGGGGCTGTGTCCTTGCATTTGGTGGGACATGGGGACACGGGAGGAAAGCTGCCCTGAAGCGTTTCAATCCATGTTTGAAACAACTCTCCAATTTTCAATTCCCTTTCCTGGTTCCAAAGAGCATCTGGAAAGGTGGACGGAAGAAAAGCAGGATGGAAAAATGACACTCCAGCCGCCTGCGTTTCACATAGACAGAGAACAATCTTCCGGGCAGGAAGCTTGGCGTGGCCTTGGACGGGCTCCGGCAGGAAGGAGGCCTCTTGTAAGTGGAAAACATGTCCTCCCGGGAAAGCCTGAAGGCTTGTACAGGTTACCTCGGGAAGGAGGGATGCAGGGGAATGTTCAGTGACCACTGGCACCCATGGCGAGCTCGGCACAGAGGGAGACAAGCCTTCCTCTTACTGGGGAACCACCGGCCATCCCAGGGCTCCCATCCAGGGATCCTCAGGACAGACCTGAAAACAGGCAGCATGGCCGTGGTCCTGAGGCTGGAGTCAGGGGAGCCGAGGTCAAGTCTCCCTTCTGCCACCAGAACACTTCCCTACAAGTGCCCCTCTGTACGACGTGGGGGGCCAGGAGTCACACGATCCGCCACAATGAACAGAGGAGGCATCTTGTCACATAACTGTCCATGGTCCCCATGGGAGCCAAAAAGGATATTGTTTTTCCCTAATTTAATTTTATTGGTGATTTTTGTATCACAGTCATTTCTGCAAATACCACCAGATGCACAAACACACACACACTCACACACACACACACACACACACTCACATACACTCACACACACACTCTCTCTCTTACACACACACACACACACACACACACACAAGCGCCTTATGAGGAAGAACATCCAATAGGTCCAAGCATGGGAGCCAGTGAGTGACCTCGTCTGACATCCCCAACATCACGCATCCCGGCTCTGCTTTCCCAGGCCTTTTGTGCTTGAGCTTCTTTAAAGTGATTTCTCGTTTGCTGACAGTGTTTCCACCACAAGGCACATTCTTCCTGGTCACAAGCATCTCTCTTGTGCAAACCAGGGCCTTGAACAAGGCTGGCCACTGGCCACACCAACTCTGGTTTCCTGTGGAGCTTCCAGGGATGGAACTCCAGGGAGGAGGGCCCTCCTCAAGCGTCTGGGAGGCTTAATCAGGAGAGCAGCCTTTGGCCGCGGATGCAGGAGCCTGGACCAGGAGACGGCACTCGGCGGCCCATCCTAGAAGGCGTTTTGTGGGAGCCATCCATCCATCACACGGGATACGCAGCCCAGGCCTGAGAAGGCCCCCCCCACCCCAGGCAGGGCTCGGAATAAGCCTTTGGAAAATGTGACCTCACCTCCAGGGTAACTTGAGTTCCTTTGTAGCAGAGACACAGTGGACTGCCTTTCTGGCTGGTCAGGGTGAGGAGTGAGTGGGGGAGGCTGCGGCCAGAAGGACCCTGGACTCCAATGGTGGGCAGTGAGAGCAGGGCCCATAAATCTGTGCCGCTTCCCCTCCCTGAACACCCGTCTCAGAGGCTCCCTTCGCCACTTCCAGGCCTTTTAGGATTTTCCTCCCCACTAGGAAAGCCCACCACCAGTCTATGCTGACATCCAAAGCAGGAATAAATCTAACCAAGGATGAAAGCATGTCCACGTCTGTGCCCAGGAAACAAGCATTTTCATGAAAAAAATCATGGATTTGAAAACACTGATATATTCCAAGAGAGGAAGTGTGGCAGAGTAGGGGCGGGGGGAGACATAGCTCGCCTAGAGACAAGGCTCCGGTTCAAATCCGCGTCTGGTCACACTCAATTATGATGGAACAGTGGGCAAATCATCTCACCTTATAAGGGAAGCCAGAATGATAATCCTCCCGACTCTACTTAACTCCCAGGGTGGCCATGAAGAGAATGAACTGGAAATCTCAAAATATTATGAATTGGGAATGATTTCTTTTCAAAGAAAGAAAAAAGAAAACAAAAAGAAATGATAAACAAGAATCATCTCAAGCTCGGAGGTCCCTGGAAAACAGCCAGAGCCCCAAGTGGGGCTGACTCACGGGTGAACAGGAAGACCAGGCTTCAGTCTGCCCGCCGAGACCAGGGGTTCCATCCAGTGATGAGGGTCACCATGGGCTGTGGATGGCTCACGTGCTTATGAAGGGATCAATGTATCAGAGACATGGCCGGAGAAACACATGCTGGGGCTGTCAACAGGGTTTCTTCCCTCCCTCTCACCTGCCCATATTAGCCTCCCTTCTAAAGTCCCTTGGGGCCTCCTTTGAACGTTGTGTGTGTTCTTATGTGTGTGGGTATGTATATGGATGGATGGCCGTGTGGATGGATGAATGGTTGGATGGATGGATGTGTGTGTGTACACATTTATGTACGTATACTGAAACGTAATCTCCTTGAGGGCACATCATCTTCTCCCTCCCTTCCTGACTTTGGTTCCTGCCCTTCTCTTCAAAGCCAGCCCCAAAGCCTCCTCCATATACTGGGGATGCCCAGCTCAATGAGCTCTTCCTTCCTGGAGCTGCTGGGGAGAACAGGTGAGGGTCTCTCTGGGATGCTCCCTCAGCACATCAGAGAGACCCACTGCTGTGTCCCAGCCTGATCTTCCCACCAAGACCCCCTCCCCGCAGCTTCTGAGTAGGAACCCAAAGCTTCCATTTTATGTTTATTTTCATTCCTCTCAGGGACTAGCCCAGGAGCAGGAGCAAGAGCTGGTGACTTAGGGACTGGGGACCAGAATCTCTTTAACAGAAGATCCAAGATCCCTTGGTCGAGGGATCCAACCTCTTCCTGACGTCCTGGAGGCAAGGGGGGTAACTGGGCCTTTGTGTCTCCAGCAGTTAGTGCAGTTCCTGGCATCTAGTAGGTGCTTAATAAATGCTTATGTACTTGGAACTGGAGCTCTAAGTATCATCTGGGAGAAAAGGAGGGAGGGAGAAATGGAAGGAAGGAGGGAAGGAAAGGAGGGAGGGAAGTGTCTTGGGTTGGAAGAGCCCACATCTAGTTCACTAATAAGAGATTTCTTCTCAGCTCAGTCTCCTCTGAAGGAAAGAGATGGGGGGGAAGGAATTGGGTATTCATATGGCACCTACTATGTGCCAGGTACTGTTCTTAGTAATTTACAAACGTTATCCCGTTTGATCCTCACGCAGCCCTGTTAAGGGGATGCTGTTCTTATCCCCATTTTGTACATGAAGACGGAGCTAGGAGGAAGGGGAGCGCAGGAAGGCTGTAAACAAGAAGGGGGAGGGCAGGGGGGCAGTTAAGTGGTGCAGTGAATAGAGCATTAGCCCTGAAGTCAGGAGGACCTGAGTTCAAATCTGACCTAGACACTCACTATTTCCTGGCTGGGTGATCCTGGGCAAAAGTCACTTAAGCCCAATTGCCTCAGGGAAAAAAATGAGGAAGAAGAAGATGGGGCAGAGAAAGACAGAGAGAGAGACAGAGTCAGACAGAAAGATACACAGAGGGAATCACAGAGAGCCAGAGACACAAAGACACAGGACAGAGAAAGAAGACCCAGAGAGATGGGGAGAGAGTGGACTGGGGGTTGACTCTTGTGACATTTTGCAGGCCAGAATGGGCCGATGACAAATCCCTGCTAGAAGCAGTGAGCTCCAGATTGCACTGTTATTTTAACCCGGTTGAAAGGACAGCTAAGGGCACCGTGTCCCGGCCCTAATGAGTAAAGGATGTTCCACAAAGACCCCAGAAAAGGCACCCAGACAAAAGCAGCCACCACTCTGCTCCGTCAGGGAGGACTTGGACAGGCCGGAGAGGATGGGGGTGGGGGCCGCCCCCTCCCCCTCTCCCAGATGTCTGTCCTCCCCTGGCTGGGCCAGACAAGGGACACTGTTTCTCATTAGTCACCCTCACCCCCGTCGAGCCAGTGGCAATCTTGTTTTGATACCAGACCCGGGGGGGCTGTTCAGGAAGCCTGGGAGCCCTCTGGGAGCACTAGTGGGCAGTGATTTATGGGGGATCTGGGCAAAGGCAGCTGGCTGTGCAAGCCTCAGGAGGAGCCCCCGGGGGGCACCTCAACAGCTGGCTGCCGGAGGCGAGGGAGGGTCCCCCTGAGCTCCCCGCAGCCGCTGTGACCCGCCCTCCCCTGTGATCCGCCTCTGCAGGGGCAGCCGGCTCTCGCCTGAAGAGAATGAAAGGCCTGTGCTCACAGAGGCCTGGAAAATCTGACCCCGTCCCGTTCGGCGTCATTTTTTCCTTATCCCAATGGTCGCCTTGGTCAACTTCCAGGCCCGCTCATTACCATTTGCTTTCCCTTCCATCAAACTGATCTCCTCCTCCTTCCTTCCTGCTTCTTCAAGCCTGTTGTAGATCACAAAGCATTGGGGAAAAGCCCATGGGCCAAGCCGGCCGAGCCCCCGTGGTGCCGGGGAGTCCCCTGACTCCCGTCCCTTTGCTCTCTCCCCATCCAGATGGATTCAATGATTTTTTTTTTTTTTGCCTCAGTTGCTCCCCAGCCTTAAGCACTGAATGGGTGTTGCCTCAGACAAATCGAGACTGCTGAAGACCTGAGCTTAAAAAGGCCCAGGTCTCTCATTGCATCCAGGGCCATCTCCAGTCTCCTGTTCTATGTCCGGCCACCAGACCCTGAGCAGAAGTTGGGAATCCCCAGCACTCCTCTCAGCCCCCCACCAGTCATCAGGATTCCATGACAGGGATGCTCGAGAGGCTCCCAGGAACCAGACCCTTTCTCCAGCCGCCATCTTCCTTCCTTCACCCCTTTCTGTCTCCTCGTCCCTCTCCCTTCTATCCATCTGCTTCTTCTCATTAAATATTACCCACGAGCTCACTTTCCCCTATTTTCAGTCCATGATTCTTTGCCAGACCACACATCTTATCTTGGGCTCAGAAAACATCATGGTATTGACCACGAGCACCCTGGAGACGGGGAAGGAGATGATGGGAAGAGAAACACTGGGAGTCTTGTGCGGATGTGGTCAGGGGCTCTCCATGCTCTCTTCTGAGGAGCCTAGAGGAAGCAGGACTGGCTCTGCCCTCCCGGGACTCCACAGTGACAGGGCTTGAACAGTCCCATCCTGCTCTGTACCCACAACCTTCTCCCCCACTTGACTCACAGCCAAAGGTGGTCAAAGGAGCCTAAAAAGGAAAAAAAGAAAGAAAGAAAGACCTCTTTCCCTGATCTACTCAATAGAATGAACAAATGGAGGTGGTTTTGGAGCACATGATAGGAGGGCACTTTCCTAAAGCTTGTTCTCTGTGATAAGCAAATGAAAACAGCTTTAGAGTTCAGTCAAGTCTATTTTTAGTTGACCTTATGTGAGCTGATAAGATTAGTACAGTATTAGAAAATAGCTTATGTTATCACAAAAGTTGACCTAATCCTTAATAAAATGAGCCGTTTTATCAACTGAGGGCCAGAAGTTATTCTCTTGTCTGTCTCTCTTTCTCCCTCTGTCTCTTTTTTCTTTCATTTTCTCTCTTTTTTCTCTTCTTTCTCTCTCTCCCTCTCTCCTTCCATCCCTCCCTCTCTCTCCCCTCCCCTTTCTCTTTTCTTTCTCTCTCTCTCTTTCTCTCTCTCTCTCTCTCTCTCTCTTCCTCTCTTTTTCTCTCTCTCTTCCTCTCTCTTTCTCTCTCTCTTTCTCCCACAATGAGGAATGGGAACAGAGCTCCTTATTCATCACATAAAACAGCCATGAAAGGCTCTGGCAGAAGCTTCACTTAATTTTATCCCTCAATCCTCTGAATGGCTCCAGGGATGATGTAAGAGCATCTTGATGGCAGAGCCAGGAAGGAGGGGATTTGAGGAAAGGGGCAGCACTGGGTGACTGGCCACACAACATGAACATTTCAAAAAAGTTTCCTGAATCAATGAATGATTGCAAGAGGTGGTAGGGAGAGCAGTCATTTACACAGCTTTGCAAAGTCTTCACTTTGTGCCCCTCTTTCTCCTAAAGTCACACGTCACAAACCCCATTATCATTGTCTTTCAAAGATTAACTAGCTGAGATCCAGGCTGTTTGACTCTCATTGTCCTACCAAGGAACCTTCAGTTGAGTCTATTTTTAAAGGTTTGTCCAAAGTTCTTAACAACATGAATTAAGGGAAGTCCAGAGAAAGGATCGCATCTTGACTCATGGGACTTCAGCATGCTCGGATGTGACAGCCTTTTGGGTAACCCAACCTCTCCTGTGTAGTGGATGCCACAAGTACAATCAGAAGCACAGCTGAAATTCTGTGATTCAGATGTTTCTACCACTAAGAAATGGGATGTATAATATGATAAAAGAAAGAGACAGAAAAGGAAAGAGGGACAGAAACAGAGAGAAAGACACAGAAAGAAAGACGGACAAATACACAGAGACAGAAACAGAGAGAAACAGGTAGAAATAGACAGAGAAACAGAGAAAGAAACAAAACAGAGCTGGACTTAAGAGTCTGGAGGCCATGCTTTCAAAGCCACCTCTGATTCGTATTTCCTTCAATGGAACATCTGCATTATTGATGGATAGGAGTTGTGATCATGAAGTGATTTTACACAATGACAAAAATCTCCATGATAATAGGTAGAAAGTAAACTGCCTGAGCAGGGGGTAGGAAAAAATAAAAGAAAGTTCACGTCAATTGATTTCAAACAAGTATTACTAATAAGGCACAAAGACGGTTTCCATGGGATCAGAGATTGGAAGTTAGAAGGGACTTCAGAGGGCAATGAAATCACTCCCCCCCTCATTTAGGGAAAATGAGGCACAGAGAGGCTGAGATATTTGTCCCAAGTCAGGCAACTCATTTTTTGTTCTTTATTTTTTTCTCAATAGTATTTTGGTTTTGCAAATTCATGTAAAGACAGTTTTCAATATTCATTTTCAAAGACTTTACGTCTCAGTTTTTTTCTGCTTCCTTCCCTTACCTCCCCTCTCCTCAAAACAGCAAGTAGTCTGATATAATTAAACATGTGCAATCCTTTTAAACATATTTCCAAATATCATGTTGTACAAGTAAAATAAGACCAAAAGAAAAAAAACAACAAGAAAAAAACAAAAGAAAAAAGAGAGAGAGATGAAAATACTATGCTTAAATCCACATTTAGTTTCCATAGTTCTCTCTCTAGATGTAGATGACATTTTCCACCCCAAGTCTATTGGAATTGTCCAAGCTTTGAAACCATATCTCCCTGACACTAAGTCCAGCAGACTGTACATTATGCCAAGTCTCATATAAGTATTTCTACCACATAAAAATGAATTTGAGTGAGTTAAGCATATTATGTTTCTTCTCCTTAGTCTCTGTAGAGTAGGTCATAATTGTGTCCCTCACCACTGCCTCCCAAGATAGTCCATAAGAAAAGTTTCTTGAACTCATGAGCTCCATCTTTACATTAGGTAGAGTGCCAAGAAATAAATACTCACAAGGCAGAAAGCAGTTATTTGCAAAGTTCCCATTCCCAGAGAGATCACGAACTATAGGATTATCAAAATATGAAGAAGGACGTGGAAATTGATGCACATTTAAGTAAGCCCATTCATCAGCTTGGTTTCCTCTCTCCTAGGATGAGAAAAGGAAGCTCTGATACACTCAAAATGAACATGCCATATAATCATCATCATGGACCTTTCTGTGGTATCTATTTCTACAGTACTCCAGGTTTTGCACTGGACATTTTTATCTCCTTTGATCATCCTTTCCCATTTCTTCATTTTGCAAGTAAACCTGCCTCCTACCTCGATGTATGTTTTATATGGGGTAGGGAGGGATGACGTCCCCGAGTCCCAGAAAAAAGACTGCATTCAGGAAGCATTTAACAAGCATTTCATTTGAACTTCCTTAGGTCTGAGTGAGGCTATCAGGAGAATGGG
Source organism: Sarcophilus harrisii (assembly GCF_902635505.1). Taxonomy (NCBI): domain Eukaryota; kingdom Metazoa; phylum Chordata; class Mammalia; order Dasyuromorphia; family Dasyuridae; genus Sarcophilus; species Sarcophilus harrisii. Next base: position 6,422,187 of record NC_045428.1, on the reverse strand, counting down.
AGCTCCTTGAGAGGAGTTTTTCACTTTGGTCTTTGTATTATTAATAATTATATCATAGGAGGGGCATAATAAATGATAAATAAATGATCTGGAATAGGGAATAAAATGTTGGATTTGGGATCATGAAGTGCAAAGTCTGTCACAACTCTCTGATTTCTCTATGACCATTTCCTTATTTGTGAAAGGAAGTATTTGCATGAATGGCTTCTAAATCTGTTCCTGTTTAAAATCTATATTCCTATGATTTCTGAAGTCACAGAAGCTGGTTCAGTCCAAACTCTCTCACCTGTGTGCCATTGGAAAAGTCATTTAATTCTGTGGGCCTATTGCCTCTGCTATTAATCTCATTTCTCAACTACTCCATGACCTCATGGATCTGTGATCTCATCAATGTGGTGATTCCCTTCAGTATTACAGATTAGAAGTCATAGCCAGCTATCCACACTGTGTGACTCTTGACCACATTCTCCCATAAGACAGCCATATGCAGTTCACCCAAAGCTGGGACCTTTCTTCACGTTTTTCTTATTATTTCAAGGATGCCAACAGAGCACAAATGCTGTCCCACAGTTATTCTTTACTTCCTACATATTCGCCAGCTAAAAAAAAGAAAGAGATGAACTAGATGACATCCAAGCTACATTCTAGTCCTTCTTAACTAAAGCTTCAGTGATTCCTTCATTTTCCTCAGGAAGCAGAGTTCGAGAAGAGGAGCAATATTAGTGAATAAAAGTGGGATTTGGCCCTCATTCTAGGCTTTGCCCCACAAACACACACATTTATAGGCATATAATATTTACTCATATTTTAAAGAATGTTTCCCAAGTCCCTCCAAACCAAAGAAGGCTAAAGAGAGACAATGAGCTTGTTTAGCCAAAATAAAACCCAAAAGCAGATTTTCATTTTGTTTCTTTTGTTATATTTTAGCCGTTGACAGCAAATCTGGATATGGACCAAGAGGGCAGGGGAGCCTAAGCTGGGCCCTTAGCCTTAGCCTTGAGTCAGATGTACATCTTTGGCAAGACCCAGAGGATCTTGGGAATAATGTGGACTTTGTATCCCATCTTTCATAAATAAGCTTGACATGTCTTTGGTAGAAGTTTATTATTTGTTACATGTCACAGTCTGCTGGGTTTCTCTATAATGTTCATTTTCCATTCTCCAAAGCAGGGAAGCATCTTCCTGGCACAGCGAGTCCTCTGAAACATTGAAAGGTTAAGTGAAATAATCAGGTTGTTTGAGTGGTGGGACTTGAACTCGGGTCTCCTGATCTTGAGGCTGCTTCTTCATCTTCATCTGGGATAATACACTGCAGTTACCTTCTTTCTTCCGTCCTCATAGTCCGAGCTTTAGGGTCCTTCCCTATTCCTTAGCAATGGGCTTCTCCCAGAGACTCACAAACTCCTTCTCTCACTTCAAGTTGCAGCTCAAGCAATACCTCCAACACAGAGCCTTTCCTGATTCCAAACACGGGTCTTCACTCCCTCCCTCTCTCATATTTAATTACCTTCCATTCATTCAATATTTGCTTCCATATCTAGATACTTTCTACAAGAGCTTGGAAGCTTCTTAAGGGCAGAAAGTTTTTTTCCCCTTTCTTTGTTTTCTTTCTTTCTTTCTTTCTTTTTTTTTTTGTTTTTTTGGTCAATGTTTCTTTTTGTGGCCTTCAATCATTTTTCAGTCATGTCCATTTTTCATGACCCTATTTAGAGTTTTGGGGTTTTTTTCTGGCAAAAAATAATGGTTTGCCATTTCATTCTCCAGCTCATTTTACAGATGAGGCAACTGAGGCTAGTAATGGGGTTAATCGATTTGCTTTGGATCACACAACCAAGGAGTGTCTAAGGCCAGATTTCAACTCAAATGATGAATCTTTCTGACTTCAGGTCTTGCATGCTAGCCACTGTACCATCTAACTGCAAACTTAAGAAATGCTTGTTGATTCATAAGATAACTTTCTTATCTCTATGACATCTTCATGAGTGTTGCCTACAGGTGAATTGAGGACTTCTTGACAAGGGTATCAGTAAGGAACAACATGCTTTCATAAGTGACCTTCCAAAAGAGATCACATCTTTTTACCATTTTACAGATGTGGAGAACCGAAGATCTCATTGAGCTGACTTTGCTGGGTATAAAAGAGTGTGTGATTTTATTTGTTCTCTTCCTATAGCCAAACAATGAAATTATTCAATATTTCTTAAACGCTATAACTACCAAAATCACCTTGTTCAACAATCTACTGGTTAGTAGACACATCAGGAAACATATTACCTAGGAGGATGAATGCTTGCCAAAGGTGTTTAACAAGCTGATGGCAATCCAGCACAGAATATAAATTGATAAACTTCTGGATGATGAGGCTTTACAAGTGCCTCTTCCATGAAATGAATTAGTTGCATCAATCCCTAGAACATTTCATGAAGATATCTGTATTCATTCAAAAGAATTAAAGGAGAATGCCCTGACTATCCACACAGGAGAGATCAAGTGGATGAAAAATGTCTATTTTCATATTGTTTGGTTTAGTTGGAGGACAAAATCTAAAGAGTGATTTCTAAGTAAATTAGAACAGTAAGTATAAAGTATGAGAATTAAATGGGAAAAGATCAGGCTAGATTATCTCTGGAACATTTCTAAACTATTTTGTTGGTTACAAATATCCTACAGAAGCAAAAGCCCATCTACCAATGCTACTGTATGACAGTGAGATGATGTCCCACTCTCTCTAGTGGAGAATGGAAAATTAGTATTATAGAGAGACCCATGGTATGTGTCAATAGACTGTGACATGTAACAAATGGTAAACTTCAAGGAAAATAGTAATAAAAATCATTATTAACGAATTGTATATTGAAAAGATAACCTGATCATGAGCAAAGGGTAAGGAATGACAGGTGGTCATAAGTATTATTTGGTTACTTTTACCAAAACAAGAGACAGAAAGGTGTAAGGAAGAAGATGAGGTCATAGAATACAAAATCACATGACAAAAAGATGGCAAGAATATGGCTAAAGAACATCCTGGAGGATCCAAGAGTGATTCAATATTACCAAGTGTCATCAAATAGGAATGCAAGATCTCAAAAGGAAAGCCGAAGTGCTGGATCCAAAGATGAGGAGAAGGATGTTGAAGCTCAGATACTGTCCAGATGCTGGTAGCAGACAGAAGCTGGGAAATCATGAAACTAGTAGAGGGGTCTAATATAAACAACATGCAGGAGATCAGAGCAGTATGTCCAGCAGAAGCAACAAAGAGCAGTCACATGACATCAGGAGCTCTACTGTGGCAGATTTCTGAGTCGCCGTAGCCACAAGGTTCCTAGTAGCGACGTCTGCACACAGATTTCAGATATTTGTACTCTATACACACACAATAGCCCACTGGTTGTATGAGTATAATCTTATAAATACATGGAATCTTCTTTTTTTCATTTTATTATACTGTTATTATAATGGTTATTATTTTTTTTGTTTTTGTTTTGAACCAATAGGTCATGTAATTGTGGGATAAATCAGACACATTGGTGGACATTTGGTGGATTAATTGGTAGAACTTTGCTTCTGATTGGCTGCCGACCCCTAGAGTACCTAAAAAATGGGGAGACTTTGCAGATAGACGGGATTATAGCACTTTAATTCATTTTTTTTTAATTTGCTTTTGGAAAAGAAGCCAGATATGTGCATATAGAAGTAAAACTTTATTTGTGAATTCTTAGTTGAAAGTGCATCCGATGCTAAAATTTCCTTTTCAACCCTGATTCAAGAATTTTCTCTAGAATCTCCCAGCAACTGGCTGCATTATAAACCACTTAGTTCAGAGACCATTATCTCTTACCACCAGAACAAGACATTTTGAGTAAGAAACAAACCCACTTTACTTGTGTCAGGCACGTGCCTCTTGACAAGATCCTGGGTGGAGATGAGGGTTGATGGATTCATCACTTCAGACATGATTAATTTTACAAACATTGTTGAGAAAGGGTCCTAGGGGTTTGGCAGCACAGAATTACTTGGTCTTTTTTTTTGGGGGGGGGGAGTAGCCCAATTTAATGCACCGTGATTTTTTTTGGTCTCAGAAGGAGGTCAGCATTAGACAGTTTCTCCCTTTTACACAGTCATGGGGATCTAGAATGAATCAGCTTAATAAGTATTTTAACCTAGCTTACTCTCCACCAGACAACATATTAGTCATGAAGGAGAGAGAATCAAAACAAACTCTATGTCCTCAAGAAAACTGAGATGTGTTCCTATCCCAACCCTGCCACTAAATATTATCTGTATGACTTTCAGGTAATTGCATCACTCCTCTTAGTCCCAGTTTCTTTATCTGTAAAGTGATGGGATTGGCTTAAATGACTTCTAAGATCCTGTCCAACCCTGATGCTACAGGTCATTACAAGTCTATATATGGTACAAGGTGGGAGGAAGGAAGAAAGGAAGGAAAGAACAAAGGAAGGAAGGGAGAGAGGAAGGGAGGGAGGAAGGAAGGAAGAGAGAAAGGGAGGAAAAAAGGAAAGGAGGGAGGGAGGGAGGAAGGAAGGGAAGAAAGAAGGAAAGAAGAGAGGGAGAAAGGGAAGGAAGGAGGAAGGAAGGAAGGAAGGAAGGAAGGAAGGAAGGAAGGAAGGAAGGAAGGAAGGAAGGAAGGAAGGAGGGAAGGGAGGGAGGGGAGGAAGGGAGGAAGGGAGGGAGGAAGGGAAGGAAGGAAGATGACTTGGGTGTTCAGAGACTGTCCTAAGAGGGGCATTACCTCCAACTAGGAAAGTTCCTCTTCCCACCGTACATTAGCTTTTCCAACCTTATTCAACATTGGCTTGGAAGGGCAGAAGGAGCTGATGGGCAGATAAAAGGCAGATGAGATTTTCTGCTTGGTTAAGTTTAGCACAGAAACCCGGCTACCTTTGCTCAATGAAAAGGCTGGGAGAGGCCAGTTGGGCATATTCAATTCACATTTTCCCTTTAATAATTACACTGAACCTCCAACCTCAATCCAACCAAAGGACTGATTTATTTTAAATTGAGCTAGAATTCCAGTGATTCACACTATTCAGAACTTTGCAGTGTGGGACATCCTTATACACAGGCTGCCTTACATCCCTCCAGTAATTTGCTAAAATCTTGGCTTTGTCTCCATTTATTTCCAAATGGTACTCTAGGAGTGAATGGCAAGGGATGGAATGACTACTTCATACTAATGAAGTCACTCATTTATTAGACTCCACAGGATGTTTGTGATTTCTATGGGGATCAGCCAAATAGCTAACCTAAGAAACTCCAAAGTAAGCTTTGTGTGTGTGTGTGTGTGTGTGTGTGTGTGTTTAAGAACCAGCAACATTTATTGAACATTTACTATGAATGAAGCATTTTGGTATGTGAAAAGGAGACAAATTCTCTTGCCTGTGGCTCTAGAGGCCAAAACCTTTGAAAGTCCCTTTGGAATCTGCCATATTTCATTTCCCAGTCTGATACCTTGGTACAGGAATTGGACACAAAGGGTCAGCATCCTTTTCTCCCCCAAATCCCATAATTCATTAGTCTCATAACATTTTTTCACTTTTTAGACAAATTTTAAAATGATAAAGGTACTTAGAAAAGTTATACCTCGACCCTTTTGTCCTCTGCATTCAATTCCATTTAATTTAATAAACATTTCCTAAGTAATGGGTATATATGCCTGTCACTGAGCTACATGAAAAGAAAGGGTGTGTATGGGGAGGTTGATACAGTATCAACATAGTATCATCCCTTCCCTAAAGGAGCTTACATTTTATTGGAAACAAAATTGATATATGTGTATGTGTGTGTATGTATGTATGTATACAAACACACACATATACATACACCAACTGGTTATCTCTAAGATAGAACAAGGAAATTCGAGGGAGGGGACTGAAGGGGTAGACAGCTCTGAAGGAATACAGGTTCTAAAGGTATATATAGTGGAGAAGGATGGGGAAAGTGAATGGGTAAGATGTCATCGATTGCCTCTGGTCGAGATGGCCTTTAATGATTGGTCTTCTCCCTCCATGATACATGTTATCCTCATGAACCAACAGAAACAAAGCTTGGGTGGGCTGAGCATTTGTCCACAGAGAGCAAGACTTCCACCCTTAGCTCATACAACACATTTCAGCACCCGTCAAGTGCAACTGAAACTTGGTTGTTGTCCCTGTGCCAAGCTAAGATGTGGACACAGAGAGGTGAAAGGATCTTCTATACACACCTTGAAATGAGTTGAAGAAATGGGCGGGAAACTCCTCTGGGAGTGCCTAGATCTATCCCAGTAATTTTGAATCCCAATGACAGCAGGTTGGGAATTGTACTGATCCTGGTCCCATTTCTTCACATGATTCATGGTCAGGCTTTGCTCTGGTGTCTAGAGTGAGGGGATTGGTCAATTGACGATTTAAGGAATCAAAGGGGAAAAAACACACTAGTCTTCTTTGAGAGATACTTCAATATTCCAATGTGTCTGAGATTTCTGTGCCTCTCTAAGGTTGATAATTCTAACTAATATTGTTAAAATCAATGAGTATATAGGCAGCAGTCATATAGCCTTGGCAAAGTGCTTTTCCCAGATCTCATTTGGTCCTCCCAACACCCATCACTTAGTTGTGCAAACATCCTATTGCTGTCCAAAACACAAAAATTCCATTTATTCTCTTCCCTATTTTGTGCATTCTCTCTGGCCTTTTTAACACTCCCCAGAGTGAACCAAGCACCCTTCAAAACTATCCCTATGTAAACAATGCTAGTCCCATATGAGAATTTCCATTACCTCAAGTTTGGCTGTCATTCCTCCTACTCCCTTTTCAGTTCACTTGGTTCACTTATTTGCAGGGAAGCTAGAGAACAAGAGGTTTCTGGGTGGACCGGAATGAGCCGCCATGCCAATAATCTCCTGTACCCCCCCCCCTTCTCTCTATCCCTCTTCTCCAAATTAAGCAGCTGGCCCCAAGGTCTAGAACTTGGAAAAGTTCTCAATAAAACTTCAAAGCACTCATTCCCTTCCCCAAACATTTGTTAAAATCTCTTAAAAGGAGCTAGGATAAACATCCAATTGGCCAAGCCAAATCCTCTAAATTGCATCTGGGAAATCTCTCTTGGTACCAACTTTTAGAACACTAAAAATCCTCCTCTCAGAGATTATCAGGATCTCAAGTTTTAGGTTATTCTCAGGCTCCACAAACACACTCTCCACATGGCACATTGCCAGTGCCAGGGAGGGGCAGAGCTCCCAACTCCATCACCCTGCCTTCTGTCCCGCTCCTTCGTCTTAACCATTCCAACGTCATCCATGTGTTTACTCAGCAAATGCCAGATTGGTATCATCCAAACTGCTTGTGGCAACACTGAGCCATGTTATTGTTCCCACCACAGAAAACACGGGGCTCTTCTCAGGGCCAGTTCCTGACCAGGATCTCTCACCTGAAATGCAGGTTGCACAAAACTGAAAACACCTAATACTTCCCTACCCCTTCCTTTTTAGCTTCAGCTGCTCAGGCACAATTAAACTAACCATTTGTTTACAACTCTCAAAAGCAATTAAGCTAACTATTTGATTACAGCTGAAGAGCAGAGTATTCAATTATTTGGAGTTGTAAGTACATTTATTTCCAAATATTTGAATTAATTCTATTTTTAATCAATTAAATGGTAACTAGGGATTCTGCCATCATCTGGTATTTTTACTAAGAAGAGATGGTGAATGGGATGAGTTTCCTCTTGCCTTGGGAGGGATGAATAAAGTCCCTTTTATCAATAAAGGGCTGAACCTCTTCCAAAATTTACCTCTTTAGGGAACTGCCTACACTGGAATATACAGTGTTTTACCCAGGGCAAGAGGCGGACCTTGAATCAGGGTTCCATGATACCAGACTTTCTCTCAGTTCTTATTTCAAATACTTGTAGATTGTATCTTGAGATTCAGCCACATGGAGATCAGGTAAAGGAGGTGGGAGTATTTGGCTTGAAAAAAAAAGAATGCGTGGTCGATATCTGATAGTGAACTTCAGGATCTGAAGAGTTGGAATCTAAGAGAGAAATAATGTTTATTTTACTTGGTCCCCAAGGGCAGAAAAAAGAACAGTGGAGAGACGTTGCAAAGATGAAAATTTTGACACATATAAGTTAGTCAGTAAAGAGAGAGAGAGAAAGAGAGAGATTTAAAAAAAAATAGTTCCTAGGAATAAGGGTCATTCTGGGTTCACAAGATCAACAAGATGGAATATGAGATATTATTCCTGATCCACACAACTGTTCATCCCTCTCCAAAATTAGAATTATGTGCAAAAGATAATGTGATCGCAGCTGCCTCCACAGTCTATGATACCAAAAAGCAAACCCCAAGGCTAATTAGCAACCTTAGACTACCAGCCACTTATCCAAGGACTCCAGACGCCAACTCATGGGCTTGTGATAAAATTCAACTCATGTATATCCCCCGGTTATGGAAAAAACAATCAGAAGCCAGAAGCCTCAAAATAAACAACAGAGGTAACTTGGGAACATGACAACATGGATGGACCTCTGCTCAGTCTAAGGGAAAATTCCTAGAATGTAGATGTGGCCAGTTTTGTCACCTAGAAGTCACTTGGGTCAGAAAAGGAGGTAAATGAGAGGCAGATTCCCCAATAAAGGAGAAGGCTGAGATGTCTCTGGGGGCTAATTGTTATCAAAGGGGAAGGAGTCAGAAGATGAATGAAAAGGGAAAATAAAGGGGGGGATTTAAATCATTAAAGATCTCAGGAGAAAGAAAACTGAGTTAAAGAATTTGAGCATAGGTCAAAATAACAGGAAGATACTAATAACAAGAGAATACGGCCTTCAGATCAGCTATTATAAGTTCAGAAGTCTATGAATAAATGTTTTAAGACCAAAAAAAAAAAAAAGATGAATGAATCAATTCCTGAAGAGACAGAGGACTCTCTAGGTTTTGAGAGAATATGGAGCCAGAGGGGGGAAATTCCCAAATGCTTTAAAAGAGAAACAGGAATTATAAAAATTTAATTTATAGCCCGCACAACAAATAATCCACAAAATAGTAAAATTTTTAGTTGATGAACAAAACAGGAGGAAGGAGAGACAGAGAAAGGTGATTTCACTTGACTATTAATTTGAGAGGGAAAAACAAGGATGGCAGGGAGGGGAGAAAAGGGATGTTGGAGATGTTGGACAATTTAGACAATGAGGTTCAAGGAAGAGAAAAAAAGTAATGAGCTAAGCAAAACTCTAAAACTAATGGAAAAATCACAAATTGGGGTTAAAAAAAAGGTGTTTGAGGCTGAAAGAAAAAGTCAATCAGGGCTGCTTTAAAGAAGATTAAGTTAAAATAACTGAAAAGAAAAAAAAACTTCTTTTTAGAAGGGGGAGGAATCTTAATTTGAGGGGATGAAACAATTTTAGAGACAAATGGAAGGAAATCTAAATTTAACTCTAATAACTTTAAATGTTAATGGATGACAAGTGGATGACAAAAATCCAATAAAATTTTTAAAAAGCAATAGAATTGTAATTAAAACAAAATCTCACAATCTGTTATTTGTAACAAACACACACAAAAAATATGCAAACAGAATGATACTTTTTTAAAAAAATTAAGATTGGACAAAATTTACAAAATTTTATTATTAAAAATAATAAAAATAAGAGCTGCAATTACATTATCAGATTAAGTAAAAACAAACATTTACAGACAAAAGAGATGAACAATGAATGTTGTCCCCAAATGGAATGAGCTTCCTTGTAAAAGGAGAATTTTTGAAACATTTTCAAAATGAGCCCACACGTCCATTTGTTGGAGGTATTATATATAAATTTCTGAACAGTCCTGCATTCGACTAATTGCCTATTGAAGTTCTTTTTAGATCTGCTGTTTCTCTGTGAACTCTTTTCTCACAATCAGGGCATAGAAATGAATTCAATCATCCTTTTAATAAGAAAGATGCCCACAAGGATGAAGATTTTGGCTGAGATGAGGGGTAGGGCCTATAATCATGAGACAAAGACAAGCAAAATGATTCCTGAACCCTCTAACCATGACACTAAGTAGACCCAGCCACTTATTCTTGAACAATCATGTGGGATGACCAACAACCAGAACCTAGAATGCAGATGGTCAATTAGAACAGGAACAACGGTTGCCAAAATCCTCCTGTGGTACACGGGCTGAAGGCTAAAATCAGGTACTAACAGGGAAGCAGAAGAAAGATTTCAAAAGTGATTAAACAAAACAAAACACTTTGAAATCAAGTGGCATATTTGAGGAAAATCAAGACATATGTGCTGGCTGGGTGAAGGAAGGAAGTTCCTGGAAAGAAAAGGCAAAAAGCTGTAATGAGAAAAGCACTTTGTAGATGTTCAGCATCATCCTGAAATGCCAAATTGTGAGCTCTTCATTAAGAGCATGCACATTTCCCTGATTCCTGAGCCTTTCCTATAAAATAAGGAGTTTGGACTCCATGCATTCTGACATCCTTTTCAGCTTAAAATCTACCGTTATATGTTCCTTTTACATCAAGGGATCTTAATATGGGATCTGAGAAAATGGATGGTGAAAATACTGCGTATTGTCACTAAACTCATACTGAAATTTACCCTTTGCTAGGGACCTGAATGTGCACGAATGTTTGTGGCAGCCCTGTTTGTAGTGGCTAGAAACTGGAAACTGAGTGGATGCCCATCAATTGGAGAATGGCTGAATAAATTGTGGTATATGAATATTATGGAATATTATTGTTCTGTAAGAAATGACCAGCAGGAGGATTTCAGAAAGGCCTGGAGAGACTTACACGAACTGATGCTGAGTGAAACGAGCAGGACCAGGAGATCATTATATACTTCAACAACAATACTATATTATGACCAATTCTGATGGACCTGGCCATCCTCAGCAATGAGATGAACCAAATCAGTTCCAATGGAGCAGTAATGAACTGAACCAGCTACGCCCAGTGAAAGAACTCTGGGAGATGACTAAGAACCATTACATTGAATTTTCAATCCCTATATTTTTGCCCACCTGCATTTTTGATTTCCTTCACAGGCTAATTGTACAATACTTCAGAGTCCCATTCTTTTTATACAGCAAAATAACGGTTTGGTCATGTATACTTATTGTGTATCTAATTTATATTTTAATATATTTAACATCTACTGGTCATCCTGCCATCTGGGGGAGGCGGTGGGGGGAAAGAGGGGAAAAATTGGAACAAGAGGTTTGGCAACTGTCAATGCTGTAAAATTACCCATATATATAAGCTGTAAATAAAAGGCTATTAAATAAAAAAAGAAAAGAAAAGAAAAGAAATTTATCCTTTGCTATTAAAAGAAGAGATTCTTAAACTTCATCAAATGGTATGAGGAGATAATAACCCTTACATTCAGAGAGAGGCAATCCAATAAGTCCTGCATTCAAGGGGGAAATTAAGGACCAAAAGGCTCTTTTATTCAGATAAGCCAAAGGAAATTCTGATAGATAAATAAGCCAGTCACATTCCTTTTGCTAGATCACAGTCATTCTTCTAATAATATTATCTTCAAATTCAAAAGAGCCGAAGATAAATTTTCAAAGCATTACAATTAGTATGTCACTGAAAAAAATACCAAGGGAAATATATAACTTTTTAGCATTTTCAAATGGTTACAAAGCTTACATTTGGCAAAATTTCCCAAGAGCGTGCCAAAGTTCAGTGAAAAAAGGAGTTTCTCTGAACTTAACTGCTTGCTCCTCTGAACTCAACTCTCAGTGCTGAGCTCCACATAATTAGGGGCTGATCCTGACTCAGAGAGGAGGATAATAATTGAATTAATAATACTCATTCTGCAAACATGACAGAGAGCATAGGAATGGGTCATCTAAAAAAGAGTTGACTAGGCATTTGAACACGATGTTCTATTAGGTTTCAGTTTCCTTATCTCAAAAATAGAAGTTTGGATTTGGTGACCTCTTCCAGTTCTGACCTTCTGTGCTTTTTAAACAAGCTATTATAAAATCAAAGGCTTTCATGTCAAACAGGGAACTTTTTCTTCGTGACCTTCCATTATTCCTTCACAAATCCTAGGGTCAGAGATTTCATCAGTGTTGCTCTTCCCATCACTGACACAGAATATAGTCCCTCTAGCCTGAAAAAATCGGTTTTCAAGTCATTCTGTGTCTCTGATAAATTTGACCATTTTACCTCACTGAATTGATTAAAGTTACACCTTTCTAGATGCTAGTTATAAAACTTATTCTACAAAGTGTCAGCACCTACAAAAATCTTCTTTGATTAGATAACATGGCCCTAAAATACATCCCAATGTAACCAAGATGAGGTAGGTACAAAAAGAGCAGTCTACCAACTACTTAACTCTCACATCTTTTGTTTTCACCATTATTCAAGAGAATTTATGAGTAATGCATTATTTTTTCCTTCTCCTTTATCTTCCTTCTTCCTTTCTCTTATAATTTTTCTCTACCTTCTTTCTTTTCCTCTACCTCTTCATCATCCCTTTTCCCCCTTCCTTTTTTATTCTTTTCCTCTTGTCTTCCTTTTCCTTTTCTTTATTTTTCCTTCTTCCTTTTCTTTTTCTACTTCCTTTTCTCCTTTTTTTCTTTTCAGGTTTTCTTCTTTTTTGTTCTCTTTTTGTTCTTTTTATTCTTTTTTCTTTTTGCTATATTTTCTCTTTTTTGTCTGAAGATAAGCACACTTACAGAACTGAGTCAACACAAAGATGTCAGGGACAATGTCTAACTCAATACAAATACATAAATCTCATCTAAAAGAACTTCTATTCATTGATAGTACAAGTTTAAACACTAACTGTAAAGATGCAGGCACTCCCACATTCCCCCCAAAAGAATAGAATTTGTTTATAAATCACTACCTTTCCTGGATCTCATTAAGCTTACCAGATAAAAGCCTCTATAGTTTCAAATAGTTCTTAGTGCCAAAATGCTTTCAAAGGAAAGAAGGAAAGGAGAGAGAGAAAATAAAAGAATGAGTTTAAGACCTTTCAAAGACATTGAGACTGGAAGCCCACTTCAGTTTGAGTACAGTAGCCCTTCCTTTCTTCTACTTCTCTCTGCCTGAATAATTTATAAAAATGATCTTGAGAAACAAAAGCTCAGAGGGCAAAAGGTGCTATATAAAAGGCCCAATAAATTGCCTTCCTGACTGATCACCTGACATGTTTCATGTCTTTTAAACCTGTCCTAAAAGCTTATATCTCACTAATGGTCATTGACTTAAATCAGACCCCATCTGAGATGGGGTTTGATATCCTCTGAGTCCATGATTCTTGGACCATGCTGGATTCCCTTTTTGGTTCAACTCTACATTCACAGCATCACTGGTTTCCACTGAGTTCATAAAGTGAACAAAGACTTTTTTCTATTAAAATTGAAATAATTAAGGACAAGCAGCCTTAATTTTGAAATACTTATTTATGAGCTTTGGCAAATGTGGACTCGGTACTTTCAGGGCCAAGTGCTCCCTGCTTCCTGGAATTGAGACAAGAAAAGAATCTTTCCAAAGATGAACAAATGAGAAGTTTGAATCCTACATTAAGTCTTCCCCTGGCTGCAATCCAAAGAATGCCGGCCGTGAGTTCCAAGAATAACGTGCTAGCCTTCACGTATAAAGACTATGCTTACAGTTGTTTTTTTCCAGGGGTGATGATTGATTTGCTCTAAGCCATCCACACTCTTTTCCCCAATCCATGAAGCATAAATTGTTGTGGTAAGAGTTACCAGGGGTAAAGGGCTGACTCTAGAATAGAATATTGGAGCCAATTGATCCATAAGGGTTTTGAATTCATAACCTTGACCTTGCTAGTCAACTAGTCGGTTATCAGCCCCAAATCATGAAGAATTTAAATCAGAATTGGCTTGGAGTAAAGACAATGTCACAAAGAGATGTTGGTCGTGAAGGTAACGGCATGGGGGATGATGAATGCACCATATGGCAGAAATCAAGACCATAAGCCCCAGATCTCTGTGTGACGCCATAGCATTTCCCTTCCTGTGGATGACAAGGAGCCCAGAACCAGTCCAGAGGGAGCCCGTTAAAGCATATGCTGAATTCAGCATTCCCAGGGATTCTGGAAGGGTAATGAGGTCCTTTGGAGCCAGACAACATAGGTAATATCGTCTCCCAGCTGGATGGAAGGGCCTCGGCCGGCAGGCGGCACTGTACCTTTCCCCAGGCATCCGGGATGTGCCCAGCCACCTTGTTGGGTGGCAATCTCCTAGACAGACCCCTCACTCCTGAGCCCGCTGTCTGCCCACTTACTGACGTTCCTTCCCACTTTTCCAGAGAAGGTGGTGATACTGACCCTGCCCTTGATCCTCTGGGACCAGATTCTGTAAAGTTTGGATCCAGAGAATGAGCCCCTGTGAACCATCCTTGCAAAAGTGCAATACTGCACTTTTTAATGTAGAATAAAACTTCCCCTATCCCCACCGTGGCACATAGAATGGCATTCGGGCTTGGATATCATGGTGTCTGGCTCTAGCTCTCGGAACCAGATTAAGGACATGGGCAGGTGTGTGTGTGTGTGTGTGTGTGTGTGTGTGTGTGTGTGTGTGTTTGTAAGACTCATAAAACAGATGGTGGACTCCCTTTCCCCTGCATCAGAAAACACCCCTACAAATATGAAATTATGAGCTTCATGACTTTAAAAGTGGTAAGTAAAGGGCAAAAAGGGTTTCCAAGAGCCTTCAGAAGTTCCCCCTCCTCTGCTGCCTGAGTTTGGTCCAAAAGGTATCTCTTACCTTGGCTAAGGCCATCCCTGATGTGGACCTCACCACTTTGACAAAGAACTGACCTTCAGTTTCCATTAACTCTAAGCTGGTTCTGGCTGAGTCTTCCCTGACACTATGAATCCCTGGGTCAGTCCCTTCAGTGATCAGCCACAGAGGAGCTGACAATAAGAAGGAGTATTTTGGTCCAGCCTGGGGGGGTCCCCTGTCACCTGGCCCTAAGCCTGTGGTCTTCTTCAGAGTCTGTGAGGCAATTTCAGGGAGTGAACTTAGGTCGGAAAATATGATGTCATTATTTCCATCTACTGTTTGTTTCCTTTGTAATTATATGTATTTTACTTTATGCATTTAAAACATCATTCTGAGAAGGACTGCCAAAGACCCCATCATACACACACGGATAGACACACACACACACACACACACACACACACACACACACAACATGAAGCTCCCTGATCTGCAGACACTTCAGGCAAAATAGAAATGGCAGCCGGAGTCTCTGAAGCACCTATGGAAATGGCCATCTGTCCATCCTAATAACAAACAGTGCTTAGCAGAAGGTCTGACTCATAATAAGTAGCTGGAACCTAGCACTTTAAAGCTATTTGGGTAGATTCTTTCATTTTATTCTCAAAACAACCTTGTGAAGTAGATGTTCCTATTATGCTCATTTTTACAGATGAGGAAACTGAGACTGAGAGAGCCGAAGCAACTTCCCCAGAGCGACATTATCATTCATGGTCAGAGTTCAGCATCTTGTGTTTACTAACACAGTAAGAGTTGGAAGAAACCAAAAAGATCAGAATAAGGTAAATCGAATCATTTCCCACTCCAATTTCAAGCTTTTGTGGAGCTCAAAGAGATATTTTTCTGCGGTCTCTCCACTTGAAAAGTCTTGTGGAAAGGAAAAAGAAGTCATTGACCTTATTGGGGCGTCAGCCTTGGCCATCAGTGACTCAGGCTCGGGAAGGGTGAGATTCAATAGGTGATTTCCAACAGAAATTCCAGCCCTTGGGGCCCTCGTCCTGCCACTCTCTAGAAGGCCTTAGGTCTTGGCTTTATGGTTGCCCTTTTCAGAGCCTCTGGGTAGAGATCCAATCGTCCATTTGTTCAACATGTCCGCTGAGTATGTCGGCTTTGGATTCAGCTTTCCCTGACTGTGCATACAGACAAAAGTGGTATATCAGACCCATTTCCCTCGTTTTTATTCTTACTGAATTATATGTGTACGTATATTTTTATATTCAATGCTACAATTTCATAGATGCACCAGACCTATATAGGCTAAAACCATATATAAAACACACCTGTCATAACTATGCATATAAAGTGTATGTGCTATATGTATGATCGATGCTATATTGCCGTGTGTGAGTACATGTTAAAACAGAAATTCTCTCCAGTCAATGCTTGGTCTCCTTAACCTCTTTGATTGTTTTTCTATTAGCTGATATTGCTATATTATCTGTCCCTCCCCTTCTCAAGAAGCTTCAGGGGCTCCCTATTGCATCTAGAATGACATACAAATATGCCTTCACCTGTACCCGGTCTACCTTTCTTTATCTGGAAATGACAGAATAAAAGTTAATAACAGGGAGTTGATCCCCAGTATAAATGAGGAGATGGGAAGGGAGCTAGGAGGAACTCCATCCTTGGATCTGAAAGAAGTGGCACACGAGACCACTAAGAAACCAGTAATGCTGTCTGAAAGTCAGGGACAATGGAGGGGACACCCCAGATTGGAGAAGGGTGAATGCAGTAGCCTTCAAAAAGAAGCAAAAAACGTTTAGTTTTCCTGAAATTCTAAGGCACGAGAGACATAGCTGATGAACACCAAAGGGGAAAGGGCAATCCAAAAACTTTTCCTGGGAACAGGGAGGTGAGCAACCCACCCTGCTCTCAGCTGAGCTTACCTGGTGCCTCGAGTTCACTTCTGGGCATGATGGCTTAAGAAAGACATAAATAATAAGCAAATAAACAACAAATAGATAAACAGATAGATATATGAATACATAAATAAATAAATGAATGATTGATTGAATTAATGGATAGATGGATAAATAGATAAATGAATGAATGGATAGATGAATAGATAAATAAATGAAGGAATAAATTAATGAATGGATAGATAGATGAATGAATGGATAAGTAAATAAATAGATAAATAAATAAATTGATTCCCTGTTCAGGGAAGGGCAACAAAGATGTCAATAGGCCTTGGTCCATGACACGTGAGGACTGACAAAACACACTGGGAGAGAAGATCCAAGAGGGATGGGAGGGCTTCTTTTATGCATTAGAGGGACTGCCCTGTGAAGGACACCAGACTTGTTCTTTTAGGCCACAGATGGCAGAGACAGGTAGATATTGCACAGGCTCCATGACAGGGAAGACTTCCTGATCATAAGAGCTGTCCCAACGTGGACATGCCCTTGATGGACAACAGCTTCCCCTTCCTTGGGGACTGCCAGTTCAGGCTGGGTGACCACTTACTGGGGCCTACCCTGGACAGGTGTGGGTGGTCCCCTGATGGCTCTCGTGCTGAGATTATTTTTCTGAACCAGGTCAAAGCCCCCAGCCTCCAGTCATCTCCTCTGAACTGAGAGCTGCAGTTAAAGGTCTCCAAGGGGCCTTCCCCTCCTAAATCTCTGCCTGAAGAGTCCCAAGCTTCCAAGAGCCATATCTTGTTAGCAGCTTATGCAGAATGAGCCATGCTGAGGACTCTGCCTGCAAGTGTGCCCAGGGACCCTGGGTGACCACTGCTCCAGGATGTATAAGGGTACATGGCTCTGGACACCAACAGGGCATCCCTGCCTCATCTCAAGTCACTAGTCCCTTCATCCACCCCCCACCAACAAAAGCCTGCACAGGCCAGACTCCATGGCTGTTTTCTGAAGAGTAGAAGGAAGGAGAACTACTAGGAAAATAACCTGCTGTGAAGAGCTGACCATCCAGATAATGGAGATCCAGACTTTCAATGTGTCTCTTGTGAAATGAAGTTTTTAATAGCACACAGATAAAAACCTGCCCCAAATTGTAGCTTTTCCCAGCTGTCCCCCCTTTCTTCCTATTCCCAGGATGGGCCTAGTTTGGGGGGTTTGAAAGGAAGCAGGGCAGGAAGGAGCAATCAGCTCTAGAAGGGCCACATGTGCCCCAGTCCTACCAGGAGGAAACATGGGAGCAATCTGAAACACCAGGGAAAGGGTGGGTCACGTCCATGCGAGATTATGAAAACAAGAAGCCTGCCTATTTTGGAACTGGAAAAATGAATCAGTTCTCCAGTGTTTTCTCCTGCCTAAAAATTGTATGCTATGTCTATCCTCCTCCTATTAAGAGTGCTGGAAGAAAACCCTGAACATGCAAAAAAAGGATAAAACCGTCTTCAAAGGGTTTTCAGATGGTAAACTTTTAACTTTGCAAATCATAGGTGGGATGGATGTCTCATGTGATGTACGGGACCCTCCCTTCTTAAACTGTGTAATTTGGGGTAGCGAGCCAGCCCCGCCAATGGCCCAGGCAGCCAGAAATAAAACAACTTTCTCAAATTAACATAATGGAAGTAACTTCAGCACAAAAATGTGACCAAATGTTGGCTTGTAATCAAGAAAGAAAAGGAAGGAAAAAAGATGCTGATTTAAATGCTATTTCTGACACTTAGAAGAGATAAGGCCCTTCATCAGTGTGATATAAACAATGTAGACTTAGCATCTACCTATCAAGCCAGAAAAAGCTGCTATCTCTTCAAAGAAGGAAGTACACATTCAAGGAGTTTCTTTCTCTGAAGGAAAAAGAAATAAGAAAACAGCAACACGGATCCTTCTTAGAAACCCCAAAAGCCAGGTTTTTATGGGTTGTTTTTCCCTCTCATTTTTGTGAGCCAGATATGCCTCTAGCAAAGTGATAAAGTTAATGGATCTTTTTTCTCAGAATCATGTTTTTAAATGCATAAAATAAAATGTGTATCATTACAGAGGAAACCAATTATAAAGAAATCTCTATTAAAACATTAAACAAAAACAAGCTCGCAGAACCCAGTGGAGAACCCCTGCTAAGCACTGCCAAAGAAATCAACATTCACCTTAAATCCCTCAGCTGGAAATCGTAGAACTGTCACTGGCCCTTAATGCCTTGTCTGCTTCAAAATTCTTCAACTTACACCTTTTATGGGGAGCGATAATTTGGGAGGAAGAGGAAGGAGAGGAGAAAAAAAAAAGAAATAAAGACTAGTTAAATTAAGTCCACACCATCATGAGTTTTATTCTGATTTATTTTAAGACAGATTATTAAAGAAAAAAAATTCTTGGATTGAATTTGCTTTTTTCCTTTTGTGGAGACATCCTGATCTAAGATGAAAAGTGAATACAAGAATCGAGACAGTTGCAATGTCAGAGAATCACAGAGATTTATTTGTTTCCACCAGTGATTTCATCAGGGTGAAGTCCCAATGTGGAAACTGTCTCCACTTTTTCAAAAGAACATTAAGAGTTATCTGTATCCTCAGACTGGACTCTCTAAATCATTTCCCAGTCCTTCCCCAAACATGCATCAAGTGCTCATTTAATGGCTGTAGGATGGTGCACTTAATAGTTGGAGTTCTTCTGGGGGAGTCTGGCCGAGGGCTCGCCCGGGATAGCAGATCGGGAGTTCCCTCACATGAGGATTGGTCTGGACACAATCCTTCTCCTTAAGACATTATACTTCATTTCCCCTTCACCCACCCATTTATAGTGTCTCAAGCCATTATGAGGCAAAATGACTCTTAGTGGGTGAGGGTCTCTGCTGAAAAATACAGTCTTCAATGCTTCACATGGAGGAGACAATTTTGTTTTCTTTTGTCACATTTGTTCCATTGAAAGCATCGTTACTGCCTGGATGGAACCAATAATTTAGTCACATTTCTAATGAATAGAATTCTAATGAAAAATGAATAGAATAATGGATTAGAGTCAGGAAAGTTTAACTAAAACTTCTCTCTTAGATATTAATCTGCATAATCCTAGATGAGTTATTTACTATCTCTCACCCTAATTCCTAATCCGAATTATTAATATTATTAATTATTTATTGTTAATTATTAATGGGGTATTAAATACTACCTCCAAGGATTGTTAGAAGGATAAAATGAGATAACTTATAAAAAGTACTTAGCAAAACTCAGGTGCTATATAAATGTTGCTAGCTACTACTAATTATCATAATAATAATAATCTCCCCCTTTATTCACTTTTGTAAAACTTTTACTAATTAGTCAACAGACATCATTTTTGCCTCTTTCTGTCTCTCTCTGTATTTCTGTCTCTCTCCATAGATATCTGTGTAATACACATGTATATATATTTGTATATATACTCATTTATACACATATATGTACTTCTACATATACATATGTGTATGTCTCTGTCTCCTATTTACTTAGCTGTGAACACATTGTTCTCAACATCCCCCACCCCCCCACGGTTTTTGGCCATCTGGTGGGAGTTTGGTGTGACTCTTGGTAAGTGAGCCTCTCCTTTTCTCAGCTTCCTCATCCGTAAAATGGGAATCAACTTCCAAGAGTAGTTATAAAAATCAAATGGCCAAGAATTTTGCAAACTTTAAAGGATTTTATTAATGCTAGCCATAATCACTGTTGTTTTTTTAACCCCAAAATCTATAGAGCAGTTTAATAAATCATTCTAGTCATTGAATGATCACGTGATCCACAGCTATATGATAGGCAGATTTAATTTCATTCCATGGCAAATAATTTAAATGGATGTTTCAACTAAGCCATAAGCACGTTCACCCTTTTGACTAAAAAATGCTGCCTCCGGTCCACTGGATGTCTAAATTAAACGTGAAAGCTGCTCTTATGAAAACTTCCGTAACACCAGAAAATACTGGATGTTCAATCTACCTTCCTTGAAGGCCAGTGACTGTGAAAGAGCTCACGGAACATATGGAAGTGATCTTGGGGTCACAAGTTTGAAACCTTTGCTTGGTAACCCTCAGAGCCGAAGGGAGAAATCCTCTGGATTTTGTTGTTTTGGAATGCTTCTTTCTGTTGCCTTTTAATGGGAGATTCCATCAGAGCCACTAGAAAATGTCATTTTCCCATCATTTTACCAAGTCCCACACTGCAGCATGTTTTAGGAGTTTGATGTTGGGAAGAGAAGAGAAAAAAGAAAAGAAAAGAAAAGAAAAGAAAAGAAAAGAAAAGAAAAGAAAAGAAAAGGATATGTTTTTGAGTACTTCTAAAATAACTCCAAAACAAAGTCTCTCCTGACTCTGAGATGAGCTGCCCTAGCCCTAAAAATGACTTGTTGGTCTACAAGATGGGACAGGTCTGCCAGCCATTGAGAATCTTGCTATTTCTTTTTTGAAATGAGCGTGGGTGAAAATGAGCACGGGCCAAGCCTGCAGGGCAGCTAGAGGAGCCCCTTGGACTGATAAGATTACTCAGGATGAAAGTGGGGAGGAAAGAGTCATGGATCATGTTCCCAAAGCAGCATGGAAGCAATGGAAGGCAGTTTAGGAATAGTGGTAGAGAGAACTGCTGGGTGGGAGGCATTTTGTAAGTCTATCATCAGACTTCTTAGCCTTATAGAACTGGAGCTAGAAAGAGTCTTGGAGGCTATCTAATTAAATCCTCCCCTTCCCATGTTCCAAATGAGGAAACTGAGGTCTTCAGGCTACTGATTTGCCCAAAGTCACACAGGTAGTTAATGTCACAGGTAAGGTTTGAAATCAGGTTCTCCAAATCCAGAAGCAGTCCTTCCTTCCTTCTTTCCTTCCTTCCTTCCTTCCTTCCTTCCTTCCTTCCTTCCTTCCTTCCTTCCTTCCTTTCTTCCTTCCTTCCTTCCTTCCTTCCTTCCTCTCATTCATCTCCTCCATCCTGTCTTCTCTCCCTCCCCCCCTCCTTCCTTTCTCTTTCTTTCCTGCTTGGGAGTCCATGGCCCTGCTTCCTTCTCTCCCCATCCTGATGCCCCCCAACACTTGCAGCACATACTGAGGGATCTACACCGGGTTGTTGGAGCCTACAACTCAGTCTCTGTGAATTACAAGGGACCTCAGAGATTCGGCCAGCTCATCCCTGAATTGTAATTCAGGCCGCTCTATTTATACCAAGGAATATGGACCAGAAAAAGCGGGCTGCCCCACTTTGTGTGGTCCTAGGAGAGAAGCCTTTATTGAATTATGTTCTCGCTGCCAGGCGACTCCAACTATTCTGGAGAAATGTTGGCTTTCTGTCCCATATTTAGCCTGTAAGGCCAGAGACCACATCATGCTTCAGACCCAGAGGGAAGGAGGGATGAATCCTGCCTTTGTAGAGGCAGCTCTCAGCCTCCGGCACGGCCTGCGTGGGGAGCGAGGTGGAAGGCTCGTGGGCACGCTGTCCCTATCATCAGCAGGAAGGAATGCGGAGAGCAAGCTCCTTTTTGGTAGGTAGACCCGTCCAAGTGCCTGTGGCTAGTTCTTCCAATCTATTTACTCTTCACCACAACCCCACCTCTTCATATAAAAATAGACGAGTTACCTTTTAATGTGGACATTCACTTTCTCGTTGCGGATGGTTTATGTTACACAAACATATTGAGTAAATCAATATAATTTCTGGACACTCACTATGGGCTGATTTGGGGGTGATGGGGCAGGACATCAGCACAAGGCCCAGAGCACCGGGACTGGAGTCAGGAGGACTCATCTTCCTAAGTTCAAATTTGACCTCAAGCACTAACTAACTGTGTGAGCTTGGTCAAGTCACTTCACTGAGCTTGCCTCAGTTTCCTTATCTCTAAAATAGACTGAAGAAGGAGATGGCAAAGCATCCCAGTGTCTTTGCCAAGAAAAGCCCAAATGGGGTCAAGGAGAGTCAGATGCTACTGGGAAATGATGAATAATAAATATGTTGGGGATACCAAGGTAAAAGTGATATCTCTGCTCTGAGGAGCTTACATTCTACTGAAGGAGACAATCTAAGTGTATCAGGAAAATATGTAGAAAATAAAGATGAGGTAATATGGGGGAGGGGAAACACTAGCATCTGATAGCAATCAGGGAAGGCTTGCTGAAAGAGCTGACCTGTGAGCTGAGTCCCAGAGGAAGCTGTGGATTCTGAGAGGCAGAGATGAGGAGAACGGGGCTTCCACACTTATTTTTGTAGGTCTCTGATTCAGTTCCTTCCCCTTCTGCTCAGAGTTCCTGTGTGCATCATCCCATCTCCAACCTCTGGATTTTGCACAGCCTGTTCCTCCTGCCAGGTAAACCTTCCCTTCATCTCTCTCTCTCTCCTGGAAGCCCAGCTACATTCAAACCTCCTATGAGGGGCCTTATCCCTTCGGAAATCTTCCTCCATCCCCATTCCTCAATCCTCTCATCCCTAATAAAGCTTTTGTGTGCCATGTTACAAGCTTCCCTCTTCATCCAGAGACCCTAAGCTCTTTGGGAGCAGAAACTGCTTTTGTTCATTGGACAATTCTTTTGGTCTCTCCTCAGTACTTAACACAGTGCTTGGAACACAACAGGCACTGAATAAATGCTTGCTGGATTAACTAAAAGCTTCCTCATGAAGCATTCAAGTCCTACAATGTGACAATCCCACACTGAAGGCATGCTGCTGGCCCGTGGGGAGCAATCCCAGCAGGCCCAAGAGGCCAGGGAGCGTTCCAGGCCCAGCTGCTCCTAAGAATGCTCCATTTGCTCCTTCTATTTCAGGCCTGGGGCAGATGGGGAATCCCCGAAAGCATGACATGCAAATCCCCCAGCTGTTTATGGCAGGAGAGCTATGGGATCTATAAGATATTAATAAGCCTTGCTCTGTCTGTGAGGAAGCTTTAGGAGCTGGAGGCAGCCCTCCAAGAGGAAGATGCTCTGCTCCTTGGCCACCATTCAAAGGATTTTAGAGCTGATTATTAATAGCACTTTTCCCCCGAGGCAGACCATGTAATTTATTCTCAGGATGCCCAAATCAGAGAATTTGGAGTGGGAAGGAACTGAACAGAAACCAAAGCAAAGTTAAAAGCTGCGTCCGGGGCCAGATCAGAAGACTCAGGGATTCAGACTCGTCCTCCAATCCCATCCTTGCCCCTTAGTCTCATCACACCTTAGTCCTCTCAAGAAAGTTCTGTTTGTTTTTCAAATAAATGAGCAGCCAGTCAGTCAATAAGCTTTATTAAGTGTCAAATATGTGTCAGGCACTCTCCTTAGCACTAAGCAAAAACAATCCAACTAATGTTGCTAGAAGGGGGGATAGGAAGGGGAAGGAGGACGGAAAAGACAAAAGGAGAATGAGGGAAATGACATTAAATGGCACTGTCCTCCCAGTGCCTTAGTCTTGGCTCCCCATAAAAGCTGGGGGGGGGGGGAAGGGGTTGACCTGAATTGCCCTTGTTTAAGCTAGTTAAGAGAGAAACGCCCCAGCTCCTTTATTAGCACAAACCAAACAAAGGAGAGGAAATCCTCCCTGGGATTGTTGGTTTGTGAATTGGAGCTTGTTATAGAAAGGAGAAAAAATGGCCTCAAAAGAACCCATCACTCAGGGGAGAGGGTGGTACAAAGGGAAGCCAGCCGAAAGAAGCCCTCCAGATTTTTCCATCAGCTTTATTCTAGGGCTTCCCCTTGGGGAAACAGACCATCCTCAGCATGGGATTCTGGGAGCAGGGTTCCAGTGGAAAGAAAGGAGAAAGCCATCCTCAGCTGGACTGCCTACCTTTGGGCAACTCTCAGGGGCCCCAGGACCCTCATCTCTGGGGAGAAGGAAGACTGAGAGAAAGCCCACTCAAAGGCTGCTGGTCACTTTGAAGACAGCTGGCTCAGGTTGGGTCAAAGAGCTATCAGTGGGCCCAGGAGATGCTCTGCCTTGGAAACAAGACACCTGCTGGCAGTGCAGCCCCATTGCCAATGGGTGATCAAACAGACAAGTGGAAAGCTCAGCTTATCCTAGGATTTCCAAGCCATAGCTAACTAACCCAATTGCTGATCTTCGTTTTTATTTCCTGTCTATCCAGGCCCAGAGATGTTTCTTGAAGGAATGAATGAAATACAAAAAAACAATTAATCTGTTTACTTTTTATGCATGAAACTGGTCTTGTATACAGAACTATAATGATGAGCATGAAATTGAAATTCATAACACGTTTAAAAAAGCCTACTAGTGCCCTCCTTCACTTTGAAACACCACGTGTGGCTGGCCTGCGCCCCAGATCATGGGTCACCTTTGTTGTTTATAATGTGAGGAATGGGAGAAGCATTGATTGGCAGGACCAGAGATATGCAGTGGGGACCCAAAGAGCCAGTGAGCTTTGGGGCTGCATTAAGGGAGGCAAGCTCCCAGAAAGAGGGAAGTGGGAGGCCCTCTGCATTCTGCCCGGGATGGACCACAGCTGGGATGCTGGTCCTGGTCCTGGATGCCACAGGTGAAGGAATGCTGATCAGCAGAAGAGCACTCCAGAGGAGGGCCGTGGGGATAAAGGGACTCGAGAAATGATGAAGGTTCTCGAGAAATGATGAAGGGACTTGAGAAATGACAAAGGGACTCACTAAGCTTCCAGAAGGGAAGACTCAGAGGGAACAGGAAAGCATTCAGTGCCTCCCCAGATTGACAAATTTCATTTCCATATAGATGAATATGTCCTGTCAGAATTTTTAAGTACAAACCTTATAAGCCCTGACCAAGGACAGCAGTGGTGACTATGAATATGGACTCCCCAAGAACATAGCAGGCCATAGTGACTCTATTTTGTTTGTTTGCTTCTTTCTTTCTTTCTTTCCTTCTTTGATTCCTTCTTATTCTTTCTTCCTTTCTTCCTTCTTTCCTTCCTTTCTTTCTTCCCTTCCCTTTTCCCTTCCCTGTCTTTCTTTGTTTCCTTCCTTTCTTTCCTTCTTTCCTTTCCCTCTTTTTTCTCTCCCTCTTTCATTCTTTTCCTTTTTTTTCTTTCTTCCTTTCTTCCTTCCTTCCCTTCTTTCATGGAAAGAGCAAGATTTTGCCAAAATATTAATTAAACATTTGACAAGATATCCTTTTGTGCAAAAACAACACAAGATGGGAGCCTAAGGTTAGTAGAACTAGGTAAATTCAGACCTGGTTGAACAAGGCAATTCCAAAACTTAATGGTTAATGAAATCATTTGTCTTATGTAGTCTCTGGTTCCACCCAACAATAGCATCAGTGACTTGGATGAAGACATAAATGACAGGATAATAAAACTCTGAAAAGGCAGGCTATATACTGAGTGACAGAATCAGAATCTAAAAAGATCCTGAAAGACCAAAGACAATTTTGACAATTTTTCAATTCAATTTGGCAAAAATGTTAAATATTTATTATGTGAGTATATATACAAAGACAAAAATAAAACAATTCTGTCCCATCCACTAATAGACATTTATTAAGTACTTACTGTGTGCCAGGCAATTACAGTGACAAAGAACAATTCCTGTCCTCAGGGAACCCACAATCTAATGGGGCATTTCATTCTGTCCAAAAGAAACCCATTCTACTGGTTGAGCCTCAGTCTCACATGTGACCCAATGGTGAACCAAAGTAAATGGAAGGAGTCTGTGGCCTCAGAAGTCAAATCTAGACTGATATAGAGAACATAGCTGGGATACTGAGGGCCTGAGGGAGGGGCAGAGTAGGGGTGGGGGAGCTTTGGAGAGAAGAGACCTTTTTCATCCCTACTTCAAGTGTGGACACGTGCAGCTCCACAATCTGTCAGGAACCCACTCCAAGGAGAAAAGAAACACACACAAACACACTCACAAACATATACATACATTCACATACACACACACACACACACACACACACACACACAGCTTTGAAGTCACTGTTTTGTTTCCAGAACCCCAGATTCTCAGACCTGATGAGGACTTCAGGGACCCTTCTGCACTGTTCACCGCACTACCTGAGGAGCCCACCCACCTACAATGCTCTGGCACCTTTTCATTGGAACTTCCAATCCAGGGCCAGCTCAGCCTCTGGCCCAGTGGCCCAGAGCCCTCTGGAGCATCTCCACTTATTAATGGAAGTCCTTCTGAACGCAAACCTATATCTGCAAATGCAGTTTCCACCTGATTTTCTTAATTCTATCCTCTGAGACTGTTAGACCTAAAGCAGCACAGTGTGTGTGTGTGTGTGTGTGTTGTGTGTGTGTGTGTGTGTGTGTGTGTGTGTGTGTGTGATGGACCCTTTTTCTCAGTGGTCTGGAACAACCAAAGGACCACTACTCTGAATCATGTCTTTAAATGGATCAAACAAATTGCACAGGATTACAAAGCAAACCAGTTCTATGGAACGACAGCTACCAAAAGATGTATTAGCATTTTAAAGTGCTAGGAGCCCCTTGGGAAGACCCAGGGTCTGCCCTTATGGAGGGAGTCCACTGGCTGGGTGCTGAAGATGCCCTCCACGATGGCCGACGGCCGCATCTACCCCACCCAGCGCAGGAGGATGGCACGGGCAGTGGGAAGCGCGCCCGCTGAGTCCAGTGAGGGGGGTCCCCATCTCAGCCCTGCCGCTTCATGAACTGTCCTCAAGTGAGCCATTTCCCATTGCTTGGTCTCTGAAATGAGGGAGTTTCACTAGAAAGCCCTGAAATCTCTTCCGACCCCAGCCTGTGAATGTCTCACTAATAATATCTCATCTAAACGCTGGTTTATCTACCAAAGCCCAAGTTTTGGATCCCCTGCCCGGCTCTGGTTCTGCCGCATTTCTGGGACCAGCATCTTCACCATTTTAGGCAGCAGATGCAGTTGTCAGAAAGCACACCCCGTCACCCGGCGGCCGTGGATCGCCCAATCCGGGTGACGGAATTAAAAGGTGTGCTCTGAATCACGGCCGTTGCCGGAGGGCCCGGGTTTTCCGGGCAGATGCCCGCTCTGGGCTTAAACTGGATTACTGCGCAATTCTCTGCTGGCAGGGAAGCGTCTAGACGGGAGCTTACACTGCCTCACGCCCTGGTTCTTATGTCATGAGCTTTTGCTAGTTAATGCAAAATGAATCATGAGCGTGATGAGAACTGACACTGTCCAGGCTTCCCAGCCACCGGCTGGGACCGAGTGCAGGAGTTGGCTGCCCTAGAGCTTGGGGCCTCGGATCCACAAGCTGCCATTCACAGAGTGCTCTGTGTCCAAGGAAAGGGGAAAGCAACCGGGAGTGACTGGATCAGGTCCCCACACCCACAGCTTGTTTCGTTATCCTTTTTCTCAAAGAGGGCCCACAAGTCACCATTAGGTTAGAGTCGAGTTACAGCGTGTCCTGCTGTGGCCATAGACCCAGCCAAGCTCGGAGTGCTCGGCCACAGGCCGGACACGTGTAGTCCCTCGGAACACTGGGGCCCCAGATTTGTGCATCTCCAGTTCTCTCTGAGATAACTCAATTCTGCTTTACTCTGATGAGGGCACGCCATGCTGGACAGTTCTGTGCAGTGTCTTCCAAATCCTACAAGCAATTCTAAAGTTCTAAAGGGAAACCCTGAGGGTGTCCTTGTATCCCTTCTCCTGATCACCTTGTGAGCACTTGCCCTGTGGGAGTTTTCCATAATATATATTTATGTGTACTTATACATGTATGTCATATAAAATATATTATACATACACATATTGGCTAGTGTACCTTGGGCATTTGAGCACCGTGACCAGGCCAACAAGTTACCTGTGTTGCCCAGAGTCTCAAGACCACCAAGACCACCACGGGTGTGTGCATCTTGTCTCCTGCATTAGGGTGGAAGTCAGGGGCTGCTTTTCCTTTCTCGGCACATCCTCAGTGGTTAGCACCCTGCCTAGCGCCCGGAAGATGATCAGTATGTGCTTGCTGATTCACTGACTGATAAGCGCTATGGGGCAATGGGTGATGGGGTTAGAAGGCTTGGCTTTGCATCCTTACTCTCACATTTGCCAACTCTGCGTATGGCCCAAGATCCCATCCCCTTCTCTGCAAAATGGGGTTAGCCACTTTAGGGGGCTGTTCTCCCAACCATTTCCCACCTTTATTCTTGTAAGTAAGGGACCGGGAGCCCAGCTGCCTTTGGGAAAGACTGTACGTGACTCTAGGAGATTACATTTTGCTCATCTGCCTTGAGGGGATTTTGGTTGTATCATCAGTGAGTCATGATCTTTTAAAGAACTTTGGAAGAAAACACTTTCATCATAGTTTGGGGATTTCTGTGATAAATTCTTCACTTTTTTCTGCTTCACTTCTGCCCCCCAGGACAGGGCTAGGACAGGGTCAGGACCCAAAGTTTACAGCAGAAAGAACCATATCCTTAAGCTGGCTATCGGGACAGAACCTGGAGGTGCCCATGAAAGTAGGGCAGTAGTGAGAGTGAATAGGGGCTGCTGGGGGAAAAAATCAAAGGAAAACTCAAAAGGAAAGTGGCCGGGTTTCAGATCAAAGCAGGGAAAAGTATATTAAGATCACTGATGATGGGGGAAAGGATCAAGTTTTTCATACCATAGGATGCAACATTCAAATGTTTTGCTTCTTTTTTCACTTACAAAGAAAGTCATTGTTAGAATGGGCATCTCACTACCATGAAGTCACTGGGTCTGAATAGGGAAAGAAGAGGCTGATCCTAGGATTCCTAAGTCCCTATGGGTGAGGTCTGCAAGTGCTTGGAGCACAGGAGGGGTCCTGCAGACCTCCGGAAGCACAGGATGGTCAACAGGGAAAGGGACTGAATATTGGGGGGAATTTGGGGAAAAGTTTAATAGGGGGAACTGTGATCACTGCGGCTTCCTCGGGAGCAGGGATGCTGCCAATGGGCTCACTTCCTTTCCTTTTTTGATGAAATAGTTAGACTGGTAAAGAGAAGCAATGCTCCAGATGCAGAAGGCTTGGATTTCATCAAAGCATTTGACAAAATGTGTCACAAAATGTTAATAAAGAGCATGGAGAGAAATGGGATAGATCAGAGGTTCTCAATGTGTGTGTATCAGAGTGTGTGTGCGTGTGTGAGAGAGAGATAGTCTCTTTCTAACAGTCTGGGGAAGCCCCTGGGTCACTCCTCAAAATAAGTAATCACTATTAAAGAAAATGCTAAATATCAGTTAGAAATTCATGGGAATAAAAACATGCTTCTTCCTATCCAAGTTCATGAAAGCTCTGTGGGAGGTAGGTGAATCCCAGGTAAAGAACCATTGAGATGGGACAATTTAAGTGGCTTTGGACCTGGTTGAGTGACCGGACCCAAAGAGTAGTTAATTGGTTGATAGATTGATATCAACTTGAAGGAAAGTCTCTAGTGGACTGTCCCTTGGATCTGACCATGTCTTTCTCTTTCTGTCTCTTCCCATCCCTTTTCTCTTTCTTTTTACACACACACACACACACACACACACATACACACACACACACTGTATATGTCAAGAAGACCTAAATTCAAATGTCGATTTACAAGCTATGAGATCCTGGGCAAGTCACTGGATCTCTGCCTGCTTCAGTTTGCTCATCTTTCAAATGGAAATAGTAGTAGTACCTACCTAGTACCATAATAGTACCTACCTTTTAGGAAGGTTGGGAGAATCAAATGAGATAGTATTTGTAAGCTCTTTTCAAATTGGCCCATAGTCTGTCAAGAATTGAATTTTGGACTCTTCCATCCAAAATATTAGTTATCCCTCAGAATTGTATGCCATTGGAAAATCTGATTATCAAGGGCAAATATATATATATATATATATATATATGTATATATATATATATGTGTGTGTGTGTGTGTGTGTGTATAGAGTGTGTATACATATAAAAATGTATATTCATATATATGATGAAGTTTTCTTCAATCTTGATCAATGTTGCTTAGGAAATATAGTGCATCACATTGAATACATTTTTTCTCCTGTCCCTTGGGCAGGTGACACTTTGTTCCTTATTGTGCCAAGGATTGAGGGACATTTTCTGGGCTCAATTTTCAAAGCCTTCAATGTTTGTCTCAGCTACAAACAATAAAATGCTCTGTGGGCAGATAGGCAGCAGTGGTTTGTAACCTAGTTCCCCAGGTAGCTGAGATTATCCAATCAATATTCAATAAAAGTATGTGACTTTTGTTTTTAACGAAAAATGACAAAGAGACATAAAAACACAAAATCACAAATATGTTCCTTTTCATATCATCATCAGATTTGTTAAGCATCTAGCAAGTGTCGTGCAATGGAGATACAAAGAGGGGTAAAAATTCAGTCCTTACTTCAGGGAGCTTTAAAAAGCACATTCATTGTTAAAGGCAGAAAAATGCACTTTCCCTAAGAGCTGGTGATGCATTCTGGGAGAAGCCATCTGCGTGACTCCCACTGGGAGGGTCAGTTTTCTAACTTGACCTTCTCCCCAGGCTCCAAGTATTTACCTTCAGCCTAAAGTGGCAGCTTTTTTGTGGCCACACCACTCGGAGCCTCACCCAAGCAATGGACCGTCCATCCCACCGATCTGCAGAGAGAGTATGGACTACTGGAAAGATCAGTGGGAAGAGAGACTTCCCTCCGGAGTCAGAGAAAACCCGGGTTCAAAGCCTTCTCCCGATGTTCACTGTCTGTGTGACTTTAGGCAAACAGCCACTTCCTCGACCTCTCTTTGTTCGTCTATAAAAGGCTTGGTCTACGTGGCTGCTCTGCTTTCTTCTAGACCTAGACCTATGACCCTTAACAGATTTTTGTTGAAAGCAAGAAAGTAATTTTTTCCCATAATAGTACAAAAAAAGGGAGAATAAAAACAGAAATGACTAGACCTCCCTTTTAAAGAGGCACAGAATATCAGCTTAGGAATTGTTTCAGAGCCCACTCCCCTAATAGTGAACAAGGGACCCGGGGAAAAGCCCACCCTCTGAGGAGCACGCTCCAGCTGGCAGGTCTAAGTCTCCCCCTCCGGAAAGGCGAGGGGCACCAGAACCACCAAAGAGCAAGCTCTGAGGCAGACACGCTTCCTGGAGCCCAGCCCTCCCTGAATGATGCTGCCGGAGTTCCTTCCTCACAAATAATAAATTCAGCATTTTGTAAGACAGGACCACAACTAGCCAGAGTAACCAGAACCTGGAATAAAGGGGAAAAGCCACAGCTCGTTAGCCCTCAAGTAAAGCTGATTTTGTGTTCAAATAACAAGACTTGGGCTCCTCCGCTTGCATGTTGAATCTTGCAGCTTCTGAGGCCAAATCAATAGACTGGCAAGGAGAGATGCCCGCGTAATCCTGCCCCAGACAGGAGAATAAGCATGCTGCCTGCCAGAGTGTTGGAGCCAGATCTAATTCTCTGGGGGAAATAACAAGGATTGCAACTAACTGGACTTGCTTTTCCTAGGTGAGCAATGGCTCCTCTTGGGATGATCAGTCTCCCCAGGTTTCATGATTGTAATTGTAGTCTGAGAGAAAGTGGCTCCTATATCTCTAGATTTGTTTTGTATTTGCATCAGATTCACACCTGGGCATCAGAGCCCTCCTATGGGGTTTCTCAGGGCAAGGACGGAGGTCTACCTTCAGTAAATGTGATGAAGAATGTTGTCAAGTCAACAGGGACATTTCCTACTTTCGAAGCTAATTGTAGCTCATGCTCACAGGGCCCAGACATGTGGCTTTAACCAGAATAAGTCTGATTTTTGTACCCGTGAATGTGAACAAAAGGACCACACCCCTCTGTCAATTCCCATAGGTTTCAGTGACTTCCTGCCAATCACAGGGTACTAAGATTGTGGGCAGAGATGATCCAAAATGGAAAGCTGGCTTGGCCATAAGGCTGGCTTGACTATAAGGTTCCACGGGGTCAAAAGATACAAAAGCTATACCCACTATTTCTAGCCCTACTTTCTAGGGGCAAAATACCTAAAGACCATTATCATATTCACCCCCAAACCTTGTCTCCTCTCCCAACAAAACATCCCCATTTCCTTCTACAGACACATGGCCTGATACTAAGCTCCCATCACCATCCTTTGGTCCTTCTTCAAATCATCTCCAACTTAGCAAAGTCTTCCCTAAACTGTAGCTCCTAAAAAAATGGACATCGCATCCCCACCTAGAAAACAGCAGAACAATCACTTCCCGATTCTGCAGGGTTTGTTCCTCTTAAGTCAAACAGCTTTCATGAATGTTCTTGCTCGTTACATCACACTGTTGATGCTCATTCATCTCTGAAAGCCTCAGACCTTTTCTCAGTCAAGCTGCTGTCTAAATGTATTTCCCCAACGTTGATTAAGTAAGTTAATTTTTTAACCCAAATGTAAAATTTTACCCCTCTCCTAATTCATTTTACCCATTTAGATTCTGTCCAACTTTATACAAAAAAAAAAAATGCTATTTAAAAATAGAATGACGCCAAATGACCAGCGGCAGCATGGCGGAATAGAGAGGGGCAGGCTG
Organism: Sarcophilus harrisii; assembly: GCF_902635505.1. Lineage (NCBI taxonomy): Eukaryota > Metazoa > Chordata > Mammalia > Dasyuromorphia > Dasyuridae > Sarcophilus > Sarcophilus harrisii. The sequence continues at coordinate 6,389,121 of NC_045428.1, read as the reverse complement.
GGAGGTGAGGGTCCCATATTTGGCACCTACTGGCTGGGCGATTTCTCAGACACATGGGCATCTCTTCGAGACTCTGCCTTGTGGTGCATTTGTTGTCCATCTGTACTAGGAGCCAAGGCCTCCTCCTCGGCAGCTCCCTACCCAGTGAAATCCCGAGTCTGAGACAAAACAAAAACTGAAAAAAAAAATCCCATTTAACTTCTGGAGAATTTTAATTAGTGACACAGGCTAGAAATTAACAGCAGACCAGAGCACTTTCAGGATTCCGTCTGATGGCAATGGGAACCACACATGTCCCCGGTCACTCGGCATCCCCTTACAGGCCACGTGAGGACATCGGAGGCAAAGCAAGAGGAAAACAGGGGTCTGAGAGCAAACTGAAGGACGGTCATTATGGGAAAGGCTGGGAAACGAGAAGGTCTCAAGGACACATGAAGAACCTTGAAGCCGGGCACTCCAGCAGCTGCAGGAGCAAAGCCCGGCCTCTGCCACCACTTTGGACGGGAGTGCAGACATTTTCCCGTCCATGTTTCCATTGTTTAATGGACTTCTTCATTCCAGTATGTGAGGGTTTGTTTATTATGCCCTAAGAGACCTTCGCTCCTTCCACACCACAGGCTCCCACCCCTTTATTTCACAACTTTCTGAAGCTTTTTGCCTTCTTGTCTCAAAAGGAATAACAATACAAATTAAATAACTGTTCAAACACATGCTCAACCTTCTGGTTCATGTCACTAGATACAATCTCCTCCCACAGATAACACAGCAGAGGAAGAAGTCCGATATGGCCACTGGCTGGCAGAGTACCTGGGGGGATGGCTAACGACCACCCCACCCCCCCAGCGAGCTCTTTGAGAAAACTCTGGGCACAAGTCCTGGCTAACAGCTGTGGTCTATAGGTCAAGGCAGCGCAAGATATCACGCGCTCTGGGTGTATCTTATCACATACACACTCAGACACAGGACACTTTGTTTTGCTGGGCTGCTTTTTCTCCCTCTTCTAAAATAGTTGTATAGGAGTTGTTCAGATCGGGAAAGGGAGGGGAAAGGCAAAATTACTGGCAAAAACCTGAAGAAAGGTTTTGGTTTATTTTCTATTAAAACTTTGATGATGTAAGCTCTAGGAACCGCTTGCCTTCTGGCTAACATCTGAAAGGGCTTTAGTTGGAGATGATCACTAGTAATTTAAAGTCAGATTTGTGAGCACTTATACACACAGTGCGGGCAGGAAAGCACCAGGTGATGAGTCAGTGAGTTAGTAGACAAGGCACAGAACTGGGAGGCAAGAACCCTGAGTTCTGGCCTGAACTTGATGTCTCCAGGCAGGAGACTCCCTGTCCTGGGCAGGCACTCAGTTTGCTCATCTGGAGCACGATGGGGCTGTACTTGGATTCTAAGGGTCCTTCCAGATCCCAAATTCTTTGATCCTTTGAGGCTGTGACTTTAAAGTCAATGAGGAATTTCAATGGTAAACAGCTAGCAGTAATGCAAGCACCAGGCTGCTCCATCTCTACTGATGGGAAACCCACTAAGGTCTCACCAAGGGCTCCGTGAGTCTGTTGACAGCTAGTGTAGGCAATGAAAAAAGGCCTTCTCAGTTGTTTTCTGGAGAACTGATGAGGAAATCTTGCCTTCAGGAATCTGGGGACCCCCTTATCTAGATGTATAATAAAAGGCCCCATAATTGGACCTTATATATGCTGATAATGTTAGTTATTATATATATATATATATATATATAATACAATCATGCAAGTTTGAACCAGGTACTACACAGTGATTCCCTTCTTACTGCCCATTTTAACTTTAACATAATCAAGGTTAATCCATCTAACAATTATTCAATATTCATGAAGCATCTACAATGTGCTATCCATCTCTTTAAGTATCTTTCTCATGTCCCTTCTAACTCTAAATCCTGGGGCCAATATCCAAACAGCCTTCTAATGGGAGATGGAGGAAGTGGAAGAAAGGGGAACTCATGGGAATCAGGGCACGAGAGCATAAGGACTTGTACCTACAAACCTCCCTGTCAAGCTTTGGGTTGGAAATTAGGAGACCAAATTAGGAGGCTTCCAGTCTTTTCTCTGACATTAAGTAAGGGAGTTGTTTCTATCGCCAGGGACTCCACTGTCCTCTCAGCAAAATAAAGGGTGTAGTAGATTATCTCTAAAGTCTCTTAAAGTTTGAGTATTCAGGTCAAAGCAGGCCTCTAGTAAGTGGCTACTTGGGCAAGGAATTGTCTCAACCCATTGACATCCAAATACAGAATGGAAAGTCGTGCTTGTCCTTCAGGAGCTAAGTCTCCAGGGAGAGACCTGGTGAATGGAGACATGAATGAATGAATAGTATTGCTTTTAGGATCAGACCCATGATAACCCTTTGCTAATATAGATCAGCCCCAGTTCCCCAATTTAAGAGGTTAAGTGGCTTGAGTTGTGGTCCTAGATTGATCCCAAAATATGTCAGAAATGGATCCATCCATGAGGCACCAATGCAAAATCCATACAACATGCAACAGATGCAGTTCAGTAGCGAGAGAGCCAGTGATTGGCAGATCATAGAGGGCTTCATGTAGGAGGTGACCCCTGAGTTGAGCTTGGAACAGAGATGGGGCAGCCCCGAGGTGGCTCACTGCAGAAATGGAAGAAAGAAGAGCAATTTGGCAAACTGGTCAAGGTGGGGAGGATAAAGAATGGGGCCATCAGGACCACTTGAGGAGGAACTGAGGAACTGAGGAAGTCCAGCCTGGAGAGGGAAAGTCCTGAGGAGTGGGGGAGAGAGGATAGGAAAAGCATTGGCGGGTTGAATAATCCAAGGGCTGCCATATGGAGGCACCATGGCGGGATCTCGGTTCAGCCTCAGCAGACTAAAGTAAGAACAATGGCCCCGTGGTCTCAGAGGTCCCTTCCAATTCTCATGAGTTTGTGATTCTGCTGGAAACAGCAACATCTGACCCGAAAAGCCTGGCCCCAAGAAAAGGGGAACAGTGAGAAAGCAGTGCAGGCTGGGAATTCCAGTGGGGAACTGGACCAGAAAGGACAAAAGGCAGAAGGCAGCTGTGATTTTCCCAAACGACAAAGGCAAAATTTTTCCACCAGACAGACAATTGTGACTTCTGGCTGAGCAGACGTGGTTCATCATGTGAGTGAAAGCCCAAGGAACAGGGGGTGAGCCAAGGCAGCTCCAACTCACGGCAGCTCAATGCACACAGGTCCCAGCATGGGGACTGAGTCACCGGCAGTCACCAGCAGGGAATGTGACCACCTTCTCTGCACCCCATCCCTCCCCCTAGACACACCTAGGGCAATGGCCATCCCTAAAAGGGCAAACTACAAAGGAAGGGCCCATGGGATTGCATGACTGGTTTAAATAAACCGGGGGGAAATAGAGCACAAACTAGGAGAAACCTGAAATAAATCTCGAAGGAAAAGCAAACAATGTTCTCCTCTGGGCCTTCCTCTTCACATTCTCCTTTAAATAATCAAACAGGATTTCAGGAAGGCTTCTAAGTGTTGAACTTTCCCATGTAAAAGTTCTAATCTTCCATTTTGTAACATCATGGAGAAACCTGATTAGCTGATTGGATTAGCTGAAATGGGGTGAAATGAGTAGGACTAGGACAAGAATTATAAAGAAACTACTTTGAAAAGACCTCAGAACTGATCAATGTAATGATCAGTTATCATTCTAGAAGCCCCCTAATGCTCCTGAATACTTTATGACAAAAAGGTGATGGAATTGGGGGGTTGGGGGAGAAAGAGATGAGCTAGGACCAGAGGAGGAATCTGTCCAATGGCCAATATACATTTCTCTTCTCCTTTTCCCCCCTTCCACTTTTCTACCCATCTCCTCTCCTACTTTATTTTGGGAGAGTGGGCAGGAGGGAGAAAGAAGGGAATGACTATGTACCCCCAAAAAGAAATAAAAAAGAAAACAATGTTATCAAAACATGTTCTTACTGTGTGGAATAAAATACAGTAGGAGACACAAAGAAGCAGGACAGCTTTGAAAGTTATGATACTGATTTCTCTCTCTCTCTCTCTCTCTCTCTCTCTCTCTCTCTCTCTCTCTCCTTATTATTGAGCTCCCTTTAATGATATCTCCCCACCAGAAGGATTCTAGCTACCTTGCTTCTTTCAGCAAGGCTGTCTTGGAGAGACTCAAGTATGGAGAAACATTATTTAACTGATTCCAGTCTGCACACTATGTGGTCAGGAGAAATCTTTGCAATGACTCTGTGGCCAGAACAGACCTCCAGAGACTCCCAGGGAGCTCACTACCTTCTTGGGTTCCCAAAGAAGTCCATTCCACTTCCATAGCCCATGCTTGGCACATCATAGGAGCCCTATACACATTAGCTATTATTCTCAATGTTATCATTGTTGAATAACTCTCATTTGAAAGAAGTTCTGTGTTGTTTTTTTCCCTACTTCCCAGAATCAGACCTAAATCAACCCCTTTATGTTTTTTTTTCTTCTTCCCACTCTCTAAGGCCAAGAAGAACTAATCTCCTCCCTATTCTACCTGAGGGCCCTTCAGTGAAGATCCATTGTTCGGGCAGTGGGTGACTGCTCCATGTGTGCTGTATGTGGTAATTATTTAATCAGATGGAAATACTTGGGTAAATGGCTGAACCTTAACCAAGTCAGTCGGGATGACCTGCCAAATGAGACAAATGCATCCAGTTCAAAAGAAAACCATGGGGTTAATTAAGAAAACATGTAAATCTGGCTTTGGTTCCTTGAGGAAATAATTATTTCTACAAGCAGGATGTAATGATCATTTCTAAGTAATGTTCAGAGGCAGCTCCTGATATTGGAATCCAATTACTGGTTATGCCCATCACTCGTTCCTCTTCTCAAGAGCTGATTGGACCTGTTACATATTCACACACCAATAAACATGTCCTGGATCTTTGCCAATGGATGGTTTCCCATTCACTAAATGATTATTTCCAAATCCCTGTCTGGTGGAAGCCCTGTCACATTTCTTCCAAGCATCTTCAACTCTTCCAGTAGCCACTGGCCACAGTCTTAGGAGATGGCCTTGTTTCCTGTTTTAACAAGAATGGGGAGAATACTCTAGTAGTCTTCTAGTAATTTCCCATCACACCAAATTCTGGTCACTGTGAATGTCTACAATAAGTGCACTTTGTAGTACAATCAAATCTACTTAAATTTTATTCGATATGATAGAGTGAAGAGAGCTGGAGTTGGGATCTTAAAACCTCGGTTCAAGTCCCACCTCAGCCATTGTATATCCTTGGACGAGCTCATTGCCCTGGAATATCCCACTGCCCTTACAGCCCTTCCTCTACCTGGCAAGTTTTCCCCTAAATCTCCTTTCTGAAGAAGTGTCCAGGCCACAGGATTACACCTTCCCTCCTCTTCCAACACTCTTGCTGACTTGGCACAATTTCCACCATATCCCATCTTCCTTCTCATTCTTAAAAGTACCTTTAATCAAGTGACCCCTGATCTTTTTTGGTGACACGCCCCCCCCAATTCCCTTTTGGGTAGTGTTTTCCTCCATTAGAATATAAGCTTCTCAAGGGCAAGGGTTATCTTTCCTTTTAATTTTATTTATATCCCAAGCACTTAGAAGAGGACCAGGTGCAGAATAAGTACTTTGTATTTCACTGTTCACCTGACTTCCTCTCTTTGAGACAAGGATTTTAGCTTCTCTTCTTTGGACCCCTTTGGCAGTCTGGTAATTCTATGAACAAAATCCATAGGATTATAATGGAAATGAATACGATTGAAATACATTGAGAGCCACAAATAGTGGAGAACCCTGGGCCAGGTAGAAAACCCTTTAGTCCAGGAAGGAACCCTGCTGACTATATCTGGTTTGGCCCATCCCCCTTAAGGGCGTCTTAGCCTTCCTGAGAAGTCAAGGGATTGTGGCCACCTGTGCTTACTTGAAGCCGACTTAAACGGAAGTGGGAACACCTGTCCATAGTTAACAAGTTGGTACATGCGCAGTACGCCATGGTTCTAGGGTATATAAGGGGGAAAGCTGGCTTGATTAAACAGATGCTTGCTTGAACTTCCTCGGGAGCATCTCATCATTCCTCATTGGATATCAGGGTTCAGGCTGGCCCTAAAGTCTTCCCGTGAGTAGAATTACATATTCAGGGTTCGGGCTAATCCTGAAGGCATTCCCTAAGAGTTATCTGTCTGTCTATCCATCTTTATATCTATACATCCAACCATCCACTCAATCCATTCGCCCTCCCATCCAATCAATCCAGTTATCATCTACCCATCTATCCAGTCAATCCAGTTATCATCCACCCATCCATCCATTCACCTTTCTAACTAACTAGATCCAAATTCATGGACACCAACTAAAGAGTCCCTGCTCTAAGGTTTTCTCATCTGTGACATAAAGGGGGTTGGATCCACCAACTTTTAAAATGCCTTCTAGAACTAAAGTTATGATGATATTGTAAATACTTAGTAAGCAACAACTATCCACTAAGCCCTTGGGATACTCGTGTTGTACTAAGGGAGGACGTAAGATGAATGTCCAATAATCTCTACATAAAAAGTATAAATATAAACCAACACAAAAGAACCGGAGAAAGGATAGATCCCTAAGAGCTTTCAGCAGAAGGCCAGATTTCTCATAGGAGGTGGCAACAGAATGGTGTACTGAAGGAAGACAAATATTCCAAAAGATGGAAATGAAGGAGGAGGATATTCCAGGCATGAGGAACAGCCAAGGTAAAGACTCGGAACAGGGAGATGGATTGTCTAGTTGACAGTGAGAAGATTAGTTTTAGTGGCAAGGCAAGTATGTGAAGAACAGCTTCAAAGGCAGCATGACATGATCTGGAATCATCTGAATTAGGTGTGCTGTGCCAGTGCCCTTGGGTCTTGTACGGGCATGTATTCTTTGCAAATATTGGCAAGTACATTTTATTATTAGCGAAACTCGCAGCTAAAGACCTGGATTTATTTATTAAATATCCAGCACAAGATGCTTATTTAGTGAATGGTGATGGGAAGCTCAAGAGTCTGACCTGTCCAAAAGTGAATTTATTTATTTAGAGAGATGGACAGAGACTGAGATGGAGAAACAGAGACACACACAGGGACAGAGAGACACACACAGAGAGAGTGCTTACCCTCCCCCCTTCCTAACAGCTCTATGTCCCTTCAAAAGACATTCTCCCAGTTGTCCAGACTGTTCCTCACCTTGGGCTCTGTGCCTCCTCTTGCCCCCTCAGGTGGGCACTCATCCCAAACTCTCGCACCAGCCCTGCCCTTCTTGACCACCCTGCCAGCACCCCAGCTGCAGCGTTTGGGTTCACTAGCTTCTGGTGTCAAATCTCTCTTCGGGATGTCTCTGCCTATATTTTCCAGGAGAAATATGAGCGAACTCCTCCCTGTGTCTCTTCTCCATTTGTCCCGAGAGAATTAAGAGCTTGCAATCATTTGGCTGCTTTAAGCCCACCTGCCAGATGGCACCCAAATCTTGAGTCTCCGGAGTCCTAGGGAAAGGAGACTGTAAATGTATGAAGTTCAGAGAATAAACTCTCTGCAGATCTTGCTGGAGAAACTTAATTTCAGAGAGAACCATGTGAATCGCTGAACTTTAAAATGGGAGGTCACTTAAGTAACTTCATCCCAGGAGGATGAACGCTAAATGGCAACTTCCATAGACTTCTGCCAAGCAGAAAAGGCACGTGCCCACAAGGGAGATAGGAGGTGGAAGAGCTACATAAACACGTGTAAGGCAATCGGGACAAAGGTGGAAGCCTCAGCTTTCAGGGAGAGCCTGGGAGAGAGGCTCTGTGGGATCCAGGGAGTTCTCCTGGTGGGCTGCCCACACCTGGCTAATCTGAGGGCCTCAGGTTGTCCCCGAGTCTCCCAGCCCCCATCAAAAGAAAAGAATGGGAGAGGAGGGACAGACCAGACAACAAAAGAAGAACCAGGCAAGATTCCCATGAGCCCCAAGGGCAGGGGATCATGATGATTGCAATGTAAATTTCTTGAAAATCTGAGTAAACACCCAGTCCACACTTTCTCATCTTCCTGGCTCTTACCTTTTCCATTTGAATTCTTTCTAATACACTCTCCTCAAAAATCTAGATGTCTTGTTACTACTAAATAAAGTCTAAATCTTTAGCCTGACTTTGAGGACCTTTGCTCTCTGGTTTCAAACATAGACTTATGTGAAAGGTCAGATGGGTCTGTGGATAGAGAGGGAATCTTAAGATCTAGATTCCCATTCCCTCACTGAATTTTTAATTGTATGACCTCTAGACATCACTGTTCTCATTTATGAAATGGGAAAAGTGCCATCCACATCACCTGGCCATTATACAGCTCATGAGATGGGAAAGAAGGGGGGAAGAGCATTTATTAAGCACCTACTGTGCATCAGACACTATGCTGAGCACTTAAAATGATCTGATCCTTACAGCCCATCTGTGAGGGAGGTACTATCCTTATGCCATTGTATAGCTGAGGAAACTGAGGTAAACATGAATTAAGGGCACAGAGCTAGTAGGTATCTGAAAATGAAGTTGAACTCGGGTCTTCCAGACTCTTTATGTAATAAAATATCAGTCTGTATCACACGAAAGTCCTGCGCCGTGCTGGTTATTTCCCCAAATTCATGTTCTCTACCTTGCTCAGGAAACATGATTTTGCTCACACACTCCCTCGGGCCCGCTGTTCGTTCCCTATCCCATAACTGCCTGTCAAAATCTATCTTTAAAAAGCCAAGTCATGGCTTCCTTCTCCTCAAAGTTTCCTGGAATCCTTCTAGCTAGAAATAATCGAGCTCTTCTTCCGGAGCTCGGTGCCTGAGCTCGGCCCTTCTACTTCTTCTTCTTTACACTATTGATCTCTGGGTGACATCCTATATCTTCTCCTAGATTAGAGGCACCTGGAAGGGGCAGACACCATGCGGGTGGTCAGCAAACACTAAAAAGATTTGGAACTTATTTTGTTTCCAGCTGTTTCTGCCTCTTGCAGGCTTTTCCTCCCCATCTCAGCTCCTTTCTTCCCCCTCATTCTGAAGTGGCCCCACATCCCTCTTCCATGCTGGTCCCTTTTCCCATGGTGGGGCCTTCCATGCCCCCAGGCTTTCATGGCTCTTGATATTACATGCAAATGGAATAAAAAACGTTTCCCAAATTTCCACCCGTTTCTCCCTAGAAGAACAATCTGTGAACTACAGGTCAAGACATGAATTAGGAGCGTGACTCCTGGATGCCAGTTCTCTGTGGGACAGGACCTAATTGAGTGACTTAGCTGGAAATAAGAGACTGAGTAGTTAACCTGTTTCCTCTGTAAGATGGAGGTGATAACAGCTTGTAAATGCCGGGAGTGGGTGGATTTATGGAGTGGTACCTTGATTTTATGAGTAAAACATCTAAAGACTTGAGTTGAATCTAAAAGAAAATTAAGAATCTTAAAAAGATAGAGGTTCAGAGGAAACATGTGCTAGGTACAGGGCCTGGAAAAAATGGTCCAGAGATGGCAAAATCCAACAGTTTATGATCTGGATGTAACTTCTTCCTTTCAGTTTTATCTTGCTGATCTGACTCATCTCTGAATCAATGAATGATTTTTTTTTTTGGGGGGGGGGAGTTTTGCTTCTTACTGCTGCATATTATAAAGAAAGAATGAGGCACTTTGCTAATGCAAATTCTCCTTTAAATGTGAAATGCAAAAGTCATGCATATAGGATTGATCATTTTTTTCCTCTGCTGCTTACATCAAAGTAAAATGCAGGTGTCTCCATGATACCTGAGCTCTTGGGCAAATCTTTTGGCCTCTTTCTCTCTCCCTATTTCCTCATCAATAAAACTGACAAGACTAGACAGAATCGTCTTGTGGGTCACAGGTTATAGAAGTACAACACCATAATATATGGGTGTTTTGAAATAGCTGAGAATTCAATCATCTCCAGACCAAGGATTCACACAAAAATCCAACCTAAGTGAGCAAATGAGGCTCTTTTAGCAGAAGACTCCTGACCTCCTTCACAAACAGAACTCGCTCAAAATTGCCATTCCAAGATATTAAATAAAAGGAGTTTGGATAAAGGGGACCTGACTTCAAGTCAATTAACCCAATACCTTCCTGGGGCCCCTCTGAGGTATTATATTTCCTGATTTCCGGTAGAAGTGGCAGAGTGATTTAATTCAGGTTTTTTTTTTCCCTGTACTGAACACATGAACCTAAGTTTCACACCCAGATGCCAATTTCTTCCCAGATGTATTACTTCTAGAAAGTGAAATGGGCTGCATTTCAGTGGGAGAAGGAAAGGGACAGGAGTTCTCCTAAAAAGTGGAACTCCAGCCCCTCACCAAGAGGTTCAACAATGTGACAGATGGTGCATGAGACAAATGGAGAGCTATTGTCTGTCACTGTGAATGCTGAGAAAGGTCAAGGTCAGTGGACTAACCTCATTCCATTTCCTTTAGAATCTGGAAAAGAAAAATAAGGATCACATGGAAGGAGGAAGCATGAGGGAGAGAGTGCTGAAAGGGAAATGATCCAGCAGGCCTACTTTCATTTTTAGGAGCTGGGAACAGGACAAAGGGAAAGTTCTGCGACTACCGCCCTGCATAGATGGCATCCATACATGAGGGAGAAAACATCAAAGGGGTTTTACCCTAAACAGAGGAGCACATCAAAGCATGTGAGTTATAGAAACATGGAGACCCCCCCAGCATGAGAAATCCTCAGAGTGAGAAGTAGGGAAGTTCATATTAAGCCAAGAACCGAGAGCTATTGATGATCGCACCCAAAATCACTAATTCCAACAAGTCAAAGGTCTGATTCTGTGGGGATTCTCCCAAACCTGAACATAAAGCATTCCTCTAATTGAATTCAAATCCATAAACAGCAGAAATAATCTGTGTCCTCCGAGCTTACACTCAAGGTAAGTGTTGGGAACCCAACTTGTAAAAAACTGAAGGAGAGATTGAGAGGAAAAGAACAAAAAAATGATCAAATAATGAGAGGCTCCACGTAGGAGGTGGTACTCAGAACAGATCTCTGAAACATATTAGGAATTCTAAGGGGCAAAGTCAGGGAAGAAATCCACTCCAATATGGGAGATGATGGCCCAGCAAGCAGAGAGCTGCATCTTCTTTACTCTCAAATGCCTTTCCTGGCTACGCGGGGGGACAGACATTGGATCTTTGCATTTATACCACTTCGTCAATAATAACTCTTGCTAACTAATTCTACTTGCACCCCCTTGTCTGTGGGTCATTGAGCATCAGTCAACTTTGAACACCCAGGAAATAAAGTAAAATCGCTTCTCATTTACATGTCACTGTGGCTAAGCAGTTATGCTGCCCTCAGGCTCAAGCCCGACTTGGGTGTTTGCGGGACTATTTTAGTGGAACATCAAAATCATGTTCCGACGACTGATGGGTGCAGGAGAGCATACCTTGTCTGTGTAATGCTGTTCCTGAATATTCTATTTACTGTCTTTGGTGGAAACATACGAATTTGGGGTGTGGGGTGAAGAGAGAAAAGGAGAAGGAAGCAGGAAGAAGGATTATGCTCAATTCTCATCCTCAATAGTTATACATAGATATATAATGACATATACATAGATATATATACATGTATACATTTCATATTTTCTAACTTGTGTACTTGTTCCATCTCTTTCTCCACCCTTGGTTATATAAGTTCCTGGCCAGCAGGAATGTTTATTTATTTGCTTATTTGTTTGCTTATTTATTTATTTGACCTTGTTGCCCAAACTCAGTGCCTGGTACACAGTATGTATTAAATTAAATATTTGAGGTAAATTAACTTGAACTCTTATTTAATAATTGCTGACTACTCTTAATATCCCTTTTTTCCCTTTTTAGGATTTTCTCAAACTCCCAACATACTTTCTGTTCAACAAGGGAGGGGGAGGTAAAGAAGAAGGGGAAGAGGGAATAAGTATTGCTAAAACACTTATTACTAAACTATTATGACAGATACTGCATTTGTGCTTTTACAGATATTATCTTTTGATCCTTATAACGTTATTATCCTCATACAGTTGAGGAAAGGAGGGCAAATAGACCCTTAGGGAGGTCTCCAGGTACATCGTGATAAAACAACCAAACTAAATCTCAGACTAACATTAACCTGACCTCAGCAGAGCCTGTTCTGGTCTCCTGAGGAGGGGATGATTTCAAGCATTGAAATGGATCCTGAAACAAGGTCCATGCTATGTCACGGCAAGGAGTCACTGTCAGCCAGGGGAAGCTGGCTGGGGCTACCGGAGCAGGTATTTACTTTTCCCCAAAGAATAATGGGCTAGTGAAAGGCACAAGAAATAAGACCGAGATCTGCCAATGGCGGAGACTTCCAGGTGGGAGAAGTCAGTTCCTCTGAAATGGATCCTAAGATAGCACTGGCATCCCCACCCATTTCAACCATAAGCTCTTGTTAGGAATGGAGGTGGTGAGCTTTCCATACAGACACTGGTTGTTTCAACAAGTATATAAATTCACAATTTTCATGAAAGAGCTTCTTAAAACAGAGTTGACTCACCAGACCACACCTAAGGGAGTCTTCCCACTGAGGTGCCTGATGGGACGCATGACTATATTTAACTCATTGCCTGTTTTTTTTTTTTTTTTGTCCAAATTTATGATTTCATTAGTATGTAGGGATTCCTGCTTGAAAATGCCCATCCACGAGGGCAGATTCGGCAACTGTTCAGACATTTACACTCTTAGAGCCTTGTTTGGGGACACAGGCAGAAGAGGTGACTTGGGTCAGAGTCAGTAAGAAGCTGGCTGACTCCAAGACTGACCTTTCTATTTGTTGCTTATGCTATAAGGCTTCTCACTAGCAGCCTAAAATGGGATAAATCTCCCAGAAACCTTCTGTGCTTCCCAACCTCTTCCCCACCTCCAAGACTTGCATCTGGGCTTTACTTTCCCACTCAGGGAAGTGTGCTAGAAAGCAGGGGTGAAAGCCAGCTTACATTGGGGGGTGAGGGGGGAATAGGAGGGGGTCAGCTGATCTCCAAAGCCTTAAGAGGCTTATTTATAGAACCAAAGGAAAACATTTAGGACAACTCCCTGTTATTTATTTTTCTGAGATTCAGCACTAATATGCTTTACTTTTCTGGACTCAAGAACTCAAAATGTATCTGGAAAGTATTATTGACTAGTCAGCACGAGGGCAGCTTCCCCCTCGGGATTTCTGTGGGCCCCGAGCCCCACCCCCACCCCACTGAGTGGATGTTTTAAGAGGACACAGAAGGCCTTTCTGTTGTCAGGTTCTCAAAATCTCTTCTCTCTTCGGTGTTAACTGCTTTCCCCAGGATCCCCACAAATCCTGCCTTCCATATAAAAGCAAGCAGATTATTTCCACTTAAGGTTTCCCTCAGACAATCACGTCATCGATTCAGCTTAGAAGTGAGCCTGACTCAGAGAAGCCCTAGCTGTCCGTCTGCCAGGGGTCTCCCTCCCCATTAGTCTGGCACTGGCTTATTCCCTGCCCAGTCCTGGGCAATTAGTGTCCTGGCCACATGAAGGCTAAAATCAGTGAGTGCATTTTTCTACCTGAGCCATGTATCCTGACCAACTTTCCTTCGGTCGTTTCAAAGAGAAACGCATCCTTTTCCCAACCTCCAGCGAGAGAGCGGGAAAGAAATCCCTGGTGGGGGCGGGGCCCCTCCGGACCCCCACTCGGGCTCCAGAGTTCTCAGGGAAGCCGTGAAGGCTGGAGGCAGCTAGAGTGGATTGATCAGCCCGGGACGCCAGCGGCCGGAGCACAACTGCAAAGCTGGCGTCCTCGGCACTGCAGCTGCTCCCTGGGAAGGTTTCCTTGAGCAACACGGGGAAAAGACAGGGAGGAGGGTGAGGGAGCTCCGTGCCCCGGCCTCTCCTCATGCCCCGGCCTCTCCTCTGGCCGGACTCCGATTTCCAACAAGTACTTGCTACTTGTTCGTGCGGCTCCCCGGGTCGGAAGCCGGCGGATGTGCCAGGATTAGGGAACTGGTACCAGGGTGATGAGGCCGGGAGCCGCAGCCACCTCCCGTCAGGTCCCATTCAAAGGAGACAAAGCTTAACTCTCTGCACCTAAGGGTGCGAGGCAAGGCTCCCCTTCCCTTCCCCTTCCCTCCCTTAGGAGAGATGGGAGTGTCCAGAACTCTCCTAAAACTGGCCAAACATTAGGAAGGGAAATCCCTAAACTCTGATGCCCCCTAGGTTTCCCCCCCATACACCTCCTCAAGGCCGTCGTCCCCTCGAACTTTTTCCCAGTGGAGGAGAGCTTTGGTGACAGTTTGGCTCCCGGGGTCTCCTGCGCCCAGGACCTTGTGTCGGAGGTCTTGGGGGAGGTGGAGAAGCACGCGGGGGGGTCCCCACATAAAGAAATGAGGGGAACGGGCACGGGGGGAGTCGGAGTCCAGCTGAGGCGGAAGGGAAGGCAGGGCAGGGAGCGCGCGAGCCGCTGGGTACCCACCTGGCTGTAGGCCTGCTGCAGGTAGGGCATCCTCCTCTGGAAGTCCCGCCGCACGTCTGCGGGGCTGCGGCTCGGCTCCCCGGCGGTCCCCGCGCGGCCCCGCCGGCCCTCCGGCCCGTCCTGGCCGGCCCGCTCGCAGAGGCGCACGCAGCGAGCCCGCTCCAGCAGGGCGCGCAGGAAGCGCAGCTCCCAGGCCGGGCCGGTGCCGCGCGCGCTCCCCAGCGGCTCCGGGAGCCCGCACTCCAGGTGGCAGCGCAGCCGCTCGTCCCGCAGCCGCCGCCGGCTGCTCAGCGCCTGCTCCACGTAGCGCACGGCCGCCTCGAAGTCCCCGGCCGAGAACGCCTCGACGCCGCGGCTGTAGAGCAACTCAAAGTGTTGCGGGGGCCTGGGGGCCCGCTCCTGACCCCGCGCCGGGCCCCCCGGCAGCAGCAGCGCCAGCAGCAGCAGCAGCAGCCCCGCGCCCCGCAGCAGAGCCCAGGCGCGCCCGCAGCTACTCCAGCGGCCGCCGCCGCGGCCCCGCATCCTCCCGCTCGGACCGCCCGGGGCTCCCCCGGCACACGCGCAGCGGCCGCTCGCGCTCCTCTCCCGGCCCAGCCTGCGGCTGCTCTGCCTCCCTCTGGCCTCACCGTCCCACTGATGGAGGGAACCCACGTGGGCGGCCGGCTAGCCGCCGCCTCCCGGTCCCGGGGCAGGGAGAGAGGGAGACACGGGGGGAGGGAGCGAGGGAGGGAGACAAAGGGGGAGGGAGAGACACGGGGGTGGGAAGAGAAAGGGGGAGAGAAAGGCAGAAAGGGGGAGCGCGGGTCAGAAGAGAGAAAGGGAGAGAAAGTGACAGAAGAAAGAAACAGGGGGAGCGAGGGACGAGAGAGAAGTAAAAGGAGGAGGAGAAGGAAGCACAGAGAGACAAAGAAAAGACACCGAGAGACAGACACAGCCAGGAGGGGCGGGGGGCGGGGGCGGGGAACTAGGGGGCTTGGGACTTGTGTCGGTCCTGCAGAGGCGAGCCGGACACGCCGCCGCCGCTTCCACCCCGCGGCTGCGCCCGGAGGCTGCTGCGCCCGGAGGCTGCTGCCCCTGCCTCTCCTCCTCCTCTTCCTCGGCTGCCGGGAGCGCCGGGGTAGGCAAGGCAGAAGCTGCGGCGCTCGGCCCGGCTCGCGCTGCCTCCCGCCCCCCGCGCGCGCCTGCTCTGGCTGCCCTCCCGGCAGTGGGACTCCGCGCTGCTGCAGCCCGCCGGCCGGGGCTCCGCTGCGCTGCCACAGCAGAGGGCTGGACCCTCTCGCCTCCTTTTCTGTTCCCAGCGTGGCTCCCGAGTGCGCCTGGATTTCTGGGTGGGGTTTTGCCCGTAAGGTTGTGCCAGCAATGTAAGGACTGGCCTCTGCACCGTCTGCCTCTTCTCCGGGCTCAGTAGCTGCCCCGGTCTCCCGCCTCTCCCTCCCCGCTCCTGACGCCTCCTCTCCACCTTCCAGTTCAAAATTTCCCTCCCCAAACTTGGGATTCTCGCGGTGGAGAAGCTGTTCCAAAGGGCAGAAAATCCTGAATGGGAAATGGGAGAAGTGTAGGATTGCAGCTGGAGAGCAGGAAGGGACCCTAGAATCCATTGAGCCCAAACCCTGGCCTCTCTAATTTACAAAGGGGGAAACCAAGGCACAGAGAGTTAATGACACCGATGCCCACTTGCCCAGGACCACCTTAAACTTAGTTGTCCTGCTTTCAATTTAACTTGAGCACCTTTTTGTGTCGGGTCTGGGGATCACTGAACTTTCAGGGCTGTTTCCTGTCCCCTAAACTGAGAGGGAGTAGATTTTGTTGTTGCTCTGTCACAGCCGACTCTTTGTGATCGGGGTTTTCTTGGGATTTTCTTATCAAAGATACTAGTGTGGTCACCAACGTCAAGGATTTATTCTAGCCCAGTCAGAGATTCCTAATGAATCTTTTCAGCACGATCCATCCTCCAAGCTGAAAGAGAGAAGTCATGTTCCTTGGGCACTCTTTCTGATTGCTAAAGCTTGCAGAAATCTCATTTATCATTCTCTTGATCACCAGTCCCTCCTTGAGTCATAGCCGCTTAAAAAAAATTATGTAACAGAAAACTAGAACAATCAGAACATTTCAGAAGTAAAAGAGCTGACCTAGAACTCCTGAGGTTCCCCATCTCTGGAAGTCTCCACCTTCACATTCTGGGTAGATAATCTCTGGTTGGGGAAAAAGAAAGGTAGGTAAAACATGACAGAAGTGCAAGACTTTAAAGATCCATCACCTAAAGCCGATGAACAAAAAAATATAAACATTTCTTAAATTTGTCAAGGAATTGTCCCCAACTCTGCAGATACAAAGAAAACAGAAATAGTCCCTGCCCTCAAAGAGCTGGCAGTCTAATTAATGGGGGAGACGAAGAGATGTTGTGTGATGTATGATTATATGTAGAAGACAAGACATAGAGACCTGGGAGTGTCCTGGGTGGAGATAATGACTGAATCCGCTTGGAGGACATCTACAAGTGGTGGGATTGGTGTGGATCAACACAGAAGAAGCAGATGGTCCAGTGCAAGGGCAGCCCAGGGGTTCAGTGTCCCAAAAGTCTAGAGAAGGGAATGTTTTGAGGAGAGGGTGGTCAGCAGCATCAATGCAACATAGAAGTCAAAGAGGATGCATCTTGGAAGAGACCATTGGTTTGACACATAGAGGAACAATGGTCTCTGGAAGGAGCGATTTCAGAAAAGTGATAAAATTGGAAACTGGATTTCAGGAGATTAAGAGCAAGGAAAGAGGAATCAAAGTCTTTTGTTTCCTTTCATGAAGTCTGTTTAAAGAGGAACTGGGGATGACAACACTGGGAAATTTCAGTGAGATTTTTGTTTTTTAGGCTATTCGGCAAGGAAACAGTAGTTCCACAAGAGTGAAGATTCAAAATGGGAGAAAGGATAGAGAGGACAATCTATTGAATAAGAAAGGGGATGGAGTCAGTGGCCCTGAATTAGGATTAGATTTAGTTTCTTTATTCTCTGAGCAAAGGCAGAAGTCATAAAGAGGCAAATTTCAATTTATTTATTAATTTGGGAGGGAACACTGTAGGGGAGAAAGCATTTCCTAAAAGAACTGTTCACAAATACCATTTTTGGGAGGTGGCGGCTTCCCCATTTCTGAGCAACAGCTGAAGAATCGTTGCTTAAAGAACATTTCTTCTTGCCCAACCTGGATGTAATGGCTTGTAAAACATCCTCTAAATCAGAATCTCTGTGCTTCTGATTTCAATAAGCTGTCCTGAAAGTAGGTGGAGATCGAGTCATCACCTGAGAGATTATAGTTGAAGTTGTAGAAATGGATGTGAAAGGACAGCACAGGGAAAATCAACCTGGTGTAATGTGATTTAATAATAAATAGTAACATTTCTGTAATGAGTGAAAGTTGGCATAAATTTTAATAAATATCTCATTTTAGCCTTACAACTACCCTCGGAAACAAGTGTTATTATTATTCCTATTTGTTGTGATTCCATTTTTTCGATCATGCCCAGCTCTTCATGACCCCATTGGGGCTTTCCTTCACAGAGATAATGGAGTAATTGACCATTTCCTTCTCTAGCTCATCTGACAGATAAGGAAACTGAGGAAAAAAGAATTGTCAGGGGCTCATGGGAGTGTGACTTAGCCTAGATTTGAACACAAGTCTTCCTGACTTCAGGCTTGGCCCTGTACCAGCTAGCTGCTCATTATCTCCATTTACATAACTTGAAACTGAGGAAGACAATGGTTAAGTAAGAGTATAGTAAAATAATAAGGGTTTGAAACTGGATTTTTATCGGGAGTCAGACTTCCCTGATTCCAGTGCTCTATCCATTGTACCACCTAGCTGCTCATTATCCCCATTTACAGAATTTCAAACTGAGGCAGACAGTGGTTGAATAAGGATGAAATAATAGTGAGATAATAAGGGCTTGAAGCTAGACTTTTATCTGATTCCAGACCCAGTGCTCTATCCACACTGCCATTTAGTTACCTTACCATGAGATAGAGAATATGTAGAGGGTTGGACTCCCTTCTTAAACTTACAGACTGTGATCCTGGGCAAACTGCATAATTTCACAATGTGTGGGCAGCCTCCTAAAATTCTCACATGCTAATCCATCAGTGGAATAGGTTAGGTTCACAAGACACAGTAGTCAGTGACTATAGTAATCTAGTCTTTGATAAACCCAAAGATTCCAGCTTTTGGGATAAGAACTCACTATTTGATAAAAATTGCTGGGAAAATTGAAAATTAGGATGGCAGAAACTAGGCGTTGACCCACATCTAACACCATATACCAAAATAAGGTCAAAATGGGTTCATGATCTAGATATAAAGAATGATATTATAAACAAATTAGAGGAACATAGGATAGTTTACCTCTCAGATCCATGGAGAAGGAAAGACTATGTGGCCAAAGGAGAACTAAAGAACATTATGGAATACAAAATGGATAAATTTGATTATATTAAGTTTAAAAGTTTTTATATAAACAAAACTAATGCAGACAAGATTAGAAGGGAAGCAATAAATTAGGATTTTTTTTAACATTCAAGGGTTCTGATAAAGGCCTCATTTCCAAAATATATAGAGAATTGACTCAAACTTATAAGAATTCAAGCCACTCTCCAATTGATAAATGATCAAAGGATATGAATAGACAATTTTCAGATGAAAAAATTAAAATCATTTCTAGTTGAAAGGGTGCTCTAAATCACTATTAATCAGAGAAATGTGAATTAAGATAATTCTGAAGTATCACTACACACCTCTCAGATTGGCTAAAATGACAAGAAAAGATAACGATGACTGTTGGAGGGGATGTGGGAAAACTGGGACACTAACACATAGTTGGTGGAGACGTGAACTGATTCAACCATTCTGGAGAGCAATTTGGAATTATGTCCAAAGGACTATCACACTGTGCATACCCTTTGACCCAGCAGTGTTTTTGCTGGGCTTATATGCCAGGGAGATCTTAAAGGAGGGAAAGGGATCCATGTGTGCAAAAATGTTTGTGGCAGGCCTTTTTGTAATGACAAGAAACTGGAAACTGAATGGATGCCCATTAGTAGGAGAATGGCTGAATAAGTTATGGGATATGAATGATATGGAATATTATTGTTCTGTAAGAAATGACCAGCAGGATGATTTCAGAGAGGCCTGGAAAGACTTACAGGAACTGATGCTAAATGAAATAAGCAGAACCAGGAGCTCACTGTACACGACAACAAGACAATTATACAATAATCAATTCTGATGGACATGGCTCTCTTCAACAATGAGATGATTCAGGCTAGTTCCAATGGTATAGATGAGATCCATCTATACCCAGAGAGAGGATTGTGGGAAATGAGTATGGATTACAACATAGCATTTTCTACTCTTTTGTTACTATTCACTTGCATTTTGTTTTCTTTCCCTTTTTCCTTTTTGATCTGATTTTTCTTGTGTAGCAAGATAATTATGGAAATATGTATAGAAGAATTACACATGTTTAACATATATTGGATTACTTGCCATTGCGGGGGGGTGAGAGGAAGGAAGGGGAAAAATTTAGAACACAGGATTTGCAAGGGTGAATTTTGAAAATTATCTATGCATAGGTTTTGAAAATTAAAAGCTTTAATAACAAAATAAAATTGTAAGATGCTGATTAAGGACAGAGCTGCATCAGTAAAGCAAGTTTCTCCACTGGCATGCACTTATGGCCATCAATCAAGAGTCTGGGCTAGAAAAAAAAGCAAGGAGAATGGAGGATATAATGTTGGCAATCTCCCTTCCCTCTTGTCATGGGTATATGTGTGAGACTTCTGGGAAATATATAATGAAGGAGAATTAGAGCTTGGAAGCCACTAGGAGAGTGACCTCTCTTCTCCTAAGAAGGAGCCAACAATGATTAGGACCACCCATTTTGATTTGCAACTCGTCCACACTCTTGTCACCTCAAGTATCAGTGTAATCCAGCAGTCTACAAGCATTCGTTATATGCTGGGGGCTGGAGAAATGGAACTGCTCTCTACTGTGGGACACAACACATATGTCATGGATACAGCCTGAATAGATTCAAGGTAATTTTCTAAAGAGGCATCAGCAGCTGATGGAAGAGAAAAGGTTTCCTGCAGAAAGTTGAATGGGAGGTGAGCATAGAAGGCAGAGGGAGAAGGTTCCAACACATAAGGCAAGGGAAGAGAGCAAGTGAGAAGGCAGCATAAGCATCAAAGGTGCTAGCAACAAAACTAACTTGCTTAAAGGGATCTTTATCAACATCCCCTTTGTCCAGCCAGGAGCCTTGTCTGAAATCGTACTCTCTGTGAATCTGGTAGCCTGACTGTGGGCAGAAGACGACTTGCACTACATCGTGGTGGGACTAATGTGGCCAGAAATGTGTGCTCCAGCTGGAACGTTGGACCATCTCCATTTGTATTTAGAGGCTACTAGAAGAATCTGGAACCTTAGATGTCATTGAGTTCAATTCAAAATTGAGAACAGAAAGTGTGCAAATCACTGGTGCTGACATTCGAGCCCCCTTATTTTCTAGGAAATAAATCTAGCAAAATATAGCAATTTGCCCAATATCACACAGCAAGTTAGAGTTAAAACTGGGGCTATAACAAGTCTTCTCTCTCTTTGGCTAATATTTTAATTTTCTAAACTGCCACTTAGTAGAACTGTATGGTCCTCATGTGAATGAATCCTGTTTTCTCAGGACTTTTGCCATAAGCATCAATCTAGGAACAGAGAAAGGCCGAGTTAACTGCCAAACTTCTACACATCAGCATCTCTCTTTTCTGCTTTTCATTAATAAGCAATTTCCCAGCCAAGGGGATGTGTCCCATTGAGCCCTTTTCTCCGTGAGGTGATTGATCGCCTCCTTCCCCTGGTTTGATTGTATCCAACCTATCTTCCTGCAATGTTTCTATGGCCTTCCCATTCCTGAGACCAACTCGTGCCCAGCTGGCCAGTCAGCCACAATCTGGGTGAGTAGAGAAGCCAAGGGACCAGGTTAGTACCACAAACTTAGTCCACCATGCTTCCTTCTCTCTGGGCCATCTCTTCTTCTGTGTGTGATCACCACAAGGCAGAAGGAACTGCCAAGTTCTCCCTCATTGGACCTTTGAGTTCCCCATGGTTTCCCTCTAGCTAGGAAACCCTGGGCCAAGACTCTCAGTGAGATGCTTAAGAGTCTCACTCCTGTTCTTTTTCCAACTAGGTCTTACTCATTTGGATCATCCCATGGGTGGACAAATGCCAGGGCATGTCCCTGACCATTTTCACAGCACTGTGGAATCTCTAAGGGAGCTCATAATTACCACAGTGGTTACCCCCTGGACTCCTTCCCTGCCTCCAAATGAAGATACTTGGGCATAAAAAGTTTGCCAAAGTTGGCTCGGTAGGTTAGAATTAAAGCCCCTTTTGATTGAAGTATGTGCAGTAAATTACAATTCTTCCTTTCCTTCCAGTGCTGTCCAGTGTATAAGGGAGTGCATCTCTGGTCTTCTCTTAGATGTTTTGTGAAGCATCCCAGGGCAATATAAATAACCCAGCCACTGTAGGGGGATTTTGAGAAAATAAAAAAAAAATTAAAAGAGAGTGGATGGCCTCATATTCCTGCATCTAGGGAGTAGAAGGAGTAGTGTAGGGGTAGAAGTGAGAGACACAAGGTATGTGCACAGGGAGAACTAGGCCATGAAAATCTGCTAACTTTTCATGAGCCACTATGGAGCTGGGTTAAGAGATCCACTTTTCAAGGTCTGAAGCATGGCCTCCCCTCTGAGATCCCCACTGGGTGAAAACTAGAATTGAGGATCCCAGTATAAGAGAAGATTCTAGGAGCATCTGGGTCATTCACTTCAACTTCCTTCTCTATAAAATGTAGAATCTGGGTTTTTGAGCTGCCTTTCAGTTCCAGATTGAGGGGAATCCATTGGACCATTCTCTTCACTGTACTGAACACCCTCAGGCACGGGCTCTCTTTACTTCTCTTTTCCCACAGTTATAATCATTATTTGCTATCCCTTCCAGGGGACATGGAGATATCAACATGGGCTTCCAGTTAACTGCTGCCTTAGCTCTGAATGAATTCATGCTCTATTTTTTGTGGAAGTGAGAGGCCCTGAAGAGCAAGGGCTTCTTATCTGGGGATCCCAGAGGGCAGTACCATTCTCTTCTTCCTCCTCTTCTCTCTCTCTCTCTCTCTCTCTCTCTCTCTCTCTCTCTCTCTCTCTCTCTCCCTCCCTCCCTCCCTTCCTTCCTTCCATGCTCTTCCCAGAAACAACAATCTGCATATTGTTACCACAATATTCTACCAGACATGCTATTTGGTTTCCATCTGGCAGCCTCCAAAATCTTTACAATAGGCACCATCCAGGAGGCCACAGGGCCTTCTGTAGATGAAGACATATGCAGAATGATGGTTATTAAGGAATCATAAAGACAATGCATAAGTGAATTATTTTTATATTTTTTATAAACTGAATTGGATTTCCCTCAATAGGTTAATTGAGAATTTCATAGAAACGAACCCTAGGAAATTAGAAGTAACTTTAGGGGTCCAATGGCCCAACCACCTTTTTGTACAAGTGGGAAGATGTTGCCAAGAGAAAATAAATGTCTTAAAATCTCAACACTAGCTCAGAGTAGAATCAGACTTCATTTTTTATTAATGGTCAATTGTTCATTACTCCTAAAGGCCTTTAGATAAAGTTAGATGTTTTGTCCTTTAGCTTGTCCCCAGCCTATCACTCATCCATTCAACTCTTATTTACCGAGGAAATTGCTATTTGAAGGAATTTTCTATTTATAAAGAATCTTCATATAAAACTCACCATTACTTTTTTGTTCTGTAAGTTACTTTGACACAATATTTTTTCAAAGTAGACTCCTGGTCTGTTCCACCCAGCCTGTGATTTCCGTGAATGGCAACAGAGGCTCCGACTCCTTTGGGCTAGATGGAGGTTGTACCACAGAATGTAAACTTTTGAGGGCAAGGACTGCTTTTTTCCCCCTTTGTATCCTCAGCATTCAGAACAATACTTGGCACATGATAGATCTTTAACAAAATTATTTAATCCTTAGGATGCTGAATGGACCTTTAACTTTCCCAGTCTTCTAGTCTAAGAAGATGCCAGGCACTTTCAAGTCCACTAATCATGAATATGCTGCATTTGAATGTTTATGGTGGGGTGCTGAAGTCCCTTTAGGGGTCAGTGCACAGGATCTAGGGTCTCACCCATCTTTCTTCAGTTGCATACTCCTTCCCCTACTCCTTTTGGGGAAAAGGATTTTGGTCTAATTGAATTCTATTAGGCCTGCCAATGGTTATTTCCCTCAATTGAATGTATTTGTTTGTGTTTTAAAGTTGAAGATTTCCTGAAAAAAAGTACTGCAGTCTATCATCTTTGCATTGATATTGCACTCCCCCTCATATTAACTGACATTGTATAATATTTTATAGTGTGCACTTAAGGTTATAGTATTTCCTTTCATCCTCTTCCTGATCCTGCAAGATGGACAGTTGTGCTGAGCCTCATTTTAAGAATGAGAAACCAAGGATCAGGGAGGGCACATGAAGTGAGCTGATCACAGAGCTGAATGTCCCAGGGGACGTTTGAGCTCATGTCTTGTTGACTCCAAATTTAGTTCTTCAAATAAGGGCAGGATGCTTCTTATGAGGGCAATTTTTATTTATCTGTGCAATCCCAGCATGTTGACATACAGCTAGAAGCTGAAATGGACCTTAGATGATGGTAGTGGTGGTGATGGTAGTAGTAGTAGTAAGTGCAGTAGTTGTTGCTGTTGCAGTTACTGTTGTAGTTATAGTAATAGTACTAACAGTATTAGTAGTAATAGTAGCAGTTATAATGTAGCAGTTGTAATAATAGTAATTATAATAGTAGTGATTGTAAAAGCAATATAATAGTAGTACTAATAGTTATTGTTGCTGTTGTTATAATGATAATAGTAACATTAGTACTAGTAGATATAGGAATAGGAATAGTAATACTAGTAGCAATTGTAGAGGTATTAATAGTAGCAGTTGTAGTATATAATAGTAATATTATAGTTGTAGTAGAAATAATAGTAGCAGTTGTAGTGGTAATAATAACAATATTATAGTTGTAGTAGAAATAGTAGCAGTTGTAGTAGTAATAATAGTAATATTATATTATAGTAGAAGTAATAGTAGCAATTATAGTAGTAGTAATAGCAATATTATATTGTAGTTGTAGTAATAGTAGCAGTTGTAGTGGTAATAACAATATTATAGTTGTAATAGTAGTAATAGTAACAGTTTTAGTGGTAACAATGACAATATTATAGATGTAGTAGTATTAGTAGCAGTTTTAGTAGTAATAATAGCAAGATTATAGTTGTTGTAGTAGTAATAGCAATTGCAGTAGTAACAATAGTAATATTATATTATAGTAGAAGTAATAGTAGCAGTTGTAGTAGTAATAATAACAATATTATAGTTGTAGTAGTAATAATAGTAATATTGTAGTTAGAATAATAGTAATAGTAGCAGTTGTAATAATAATAATCATAGCAGTTTATTATAGTAGAAGCAAGTGAGTAGTAGCAGCAGCAGCAGCACAAGTAATAGTATCAAGTTATTTTTATAGTAATAGTGGTAATAGTAGTACTAGTAGATATAATAGTAGTAATAGTAATAGTTGTCATAGTAGTAATAGTAGTAGTTGTAGCAGTAGCATTTGTAGTAGTAATAGTAATATAATAGTTGTGATTGTTGTAGTAGCAGAAGCAGTGGTAGTAATTATAGTAGTAATAGTGATTGTAACAACAGTAGGTGTAATAGTAGTAGTGGCTTTAGTAATAGTAATACAATAGTTGTAGGAGTAATAGTAGTAATTGTAGTTGTAGTAGACACAGTAGTAGTAATGATTGCAGTAGTAGTAATAGTATTTGTATAATCTTTTAAAGTTTGCATATGCTTTGCAAATATCCCATTTTACCTTCACAATTATTAGAAGTTCTTGTTTTGTTTTATTTTCACAATGATTGGGAGTTTAGTGCCATCATTCTCTCTGTTTTATAGATGGGAAAGCTGAGCCTATAGAGCATATCAAGTCTGACCTTCACATGACGTCAAGGAGGAACCAGAGATTCACTGGGGATAAGTGATGATTAAATGACATATAAATACTGTCAAAGGTGGAATATGAACAGAGATCTTTCTGACTCAAATCCAGTGCCCTTCTCCATGCCATCAGGGTGCTTCTCTTGCATCTCCCAGCTAGCCCTTCACCAATGGTAGATGCTACTGAATCCTCTTACCCTTTGTGCCACCCTCCTTACATCTCCCCAGGAAGTGTGACCAAGCTCTACGAGAATCATCCCAATGATCCCAAAGGGTCTTTTTGGAGGTTTCCACTTTATTGGGAGTCAGCCTGGGCAGAAGAGGTAAATTCATTTGCCTCTCTGTTTGCAGGTCATAATCAGAGAGGGGCTTCCTTACAGGATAAAGTCATCCACAGAAAAGAATATTACTCCTGGGTCCTTTTCTTTTCCCAAATCATTTGTATTTTTTCCAGAATGACTGTCCCTTTTTGCCAGAGACTATGAAACAGTCACTCCGCCCCTCAGACACGATCTACACATTCCCTGGGGCTTCCCCTCAGCCATCCTCCCATTTTGTTTGTTTTGATAATGTACTGTGTCAGCCCTCGGATGCCCAACGCAGCTTTCATTCCTTTCAATGAAAGAAATACTTCTGAGGAGGCAACAATCCCACCCGTGTTCAGCTGCTGTTGATGCTGGCGATGGGGGAGTTGTTTGGAAGGATTTTTTATATATAAATAGACATCTGAGTGTGTTTTTTCCCCTTCAAAAAGCTAATGTGAAAAGTAAACCACCAGCAAGATCAACAGCAGGGGGGGGGGGGTGTGGTGGTGAAGAAAAATCTCCCCAGTGAAAGGGTTTTTTTTTAACCAAAAGTAATATTGAGCTGACATTTTAGCTCAAACAGGTGTCCAGAGGCCAGAACTTTCCATTCCATTCTGTTTTTCTTAGCCAGTCTATCCTGAGACTTACCTTAATTCCTGACTAAGTCTTTAAAAATCTTAAATCAAACAAACCAGGGAGAAATGTCCAGACAACTCCCATCAAAATATTGCTTTGGTCTAGATTTTTCCAAATTCTTGCCTCCAATCACCACAGGGTTTTGTTAGGGGCCTGGCCAGAGAGTGCTCACATCAACACTTTCCAGGCTTTGCAGATTAAATGGGGGGGTGGGGACAGATGGCACGGGACCGAGACAAACATCACGAATGGGGCATAGGGCAACACAGGATCATGAAATCCTAAAATAGGACAGTGGGGAAGGATGGGAGAGATCACCTTGGCCAACTTCGGTGCTGTTGAAGGAGTTTGTATGCCAGAGCCAAGAGCGAATGAATGAAGATTTTTGAGGAGGGGAAGAACATGGTCAGGCTGTTGACAGTCACCAATAATAAGTGATTTGTAGCTGTGTTAGGCACTTTGCTCTTGTAATGCATCTCGGATGACATCGATGTGAGGGTTCTCTCCCATGATACAATTCGTGAGTTTTGACCTAGCCTTGCCTGACCATCCTGTGTGACTTTTATCCATTCCCTCCTATAAGTCTGCCACAAGAGGTCCATCCAAAATGCAGGAAAGCCTGATTTCAACCCCTTGATATTGTTTGGAAACCAATGGGGCAAGTGAGCTATCCGTTAGTTACGCTAGATTACTCAGAGCTGCCAAAAAGATGGGAAAATTCTCATCGCTATGTCCCTGTCAATCAAAGGAGTTCCGTCTCTGAGATAGATATGGTTTTATCGATGAAAATTACATAATACCCCCCAAATGTCGAGGTATTTGACACCTTCCCTAATAAAGGTAGTGTAATATTGTAAATAATATACTGGACTTGGAGTATGGAAGTTATGCGTTCCAATTCCTCGCCATCATTTACTGTGTGACTCCGGACATATAACCTAGCCCTTATTTTCCTCAGTTTCCTCATTTATAAAATTAAAGTTTTAGATTAAATGACATCTAGTGTCCCCTTAAATTTAAACCCTATTTAACCCTAAAATTTAGTCCTACTTAAACCCTAGGGTCAGGGAAGTAGCCTATGACCCAAGATTTGGGGCTTTGCCGCTGTGTCCTTGAAACCCCCACCAATTACCTTCTGCTTTCTGCTGCACCCCAAGGATGGGATGCATCTCCCCTGAGCCTGTCCATATATTCTGTGGTTGAATCTCTCCTTTATGCATTATCTCCCTTTATTAGAATGTGAGCTCTTTGAGAGCAGGGATTTTTCTCTTTCCATCTCCTCCACTCAGCCCAATACTTGTCACATAATAAGCACCTAATAAATCCATTCTTCCTCCTCCCTCTCCCCATGTCTTCCTTCCTTTCTTCCCTCCTCCATCCCTTGCTCTCACCTCCAGATTGCTCCATATTTTTTCGTTCTTTCTAGTGAGACATTTCCCCGATGACAGGCATCCTTTTTGCTTCCCTTGCCCAGTTCTTCATAATAGCTTGCAGTCTTCTTCCATCCACCATTTGTCTCTTCCTTGCCAAGTCCATCAGACACACATCACCATGATTCCCCTTTTTATTGTTTGTTTGTTTTACCCCAGATGCTGCACTCGCTCCATAGACACTGAGATTAGGGCCAGGGAACGCTCGAGCTGGGTTGACCATTTTCAGGAAGTTGAGAGGAGGAATAACCAAATCCATTTTTTCCCCAATGAGGATGAGGTGAGAGTCCGTTCTGACCATTCAAAAGGACCCTGTCTTTGGACAGGATTATGTTAACATGCCCTGGACCTTCGAGCTCCCTTCCTAGCTGGCTGCCAGCTCCTTGGTGACCCATGAGTGAGCTCCTGGCACTGAAGACGTGTTGATGAGTTCACCCTTTTTTTCTCAGCTCTATCCTCTCTCTTTCCAGTGAGTAATTAAGAAAAGGAAAGGAAGGATACACATGTTGGGAGACCAAGGAAGGGCCTCTTGGGAGCCAGAGCTGATGGATTCACTTGGCTTGGACTTGTTACAACAGCAGATTAGGGTGATCATGACTCGCTGGCAAGAGTTTCTGGGTAAAACTAACAAATGCTGAGTAAGCAGAGATATTTAACAGCTCCCTGGGAGTTTGGAAAGTTATTTGAAAATGAAATTTTAGCTGGATCCCAAGACTGGATGGAAGGAGAGAAGAGAAATTCTGGATCTCTGGAAAGCAAGTCATTTGAGCCCGAAATTTTCCACATGGGGCAGCTCAGTAAAATAGAGGGGATCTGCCCGATTCTGGCAGTTACGCCCATTTAAGTCAATAAACATTCATTATGTGCTTAGCAGGAGGATGAGCTTGTCTGGAGGTACAAGAGAATAGAGAAGTGTTATTGACTCTTGGGAGAGAAATCACAAAACCATAGTGAGTCGAGAATCTATCCATGTGCCATATACATTATCTTCAGCTTATAGTGTCAGAGAGCAACCAGGAGCATTAAGAGCTAACATATATGAGAAGCAGAACTTGAATCCATATCCCTCAGCACTTGTGGCTTTATACCCTTACAACTTTACAATGGCGAGTTCTTCCAGGGGTCTGCATTATATGCTCCTGCTTCTTCAGATTTCAACATTATATACCCTCCCTCCACCCTCACCCTCACTTCCCTACAAATTTTCGTCTTCCTTTTCTGTGTTCTTTTCCTCCATTAGAATGGAAGCTCCTTATGGACAGGGACTATCTTTCTCTTGCCTTTATTTGTATTCCCAGAACTTATCATGGTGCCTGGTAAATAGTAAGCATTTAATAAATGTTTCTTCATTGACCGACTGACTGACTCATCCTTAGCTCTATTACTTCTACTCCTGGGAACATTTCGGGAACTCATCTGCTAAAACTGCTTTCAGAGACTGTCTGTCTCCTGATAGCAGTCATTTTTTTCTTTTATTCTAAATGATCGCTAGAGCTTGATCATCAATCATCCAACAGACTTTGTTCCAAATCAGTTTTGGCCATCTTTAAATAGGAAAGCAATTCTCAAAAGACGATCACTATTAAAGACAGTAAAAAGAATATGTCGAGAGCCAGCTTCTGGAACAGCCGAGGAGATTTCCCCATGATAAGACAGTTTGACCTCTGATAACTTGCTCAATAATTACTACGATTAGTCATTCCCATCCATAACATTGTGACACAGTCAAAGTTTGCTCCAAGGAAAAGACATATTCTTCAAGCAAATTCTTGAGGAGGAAAAGTGATTCACCACCAAAACATGTCTGGAAGCAACCCTCGCCCCCATACTCCGGGACTCATGGGCCTCGGGACATAAAGTCATTTG
This sequence comes from Sarcophilus harrisii, assembly GCF_902635505.1. Lineage (NCBI taxonomy): Eukaryota > Metazoa > Chordata > Mammalia > Dasyuromorphia > Dasyuridae > Sarcophilus > Sarcophilus harrisii. The sequence goes on along the minus strand of NC_045428.1, from coordinate 6,359,315 downwards.
GACACTTTATGATGTAAGCACTGGGTACGTTCAGCCTGGGCTTTGGCCCAATAGGCAGAGCCAAGCCCAACTCACCTTGGCTTATTCCGGGGGTGATGTTACTGTCAAGATGCTCTTTTAAACACATACAGACGGCTTCCCATTCTTTCCTCTACATATAACCTACCTCTCCACCTCATGGTCATTATACAATCCAGCCAAGAAAGAACATACATTCTTACCCTTTCCAGGAAAATCCTTTAAGTTGTTCTTAAAGCCTTTTTTCCTTTATATACTACACTTAAGAATATCTCCATACCCCCTTCTGCCATTTTCTTGGCCCTGAGAATTATAGAATTGATAAGAATGCCAGAACCTTTGGTTCAATCCATATTTAAAGGAAAAAGCAAAAGCAAAAACCCTTTTAGATCATGTCCAACTTGGGGGTTTCAAGCATCGGAGTTGCCGAACCCTGGAAAGAGCACTCTCAGCTTTTTTTAGTACTTTTTTCTTGCCATCAATTTTAGGTTTGCTTGTTTTGTCTTAAAATCTACACCGTGAATATAATAGTGTTCTCTGGGGCTGAGCAGATCCACCGGAATCCCTTTTCTTCAGTTCAGCCCTTCAGAGACCCGAAGGCAGCTTGCTTGGACAATGGCCCCCAGGCTACCCCTGCCAGGCTCATACACCAAACATCCCTCCTTCATCCCCCTGATGGCCACTTGGCACAGACTCAAGGTCCTTCGTGATCCCGGTTATCATCATCTAAGTGTTCTTGGGATTTGAAATGTGGCACCTGGAACTGGACACAGCAACCAACACAACCATGGGACGAGGATTGTTACATGGGTCCTGTGGCCCAGACACTGAACAGGGCCCTGGGGACAGAAATGCAAGAACCACAATTCAGTGTTGAAACAAACTCTCATCCTAAATATAGACACATTCATGTGTGCATTTTGCACAAACATCACGGATGGTTGTGAATGTTTGTATACAGGTATGTGCATGCACACATACAGCCACTAGGAGGCACTGCAATGCACAGAGCTCTGGCTCTAGAGTCAAGAAACTTCATCTTCCTGAGTTCAAAGGCGGCCTCAGATCCTTCCTAGCTGTGTTTGAGATGGAATTCAAAATTGAGGTTTTTGATTCAAGTTCAACAAACTATCCATGGACCCAAATAGAACAGGTTTTTTTTTTTTTCTGGGAAATTTAACTTGGGAAGGAGGGCAGGAACAGTTGAGAGGGTCAGGAGAGTTTCTTGTTCAAATCCAGGCTGGACTCTGGCCAGTGACGTTTCTTGGTGCTTGGAAGTCCTGTGATTCTGTGCAGATGAAGCTTGAAGCAAAGTGAGTCCTTTGGGTCCTTCACCTGCTAGACAGTGAACCGTGAAATCTTAAGTGGAACCAGATTGGCTGACACAGCCCCCACCCACCTCTAGGGTGCCCGCCGAGGGCATTCCTAGGGCCAGTAACCTTGAGGAGAGACCCTTTGCTAAACTTGGCTTGGGGCCCAGCATTTCAAATTCTTCTTCTGCCTTTAGAAAAATGAAAAGCAGCCCAACGAATCCCAGTGCATGTGCTGTGTTCTAGTCCCTTGGGAAGGAGAAGCGTCCAGATGGCTGGAAAAACAAAGAGTGGGGAAGAACGGCTACTGTAAGCCAATCTGGACCCCAGAGCCAAGGAGGAGCTGAGTTATCCTGACCCAGATATGATCCAGTGACAAGGTTCTGACAAGCACTCTGGCCCAGGGGATGATTGCTGGAGAAGTCTGGGAAAGTACCCAGGGGGCAGTGGTGAGGTCAAGTCCAGCTCCAAGCAGAAACTCCATTCGGTGGTGGGAGAAAAGGAACTGGGGCATCTGAGGGCAAGGCTCCCTCTGTGTGACCACAAATTCTATGACATGGGAAGGACTGTGGACCGACAGAAGTCACCAGGAAAGTATCCTTACCCTGAGGCACAGCATCGACATCGATTCGGGAGTGGGGAGTAAAAAGATGCCCTGGATCTTGCCTCTGCCCTGTGTTATTGATTCTGGACAATCTCCTTTACCTCTCTGGGCCCCCGGTTCCTGTTCTCTAAAATGACCCAATTTTCTACTGAAAAGAACCTTGAATTTTTTCTAGTCCAACTCTCTGATTTTATAGGCAAGGGAAGTGCAAATGGTGATGATTTGCCTAAAATCACATACCTGGAATTTGAACTCAGGTCTCCTATCCCCAAACCTGTAATCTTTCTACTGAACTAGAGGGGTTTGGACAGCTTAGATGCTAAAGTCCTTCTAACTTTCATCCTATGATCCTTCCATCTTTTGTGATCAGTCACATTGTGTAAGCAAAGGGTCAACTTGGGCAGTGGTTAGAGCCCCTGTCCTAGAGTCAGGAAGACCTGAGTGCAAATGCAGCCTTGGACACTTACTAGTTGTGGGATCCCAGACAAGTCACTTCACCCTGTCTGCCTCAGTTTCCCCATTTTTAAAATGAGCTGGAAAAGGAAATGGCCAATCCCTCCAGTATTTCTGCCAAGAAAACCCCCTATGGGGTAAGGAAGAGACACAGGACTGAAAATGGACTGAACATCATCCAGTAGAGTCTGAAATGGAGCAAAACAATAATAGTACTGCATGCTCAGCATGGGCTGCTGCCCCAGGAAGGGATGCTCAGTAAGACAAGGCTTCTGTCCCCTGTGGGGCACACTGGCCGTGGACATCAAATGCCTGTCTCAGCAAGAGGAGCCAAGCTTACTACGGGTGTGCTTCTGCTGTCTCTGGCAGGGTGGGGATGGACGTCACACCATCAAAGCTGCTTTGTCTTCCCCAGTCTGCGTCTTTCTGCTCTGTCCTTTTACTTGGCTTTGTCTGGATGGGCCTCAAATGTCCAACATCTTGGCGTTGGTTGGCTACTGGAGCCTGTAGGGAGGGGTCCTCTGGAGCCAATTTAAACACATCCCCTTGGGTGTCTTCCCAAAGGCCTTAGAAGCAGTGCTGTTTCTATTTAAACAAACCAGTGTGTTAAACTGGGACAGTTCTGCAATCTTACTATTTAAAAATGTAGAAAAGACTCAAGGGAAATGTGGGTCTCCCAGGAGGAAAGGGTTAAGTGGTGGGCCTTACTCGGTCCAAGTAACTGCTTTTATCCCCCATATTCTTCTTGAAGTCCATTGGTCATTTTATTTTATTTCCCTTTTTAAACAGGACTGATTATGTTATCATTGCAGGGAACTCTAGTTCAGAGAATCATTCAGGGATGTGAGAAGTCCATTGATTTCTCCAGTCTAAAAGCTAGGCTGTGTCATAGAATTTGAACTCAGATCTTGAATGAGGCTAATTCACTGTTCCAGTGCCACCTTTGGCTATTATTCTACTAAACAAGAAGGGGCTGAGCCTTGGATGAAATCCCAAGGGGAGGAGGGCCCCACCGCTCCTGAGTCCTTTTAAGTTCTAACATTCTGGGATTCTGAAGGTTTGTCAGTCAATTTGGTAACACAAGTTAGACAGAGAGCTCATCCCCAGACAAGAAAATACAGACAGACTATTGATTGATTCTCTCCTCCTACCTTGCTTGGGAGAATTCTCGTGAGCTGCTTCATGTTGCAGCTCTAACGTCTTCTCCAATAAGAGACCTCTCTGCATTCATTCCCCCCGTTGGGGATCTCACCAGGATGACACCTGCACTTACTCGTGAACTGGATTTAAGAGACAGAGCCGCACAAAGTTGCCAAGTCTTATTCTCTCTTCCAGAGTCACCGAGGCCCAATGGCAAGACCAAGTAGGACCCTAATGAGGGCCCCGGAGGCAATGGACTCTCTGACATCTCCGATGTCTGACCAAGCACTACATCACACCAACTGCAGCCGCCTTCATGGCCATGGGAGCAGATTGTTCCCATCCATCCATTCTACCAGGAATCCTTCCCATGTTTGGGTCACCAACAGTTGAGACCTGTTGGCTCCCCCTTAACTCTCTTAACCTGTATCAGCCTGTCTGCAGAGAAGGTTTATCAAGGTCTGGACATGGCACATGTTACAGCTTCTTGAAGTCACAAAGTTGGGTGAAAGCAGACACCCAAGGTGGAGGAGCAGCCCTGGAAACGGACAGGGAAGTCGTCCCTATTCTCACCCTTCTCTATCGTTGGAGGGAAAGGTCTGGAGATCATGGGAATATGACAATATATAACCCTTAAAAATATCCCATAGCCTCCAATGTGCATCATCCCACTATGAAATACTGGCTGACAGAGGAAATTGAATCAATCAACAAACATGAAAAACATGAATGAAATGCATACTGTAGCAAGATGACACACAATGATGCATCTGTTGAAACTTTCATCCTTTTCCCCTTCAGTAGACAGCGAATACTGGGACAGAAAAGGCTGATCAGTTTTTTCTTTGTATTTAGAGGACCTAGCATACAGAAGGTGCTCAATGAATGTTTGTTGAATTAATAAGACACAATCACTGCTCTTTGTGAATTTACAATCTAGGACAGGGGTCTGTACACTTTTTTGTGCACTGGACCCCTTTGGCAATGGTTTGATGAGTCCATGTGCCATTTTTTGGAATCTTGTTTGTAAATTATATAAAACAAAACACATATAATCTCAATGGAAATGGATTATATTAACTTATATTTATCTATAATGTAAAATAGATTTATAAAACAGAGAGATATATGCATGCATTTAAGTATAGACATAAATATACATATACAAATATAACCAGTTCACAGCCACCCCTCATTAAGAACTTCTGACTAGAGGAAAAATAATCAGAGAGATACAACAGAGAGTGTGTTGGGAGGCATTAGGAGGAACAAGACAGAAATGCTGAGAAAGCACCTCCTCCATATATGGCAGAAAGGGTCCAAAAGACAATGGGGAAGGTGCTCAACCAGATTTAATGCAATTTTGGGGCAGAAGTCTTAAGGCTCTGACATGAAGAGGGAATCCACAATGGACCAGAGTATTCAAAGAAGCGTTTGGACTTTGGGGCATGACTACCACATTTTTCAACAATTTAGTTGTTAATCTCTAGTTGACTCAGTTTCCTCAGGCATAAAAAGTGGATAACTGAAGCAGCTAGTTGGTGCAGTGGATAGAGCACTAGCCCTGAAGTTGAAATCTGGCCTCATACACTTAATAATTCCTGGCTATGTGACCCAAGTAGGGGATAACTATAGTATGTATCTGGTAAAATTGCCATGAGAAGCAATGAAATTTTTGTAAAAAAAAAAAAAAAAAAAGAACTTAGTATAGTCCTGAGACATAGTAAGTACTTAATAAGTGCTTATTTTCAGATAACATTATGCTACTTACAACCAACTCCCACCTCCAGTGAGATCCATGGTCCTTCAAGAGATGAAGCCTAAAAATCCATAGAGGAAACAACTAAAGAGAAGGCAAGAGTGTCCATTTATATACCTCTGTATACTCTATGGCTCTATGGGACATACAGAGATGATCAATGTCTGAGGTTCTTCAGGCCTAGAGCTGAGAAATCAGTTGTAAACAACATTGGAGGTTTTCTTGGTAAAAAAGGTCTGTCTCCTTTATCACAAAAAGATTCTGGGAAGCCCTGCCCAGTTCTGCCCCAGATCACTCTGGCTCATCCACCTCACTTCTCACTCTAACAGCCCCATACTACAAAGAGAAATTCTGAGCAAGTTTTAAATCATGGCATATGAATGAAAATCCAAAATTTCCCTTTGGAAAATCCAAAGCTTCCCTACTCACCCATTCCCTACTCACTACATTGCTGTGCCGAGGTACTCGGTAGGAGGCCACAGAGGAGTATTAATTATATTCTTAATCCTCCACTTATAGCACTTTCTTTTTTCTTTTCTTTAACTTTTAATAGTATTCTATTTTCCCAAATACATGTATAGATAGTTTTCAACATTCATTTTTGGTAAACTTTGTGTTCCAAATTTTCACTGTCCCTCCCTTACCTCCCCCTTCCCCAAGACAACAAGCAATCTGAAATAGGCTAAACATGTACAATTCTTTTAAACCTATTTCCATATTTGTCACATTGTAGAAGAATAAAAATCAAAGGAGAGAAAAACATAGGAAAGAAAAAAGGAAGCACGCAAACAACAACAAAAAAGGTGAAAACACTCTTCATTGATCCACATTCAGTCTCCATAGGTCTGTCTCTGGATGCAGATGACATTTTTCATCCCAAGTCTTTTGGAACTGGCCTGAATCCCTTCATTGTTGAAAAGAGTCAAGTCCATCACAATTGATCATCACATAATCTTGCTGTTATTATGTACAGTTGTCTCAGTTCTACTCACTTCATTTTGCATCAGTTCCTGTAAGTCTCTCTAACCTCTCTGAAACCATCCTGCTCATCATTTCTTATAGAACAATAATATTCATCTACCATAATTTATTTAGCCATTCTCCAACTGATGGGCACCCATTCACTATCTAGTTCCTTGCTACTACAAAATAGGCTGCTACAAACATTTTTACATGTGGGGGTCCCTTTCCCTCCTTTATGATTGCTTTGGGATACAGAGCCAGTAGAGACACTGCTGGATCACATGGTATGGGCACAATTACAAATTGCTCTCCAGAGTGCTTGGATCATTTCACAGCTCCACCAACAATGTATCAGTGTCCCAGTTTTTCCACCTCCCCTCCAACATTCATCATTATCTTTTCCTGCCATCTTAGCCAATCTGAGAAGTGTAAAGTGTTGTTTTAATTTGCATTTCTCCAATCAATAGTGATTTAGATCATTTTTCCATAATCATACCATTTTATATGCAGCAAATGTTTAATTAGTAATATTGAATGAATAAATTAATAAGTTAAAAGTTCTTTTCTCCCAACAAGAGTTCTCACATTTGAACCTTTATCTTGGCTTTTATCAAGCCAGTGCCCTGAGCATAGTAGAATTTTACAAATTCCCATAGAATCAAACTGCATCAGAATTTGCTTTTCTTACTTCCCCCTTTAAAAGATTTCTCTTTCTGTCAGTTGAAACAATAAAAATGATAAGATGATGAACAAATGAGGCCAATGTAACAAATTGTCCCCAATTTATAGCTGGAGAATCTGAAGTATGCAATAAATGAATTCTCCCTTGGCTTGGAGGGCCCCTAAGAGAGTATCTATTTCATCTTGGCTCTGATTTAGAACTGCCACAAGCACATTCTGGACAAGTGGCTTTAGATCTCCTGTGAGAAGAACCACATGCTGAGGCATCCTTTACCTCAAGCCCAAATTTACATTTCTGTCACTTTGATTCATTGCTTCTAGCTTTCTTTTCTGGAGCCAGGAAGAATGATAATGCAAAAAAAATATGGCTACGGGAAAGAAACATCCCTATAGAGCAGGACTTTGGGTTAACCATATTGTGTCTTTCCCCTGTTAATATTTTTATGCATGTGAATATTTATTTAAAAAGCGTGTGGGCAAACTTTGATGCAATTTCATTCAACTGGAATTGATCTCATTCAGACACACTAATCAAATGGGGGAGTGGCAAGAAGAAGGAATCTGCCCCAGCACCAGGAGGGTAGGTAGCAGATACCCCTTATCTTGTAGAGACAGATCAGAATTTAGAATCTTCAGTTCCCAAACTGAAATCTTGCTAAGAGGAACATGTCTGGAATGGGGAGTCTCATACATAGATTTATATCTATATCTGTCTCTTGATAGATCAATAGATATAGATATGATATTAAAAACGCTCAGATATTTTGTTATGGATGGTTTTGGCAAATACAATTTGACCCTTTTTTGACCCAAAGATCTTTGAAGTTCAGAGTGTAGATAACCTTGTTTTTACATCCATCCAATGATTGATAATGTAACTGAAAAAAGGGGTTCCCCCTGATCAAGGTATTAGAGCATAGCCTATTTTGTTAACTGAGGTATATATGTTAGGGAAGGCAGGAAAGGAAACTCTGTCTCTTATTGTTATTTTTTTTATTCTGTTTTACAATTATTTTGTGACAGGTCTCATTTAACCTGATGTCTGGTAAGCCTTTCCCTGGATAATGGGTTAAATTCCCATTCACTGATGGCCCTTACTCAACACACTTCTCAACCAGGGCTCAATAAGTACTTCCTGGTCAACTGGGAAGGGTTAGGTTTAGAGTTCAAAAACCTGAAATTCTTATCCCAATTTTTCCACTTGATAGTAGGCAGTTACAAGGTATGGAGGATGAAGGCTTGGATGTAGAGTCAAGAGGACCTCAGTTCAAATCTCTTTTTAAAAACTTACTATTACTAGGAATATCATGCAATCTGCCTCTATTTCTTTACTGTAAAATGACACTAATGATAATTCCTAACTCCCAGAATTGTCATGAAAATCCAATGAGATAACCTATGTAAAGTATTTCAGAAAACAAAGTTCTCTGTGAAAAGATCTTTTTTTATTGTCTGTGTCTTTTTAGGCAAATCATTTAATTCTTTGAGCCTTGGTGGCTTCAGATATAAAATGAAAGGGGTTGTCTTTAAAGTCTTTAAACAGCTTGATTCTACAATCTGCTAGAATTGATCTCATTATTAGCTACTTTGTGCTTTTTGGGGTTTCCTTCTTGGTAAACTGACAGGATAAATTAGACTATTTACAAGATCACATGAAATCAAGAAATCAATTCCTGAGTACCATCATTGACTGAATACTGTCTCTACAAAAGATTTTGAGTCAAATAGCATTAGAATTACTTGCCAGTTTCCAGTTGAAGCAACTAACAACAAAGTCTAATTCTAAACGTCTGAACTCTATATCATAAATTTTGGACTTTGGGGAAACATACTAATTGCTTGTTCTAAATATCTTATAAGTATTTTGGTGAATGAGAAAACCACTATATGTGTGTTAGATCAGACTTGTATGCTAAACTGTTTTATGTACTAGTTTGGCTTCACTGGAGACAGATTAAATGGAAAAACAAAAACCCTTAGATTTCTCAGTGGGTAGGGGCTGAGCCAATAGACTAAATGAATATATCAATACAGACCATACCCCTAGATTGAAAATAAGTGCCATCCATACAGAAAGCAAAACTAGTACATAGAGATGGCAAAATTTTTGAGAACCATATAAAACTTTTTCAGAACACATTTTGGTGTTGAAAGTAGCTCATAACCACAGAGGTTAGGTTTTACTTAATTAATTAATAAAATTTTAGGATTTCAGGCACTTTAAGGGATGAACTCATATCTAGGAAATTCTTATATTTGGAAGATAAGTATTATAATATGCATAGGCTCATCATAAAATAAAATGCTTTTGAGAAGTGATTTTTATGAGTTTATCTACTTCTCCAAAAGGCCAATCTATCACTCAGGCTCTGTGATTATATTTTTCTTTCTTAAAAACTAGGCTTGAATGCTTACATGCTTCCTTTCAAAAGGAATCTAGGATTTATGTTTTGTTTTTCTCGTTCAACTGTAGTTCACAGATGTTTATTACTTAATAAAGTCAGATTTGAAAGGTTTTTACAGCTCATCTTATCCCACTATCATTTTCATTTCTAAGCTTCTGATTTGTAGAAAGCACTACAATCTTCAAATATTTATTAACCAAGACTAAATGTTCAATTTCCCACACAGTCAAATGTTTGAGGAAAAACTTATTATGTACTAAGCATGCTTGGCGGGACAAGGAAATGAGTGTGGAACTTTAAGAGATTTGAATGCATTTGAGCCAAAGATTCTACAAAATACAAATATGGTGGCCAATTTCCTTCCTCTTTTAATTTAGCTAGTTGTCACTCCCACCTGTTTTAGCATTTTAAAAAAAGATATGTCCTGTCCAAAGTCATCCCCAAAAAGCATGAATTTGGAAAAAATAAATTACATTAGGAAATACTTTTCAAGTGCCTGCTCTATTAAGTTCTGGGGATATGAAGAAAGAACATGAAACATTCTCTTATCGAAGAGCTTACATTACACTGGGAGTGAGATAAACATACAGGCATACATATGTACATATATATGTGTGTGTGTATATATATGCACATACAAATATAAATTTATATACACCCACATTTGTGTGTGTGTATGAGAGAGAGAGAGAGAGAGAGAGAGAGAGAGAGAGAGAGAGAGAGAGATGATGTTCATAACAATGGAGCTCTATTCCAAGAGCATGGACGTGGTGCTCTCTTTCCTGCCAGTCCATGTCAAAGAGCCTGGAGGGCTTGTGTTCACAAAGTCATAATGATGTGTAAATAGATAGAAATAGATGTGCAAATGATAGAAAGTCTTTGTTTCCTGATTTGGATTCTACATGGATATTATGTAACTAGTTCTGATCTAGTTATTAGAAGGAATAAAAGAGAAGGATTGTTGCCTGACTTTCAGAGCTGCAAATGTGGTGGGAATGGTGGAGAGGGGGCAAGACATTCTCAAGGCACTACCAGAGTTACTTACTCTTAATCTTGTTATTTCCTGTCTGGCTGTGCTCAAGTGGGAAACCTGCTTCTGAATGAGGAGAGACCTTGGGCTGTTCCCAACTGGGGCTGACCTATCTGATTTGTGAATATCAACCTGGTTTTTACCTCTTCATAGATGTTCTTTTTTGATTTAGGTAAAAAAAAAATAGAGGAAAAGATATGACTTTGTGAGTTTCAAAAGGTTGGAGGATTGAGCACAATAAGTCCAGACCATAGGATCCATTCTGGGGTTTGCCAGAAATAAAATGGTGAGGAGTATAGTTTCAAGCAACATTTCTGACCCATAGATCAAAATAAAAGTCAAGGAGGACCCATATTGATTCAACTGAGGCTATGATGAATTCAACAATGAACTTGATGGGAACTTGATGCTGTGGAGAAATTACTTAAAGTTTGATTTCATTCTTCCCAGGAACTGATGTAGGATCAGGGAAAGAGTTCTAGATGATAAACAAAAGGACAGTTTTGTAACGTCTGTCTTTGCTATATCTTCATGAAAAAGGCAAACATTAATTGATCAATGAAACCAAGGTGCTGATAATTGACAGTGAAAAACAAACGCAAAGAGGCAAAGAACAAAGATCTGGAAAATGTCTCTGTCAATGCATTTTGGCAACTTCTTCAGCTTGGAAAATGTATTCACTCATGTGGCTTGTGTAGAAAGGCTCTTCTTCCCTGTCGTCCTCTACTCTGGTGAGTTGCTCTTAGAATTCCCATTGTGAGGAATTGCTACAGTCAGTCTAGCTTATTTCTCCACTGTTTTCCCAGTTAACTTCTAGCTCTCATCTCCCTTTTCTAACCCTTTTCTACCATTTCTCAACTTGGAGACAGCTTTTCCATGTGTCCTCCATATTTTAGCTTTTTTTTTCTTTACCCATTAGACTAGAAACTCCCTGAAGGCAGAGACTATATTTTTGCTTGTATTTTTATTCCCAGAACCTAGCAGGGAACCTGACACATAACAAATGGTTATTAATTTTTTGACTTGACATAAACATTCAGTTACTAGAAGTAGACTTTTCTTCTCCTAAGACCAGGATCATGGACCTTACTACTATGAAGGACTTATGGTTTCATCTTTATCTAGGAAAGACGGCTTTGTCTTAAATATTGCCCTCTCACCTTCAAACTCTTGGAATGGTTTGAGAATAAAATCCAGTCTTTTTACCCCAAATCTGTCCAGACTGTGAGAGGAAGCATAATTGCTCAAATCCTAAAGACATTTCGATAATTTTGTACAGGGAAGGTCATCTGGAGTTTGGGAAGCCCCATCTGGTAACAGTATGACCATGAATGGGTAATAGGAAAAGTCTCACTCAATATCTTTCTCTCCCTTTAGTCAGACAAAAAGAAATCTTTTAAATTGGTTTTCGGATATTTTGGTGCTAAAGTATTTAATGACCCATGGCCCTGAGATCATCAGCCATCTTTGATCTCCACTGTTTACCCATGGATGTGGACAGGAGGGCCTGCCACTATTTCTGCGTTCCACAACAAAGATTACATTCCTTCGGAAAGTTGGCTGAGCTTGCTGCAGAAAGCCTTTTACAAAGTCTTCTCTTGAAGAAACATTCCTGCCACTGCTCTGTCCAGGTGCCAGGACAAGCCTCCCATTGCTCCTGAGGTCCAGCAAATCGTACATTCCGTCCTTGGAATGGGTCCACTTCAAGGAGCCTGGTCAGATCAAAGCTCATTAGCGACCAACATGAACTCGAAAGAAACAGACTCTTTTTTTCTCTTGTGATCTTGGATTCATCTTCTTGTGTTCTTGGAGACACTTTAGTTAGGAGAAGATAACGATCTTGAGGACACATTGTAATCATGTCAATGGATTTAGTATTTTTATCAATTAGGCACAAGGAAACTTGCAAATATATAAATCTGAGCATATTTAGGAGCTCTCAAGGCTTTCAAGTTTGAGAAAGTCTATGATTTAAATAGATTTTTATTGAGATTCTGATTCTTTTATCACATTTTTTGATCATGAATAAAGTGATTACAAGATATCCCAGGGTTTTTTATATTATTATTAACACAGTTCTCATTTTAAGGGGAATAAAGATCAGAAAGATCACTAAGGATCATTTACAAAGAAATGCCATAAAATGGCAACGAACCTTTTTAAAGATACAATTTTCCTGGGACTCCCAAGTGGGCAGGATCTGGAAAGTTTCACAGCTAGGTGGAATTTCCTCTTCTAAACTAAAGGTCAAGTTCTGATAGACCAGGCCATCCTCAGCAACGAAATCAACCAAATCATTTCTAATGGAGCAGTAATGAACTGAACCAGCTATGCCCAGAAAAAGAACTCTGGGAGATGACTAAAAACCATTACATTGAATTCCCAATCCCTATATTTATGCACACCTGCATTTTTGATTTCCTTCACAAGCTAATTGTACAATATTTCAGAGTCTGATTCTTTTTGTACAGCAAAATAACGTTTTGGTCATCTATACTTATTGTGTATCTAATTTATATTTTAATATATTTAACATCTACTGGTCATCCTGCCATCTAGGGGAGGGGGTGGGGGGGTAAGAGGTGAAAAATTGGAACAAGAGGTTTGGCAATTGTTAATGCTGTAAAGTTACCCATTCATATATCCTGTAAATAAAAGGCTATTAAAAATAAATAAAAAAATAAAAAAAAAACTAAAGGTCAGAAGATAGGACAGATTTTTGTTTAAAGTTTGGCTTTTCTAAATAAGTCAGTATCTCAGAATACAAGAGTGATCTGGTCCTACTTATTGCAGTCTCAGCTAAACTGGATCCTCTAAAGTTTGAAAACATTTTTTCAAGTCTCATGCAGTTTCTAATCTCTCACCCTTGGTCTTCATCATATTGTGTAGGGAGTAAAAAAAAAGGAAAAAATAAGTGTGACGGACATTTAATAGCATATATTTTCATGCAGCATCTATTTATATGAGACAGGCCAAGTGTCCCCAGAAGAATGTCAATGACCTAATTCAAGGCCAGAGAAATCAGAGAATTTGGGGACAAATGGGTCTCTGGAGCTTATTTACTCTGTCTTAACAAAAGAGGAAATTTAAGCACAGGAAAGTCAAATGGCCATGGTCAAGGGCACAAGATTAATGATTTGGAGAGCCAGAACCAGAGGATGTTCTCCCAAGCCAGCCCGCCTTGGAGAGCCAGAACCAGAGGATGTTCTCCCAAGCCAGCCTGCCTTTCCTAAAATGTGGGGGGAATGATAAGTAGGCAAATAGGGCTGCGATAAAGCGTGCAAGGAAGGAAATAATGCGTGAAAAGACTATAAAGATAAAAAGGAAAGGAAGCTTAGGAAGAGTTTAAATGGCAACCAGAGGAGTTTGTACTTAATTCTGGAGATGATAAGGAGTCCATGAAATTTATTAAGACGGGGAATGGCAAGGTCAGACTTAAGCTCTAAGGATATCCATTTGATAGACAAGTGCAGAATGGATTTGAGCAGAGAGAGACTTGAGATGAGGAGGTTAGTTAGAAGATCATTGCAATAGTCTAGGGGAGAGGTGACAGGAGCCTGGGCTGGGATTCTTATTTGGTGAGTGGATAGATGAAGATGGAAAGATATCTTGAAGGCAGAAAGCATAAAATCTGGCAATTGACTGGATCTGTAGAGGGGGTGAGAGTGAGAAGTCAAAGATTTCACAGAAATTGCAAATATTGGAGGATAGTGGTCCATGGACAATCACAGGAAAGTCAAAGGAGAATTTAGGGGGAAAGCAAGATTGGACTTGGGCGTGTTGCACTTAACATACTTACAACAACCTATTTCCAATTTACTGATTATAGGCAATTGACGATGTGAGAATGAAGCTCAGTCTCGTATTCATCCACAATTCTAGGGATTATATCCACAGAGATGAAGACTGAAGCTCTGAGAACAATGAAAGGATTTCAAGAAGAAAACCTGGGGCCAAGCCTTGATGGATACTCTCTGTTAAAAGTGGTCTGGAGGATGTATGAGCAAAGCAAACCGGGGAGTGATCAATCAGGTGGGAGGAAACCCAGGAGACCAATATCACCAAAAAACTAAGGAAGGAGAGATGGGCCACATGTCATCGGAAGCTTCTTCCTGCTCAGATTCCCATGATTCAGTCATTCTATGGAACATGATGACAGGGGAGACAGGATCACTGCTTCCGTGCCAGGGAAGAAATAGTAACAGACCAAGCTGATCTTGTTTTGAATTCAAAGATGGAATATCAAATTCCTTCCTACAGAACCCAAGATGGAAAGCTGATAGTCTAGGAAATCTAGAGATTGCAGGTTGAATGGCCCCAAGGATCCCCCCCTAGCCAGATTGACTGAAAAAGAGCAATGCAATCCTCAAGCGAGTTCTGGACAGATCGTGGGTCAGTGTAGGAGCCACAGTGAAGGGGTGAGAAGTCCACCTTGGCAGGCAGTAAAGGAAGCCTGCAGGCAGATGGATCAGTAACTGTACAGACAGCCAGGGGAACAGGAAAGTGGATCCCAGCATGAGAATCTCAGCCAAAAAAGGGCTAGGGAGCCAAATCAGTTTTAATGGAGAGTGACCAGAGCTTAGCATCAGGATAGTAAAAGAGAACCATCTCAAAAGACTTTGTTTTTTGTCTACAGCATGGAAAAAAACTGGGTTCAGCTCATTGTTAACAAGAATAACTTAGGAAAGGAGGCAGTGACTAGATGATGCATTTCCTCCTGACTCCACCCCCTGAAGTTTTCCTCTGCTTTCCATCCCACCACCAGAGCTCCTCCTGGCAACATTCTGCAGGCTCCCTTCCCCCAGGATAACTGAAATTATCCTGGATGCCAAATTTTCTAGTTATGGCTCTTGGGAGTGGAGTTATTTTCCATGAATACTGATAAGAATTGTCATTTCAGTTCCCACACAACCCCAGCCATAAAATCATCACTGGGACCAGCAGCTACATGCCTTTCCCTAAGGAAAAATCAAACTCTTTCTTGGATCACTCTGGGATTTGAGTTTAGCCTTATCTTGTGGGGTCCCAGCCACACCACATGGGACAATCTTTGCTGCTCTCTTTTATATTGTTCTCTTCACCCATTATGTGGTCATAAGATCCTTAAGGACAGTGCCTGTCTTGCTTGTTTTTATACCCCCAACACTTAGCACAGTATGTAATATACACAATAATAGCTTAATAAGTGCTAAGTATTTTCATTCTTTATCATTGTGGTTTGCTTGAATTTTCTTTTCTTTCTTTCTTTTTTTTTTACTTTTTGATCTGATTTTTTCTTGTGCATCGAGGTTATGTTTTATATACATACATATATATGTATGTATATAAAACATAACCTTAATATATATATATACATATATATATATATATATATACCTATATTGGATTTAACATATATTTTTACCATGTTTATCATATATTGGATTAAATGCCATCTAAGAGAAGGGGTGAGAGAAAGAGGGGGAAAATTGGAACATAAGGTTTTTCAAGGGTTAATGTTAAAAAATTATCCTTGCACATGTTTTGAAAATTAAAAAAACTCTAATAAAAATGAAAAAAAATTAAGTGCTATCTATCTATCCATCTATCTATTCATCTATCTATCCATCTATATCTATCTATTCAGCCATTCTTTTCTTATGTCACTTGATTCTTTGACCTATATACAAACCTGTTTGTTCTTTGAGCCAGTTGGGACATGTGATTGCAAGAGGAATGGTTGTCAACATATTAATATTTTTCAGACAATGAAGTTCTATTCTCAAATTTTCCCTTTAAAAGCAATAAATTAAAAAAAAGAAAATTCTCCCCAGGTACCCATATTCCTGATGGCAAAACAGGAGTCTCTGCTACAATTTTAAATGAATTTCAGAGAGGTAACACTTGAAATCTGCTTTAGCTGTAGACAATGCTTTGTTAAATTTGCGATCCATTCAAATAAAACTTTATACCAACCATTCTGAGGATGCTAATGAAAAGTGACATTTACATAATGCTGCAGGTTTTGCAGAACTGTAATTCATTGCCATGGAGATTCCTTCCCCAACCTTACCTGAGTGGAGTGTTTCCTTTTTTTAAAGACAAAGAATGAGCGCCAAGGTGACATTGGTCTCCTTTCTATTCCCTGAATAAGATCTTCCATCTCTGGACTCTAGGCAATTTCCCCTGGCTGTCCCCTATGCCTAGAAAACTGTCCCAGTTCATTTCTGCCTCCAGCTTCCTTCAAGCCAAGACTAAAAGCCCACCTTGTGCCAGAATATTTCCTCATCTTCCTTCATCTTAGTGAATTTCCTCTGTTGATTATTTCCAATTTATCCTGGATGTAGCTTATCTGTACGTAGCCATTTGCATATTTTCTCTCCCATGAGACTATAAGTACTTTCAGACCAAGTGTAATCTTATGCTTTCTTTGTATCTTCATTTATTATTTCAATTCTTGGCACAGAGGAGTCTTTAACAAATGTTTAAACTGACTTGACTTAAAAATATAAACATAAGTTTATGCAAATGTTCCTGTCCAATATCCAATATCCAAATAGAATAAGAAATGGTGGTTTGAGACTTTAGCCATTCAGGGGAAAAGGAAGGTATTGAAAGAGTTGGTGATTTTTCAGTGGAGAAGGGATCACCAGGGTTTAAGAAAATGGGGCACGGTAGGTGTCTGTAAAGCTTACTCATGATTGCTGTAAAATCTATAGTCTGCAAATCTTTACACTTCATTTGATGGGCTGCCCATGATGCTGGAGATATTTACATAGAGAGGAGCATTATGTTAACAAAAATTCCTAAATCTTCCTAATGATGACAATGATGGTGGGATGATGAGGCTGACAAATAATCCTTTCCTATCATTTGAAAGCTATTTGCTTTGCTCACAACAAGGATACAAGTCTTACTTATTCTACAGATGAGGAAACTGAAAATTTAAATGAGGCTACAGAAAATCAATGTCTTAATCAGTGTCGAATTTCAGAATTTTCTTCTCCGGCAATCTCATGCTGCCCCACCTGCTGTGGAGGCAGACTTTTAGCTCATCTCCCTTTTCACTAAAAGTCTGCTCATTAGGCCCCCAAAGATTCAGGAACAAAAAATCATCAATCCTTGATATCAAGCCCTAAGAGGACTTTTGATTATTTTTGATAAGAGCAGGAACTTGATTTTAGCTATGCAGATGTAACATAATGCTAAAGATTCCCCAAACTTGAGGTGCCTCAATTTTATCCCAGGCCATTTCTGTTGTCATCAAAAGCATGGCAATGGCTCCCTCTTTCCATGACTGCCTTATGTTTCAGGCACAGCTGGGGATATGAAGAAAAAGCAAAGGAGCTTTCAAAGGAGCTCACTTTCTAAATGGGAGAAAGCATGCAAACTATTAGATTATAAGCCCCTCCAGGGCAAGTATTGCCTTTTGTCTCGTTTTGTGTCACAGAGCTTGCAACACAGTGCCTGCCAACTTGGGGGGTTGGTTGTTATCTTTTCTCAGAGGACAAAAATACATGACTATGATGGGTAAAGGTACAGTGTGTTCAACTGGGGCTGATCAGATCCTTATCAGTTCAGAAGGTTCTACCACATGTCAGGAATATGAACATTTGGAGTGAAGTTATCTCACATTTCTTTCAAGCTACTGAAGTTCCTCTTTGTTTATGGAACATATTACCTTCTCTGCAGAGGGAACGCCATGATGGAACTGATTGATTGATTAAACTACAGATAGGGTAAATTGGAGGTAATCTTAGGTGGGGGCTAATAAGACTAAGATTAAGGAGCACTGGGAAAGGTTTCTGGAAAAAAAGAGAGGTTTGAACCAAAATAAAAAGGAAGCTAGGAGGTAGGGGATGATGAGGAAGAGGATCACGGAAATGAAATAGTCAGTGAAAAAGTCTGAAGTCAGGAGATGGAGCTCTGTTTGTAAAAAGCAACAAGGGAGCTGGGATCAAGAAGTAAAAAGAAGAAATGTTCAACATTTGGTGAGATGGAGGAGGAATGTGAGGAGAAAGTGGAACAATAAATATTGTTCCTGAATGGTTGAAAAGAAAAATGAGAATGGAGAGCTGGCAATAATATTGGATAAGATGTAGGAACTAGGATCTGAGATGCCCGAGTCTTATCAAAATGACAGAAGAAAAAAAATAACAGATTGGGAAAGCAAACACAAAGACTGGAGGAAAACCTCAAATAAGAGAAGCAAAAGCAATCACAATGAAAGAAATTATCCTTACTATGCAAGCAAAAAGTAGTGGTCTCAAAGACAGGATACAGAGAATCAATCTAAAGCTCATTCATGGTCCTCCAGAACAGAACAGGACAAAAACTGCCAGTAGTCGTCCACATGAAAGAATAGATGAGAACTTCTGAACATCAAAAATGAAATGCTAATTGAAAGAATTCATAGATCACTTCCAGAAAACAAAATAACCCCCAAAAAATCAAGTCTGAGAATTCCAAGACACAGTCATTAAATTTAAAAATTCAGTTCAGAAACAATTGCTCCAAGTGTTCGAGGCAAAACCCTCAAAATACAAAGGAAATGAAATTTGATGCAAGTTTATTCTACACTTCCCAGAAAAGATAGAAGAGAACACACTAATATGTTTTAAGGGATATGGAGCTCAGAATGTAGTTCAAGACATCCTACCTGGACAGTTACTTAAACAGCAATGAAAACAAAGATGGATGTTCAATAACATTAAACAAACAACAGTTTTAGAAAGAAAGAGAAAAAGTCTTTCTATGTATAGAGAAAGGGGACTATGAAATGCACATGTCTAATATATATTGGATTACTTGGTGTCTAGGGGAGGGGATGAGGGGAAGGGATGGAGAAAACTTTGGAACACAAGGCTTTGCCAGGATGCATGTTGAAAATTATCTTTGCAGGTATTTTGAAAATAAAAAGCTATTATTAAAAAATAATAAAAGAAAAAAAAAAGAAAGAAATCTAGAACTGAAGAGATGACTCTAACACTCCAAACAAAAGAAACAGTGAATGAATGCCATAGTTACAAACAGCAATAGTAAAAGTACGAAACAGAGAGAGAAGGAAGGAAGAAAGGAAGGAAGGAAGGAAGGAAGGAAGGAAGGAAGAAAGGAAGGAAGGAAGGAAGGAAGGAAGGAAGGAATTTTTGCTTTAATAATAAATCAGAAATACTTATTGCCCTGAGTTCAAATACACCCTCAGATACTTACTAGCTGTGCGACCCTGGGCAAGTCACTTAACACTGCTTACCTCACTTACCTCATCTGTTATCAAAAATGATTGAAATGAGTCAACTGAAAAGTAAGTGAGAGAGAAGAGGGGAGAAAAGGAAGGAGGAGGGAGGGAGAAGGAAAAAGGGAGGAAGAAAGGAAGAGGGAAAGGTCTAGAGAGAGGATGAGAAGGAGAGGGAGAGGGCTAGGAAGAGGATGAGAGGGAGAAGAAAGGAGGAAGATGAAGAGAGGGAGAAGGAGGCGGGGAGTGGGAAAGGGAGGGAGGGAGAAGGAAAGAGGGAGAGAAAGGAATGGAAGATGATGAAGAGAGAAAGTGCATACACTGATGGAGAATACTGATCAGTAAAATTTCCATAATTAGGAACATGTGGGATAGGAACTTTACCATGGTGCAATGTCTACAATAACTGACAGGATTGTGGGGATGTGGCACAGTGGAAAAGAAGAATTTTAGGGGCAATTTCTTCCTGGCAGGAGCAAAGACTACCTAGAGGGGAAGGGTCTAGAATAGACTTTGAAATTTTGATTGCACTTAGAATATTCATAATAGAGAGATCAAATAATTATATAAATCTCATCAATTATAGAAGGAGATTTAGAGTAAATAAAAAAAGAAGGATAGTGAAGGGAAATGATGGGAGATAGAGAAAGAAAGAAAATCTATTTTTGGAAAAGAATAAAAATGTTTATTTTTTTAAAGTAATAAGCAGGAATAATGGAAGGGAATATTTACTTAACTCAATTGGGAAGCCAGAGAGAAAGGAATGTAAACCTATAAAAAATAGATAAAAGCAGAAGAAAGATCTAATAAATAAAACTTGAAAGAGAAAGGGATAACATATTGGAAGAAGAGCTCAAGATTAAAGGGAAGAGCTCCAGTAGAACAGAACCATCTTAAAGATTAAGTTAAAGAAAGGAATATTTTATTGTGTTTACAGAAGAAAAGATGAAAAATCATAATATTAAAATAATACAATGAGAATATAATAAAGACCTAATTCTCATAACTTTAAATGCAAACAATTGAATAATAAACTTCATCTTTTGGTTAAGAAAATAAAATTCAACAATCTGTTATTTATTTTAGAACAACATTAAAAAGAAAACATACACAGAATAAAATTTAATGGATGGAGGAAGAATCTACTATATATCAAGTAGATCCAAAAAACAAAATAAAACCCAAACAAAAAGCCCACAAGAATTTTAATGGTGTTTTCTGAAAAAGCAAAAATAAACATTCAAAAAAAGGATTTTGTAAGAAAACTACATTATACTAAAATGAACAATAGACAACAAACCAATATCAGTAATACACTCATATATTCAAATGTCCTAGTATAGACATTTATAAAGGAAACCTTATCTGTGTTATCAGATGACATAAGAAGAAACATAATAATAAACAAAGACATCATTATCTTTCTCTCAGTTTTTGATATTTAACAGAAAAACCTTCCCCCAAAAAAATGAAACTGAAGAACTTTCTCAAGAGCCTAGAATTAAAAGATTTATGGGGTATTTTAAAATATGCAGAAAATAATATGCATGTTTCTGAATACCATATGGAACAACAGAGATATTACAAAGAAATGTAAGCAGAAATAGTCAACATATTCTGACAGACATAATAATAACAGCAATTGATTCAGGGACCACAAACAAAAGATAGATACTTTTTTTTTCAAATAGATATTTTAATGAAATACTAAATAATTACCAAGTCAAAGAACAAATCATAGGTAATTACTAACTATGTAAAAGAAAATGCCAATGATAAAAAAGGTTCCAAAGAATCTTGGATGTAATTAAAATAATTCTCAGAAGAGAAACAAAATCAGTCCCATAGAAACATTAACAAAATAGAAAAAGAGAAAATTCATGCACTGAATATACATTTAAAAATTTTAGAAAGCCAGTAAATGGACAATTGATATATTTTTTAAAGAAGCTAAATAAACATATTGAAATAGAACTGTATAACAAAACTACATATGTATGTATACTTGTATGTATATAGGTATATATGTATATAAAACCAAAAGCTGATCAATTCAAAAAACATAAAATTGAAAAACTCTTAACAACTGTGATTAAAAAGGGAGCAGGAAATCAAATCAATAAAATAATAAATGAGCAAGACTAAATCACAACAAAACTAAAAAATATATAAAATAAAAATAAAAACAATTAGAACATACTGTGAAGAATTATTTACTAAAAAAGTGAGGATGAAAAAATACACCTAAAAATAGAACATACTTAATTTATCAGAACAGATATAAATCTTAAATAAATCTAAGAAAAAAAATAGATATAACTGCAAAAGAAATATCAACAAATATAGTTATAAAAGAAAAACACAAACAAACCAACAAAACAAAACAAAACAAACAAACAAGCAAAACTCTTGGATTACTCTCTCCACTATTATTTGACATAGTTTGGGAAATGCTTCCAATATAACAAGAAAAAGAAATTAAAGTCATAAAATAGCTAGAGATAAAACTCTTAGTATTCTTGATAGTATATGGTAAATTACTTGGAATATTGGAGGATATAAGTTGTGACAATAGCTTTGGTAAACTTGAAGTCCATAAAATAAATCCTAAAAAATCGACACCATAAGAAGCAATAATATATATATATATAAACTATCCCATTCCAAAAGATTCTAAAATATATAAAATACCTGAGAATTACAGTATAAAGCCCACAAAGGAGTTATTTAGATTCAATCACAAAGTGTTCCTTAAAGAAATAAATAACAACCTAAATAGTTGGAGGAATATTCAATTATCATGGCTAGGTATTAACAACATTAATAAAAATCACAATACTTTCAGAGTTAGTTTACACTTTTAATGCTATATCAATAAAATTACCACAAGTATACTTTAGTTAATTTTATTTAAAATTCATTTTAAAAAAGACCTTTAATATCAAGCAAAATGATGAAAAGCAATAGGGATGATGGGCTATATTATAAAGCCATAGCAATCAAAACTATCTGGATAAATGTAACAGACCAGACAAAGGAGAATCAGAATAAATAGTACTCAATAACTTAATGTTTGAGTAATCAGAAAATATAAATTAAGTAAGAAAATTATATCAATATAGTTATTTATTTATATTTAATAAGAAGCTAAATGTATAAGAATTTAATAAGGACTGCCAAGAAAACTGGAATCAGTCTGGCAGAAATTAAGCCCAGATCAACATTTTGCAACATACTCTACAATATATTCTAAATAGATATGACCTAATATTAATGATCACACTTTTTAACAATATAGACGAAAACAGATCTTATGCTTCTTAAAGCTATGGGCATCTTTTTGTAATAACAAGGAATTGGAAACTAAGTGAATGCCTATTAGTTGGTGGATGGCTGAAAAAGTCATGGTATATGAATGTAATGGAATATTATTCTTCTATAAGAAAATATCAGAAGGCCGATTTCAGAAAATCCTGGAGAGACTTACATGAATGATGCTAAGTGGGGTGAGTACTACCAAGAAACAACTATTATAATCAATTATGATGGACTTGACTCTTTTCAACAATGAGGTGATTTAGGGCAATTCTAATAAATTATGGGGAATGAATGTCAATTAAATGTAATATTTTCACTTTTGTGTTATTGTTGATATTGTTTGTTTGGTTTTTTTTTTTTCTTATTTTTTCCTCTCGATCTGATTTTTCTTATGCAGCATGATAAATGTAGTGACAATATGTTTAGAAGAATTGCACATGTTTAGTTATTGTATTGCCCTCTTTTCCTCTCTATCTTCCTCTCACCTTTTGTTTTTGTAACTGTTTCTTTGTCTTTATCTCCAACTTCATCTCTCATTGTGCCTCTGTTTCTCTCTATAATCTCTATCCTTACTTCTCTGCCTTCTGTTTCTTTTTCTATCTCTGTCTGTCTCTGTCTCTCTGCCTCACTCACATGCAAGGAACTCAGGAGAAGAGGATTCTAGTCCAAGTTCTGAATCATGCAACTTTGGACAAGCCATTCAGCCTCTATAAATTCCAGCCTCCTTGTTTGCTAGAAGACGATGGCTGATTGTGATGGCCTCTACTGTCCTTTCTGGTTTCTGGGATCATCTCATTCTATCCTTCTCTCACTGATCGCCTCCTTCTCTTTTTGTTGTATCCAGGAGCCAGTTCTTGGACCAAGGTAGTGCTCTTGTGGAGGAGCTGGATGGGGAAACCCAGCCAGGAATATTAATAGTGGAGAGAATTTACAAAGTTTGGCCAACACGGGTGTATTTTCCGTGAGCTTCGTATTTTGACTAAAAATTGTGGTTGGAGACAAGAATAAACCCAAGCACAGGCTGCTGTTAAACTACTTCATTGTTTCTTCCGACGACCTTGTGGATTTGAATCATGACCCGACACAATGCAAACCACTGATCGTGGAAAACAGGATGGAGGAAAACATATTTTATTGTCTCAGTGAGAATGCCCTTGGCCCAGCACAGATGGTCTTGGGTGTGCTGTTGGCTGCCAGGCCCCTGCATATGGCAAGAAAATAGAAAACAGTGATTTAAGGAGATCTCAGAACCTCACAAGGCAAAATCAATTGTCAAAGATTCCTGACGGCAACAATTCATGGGGCATAGTGCCCTGTCCCCCAATATTGTATACACTGACTGGAGCTAAGTACTAATTTCCTGTCTTTAATACTTACGGGACCTGTAATTTTATTGGTAAGGGTCCCAGTACCAAAGATTAGAGCTCTTTTGATAGTCGAATACTGATCTTTATGAA
This sequence comes from Sarcophilus harrisii, assembly GCF_902635505.1. NCBI lineage: Eukaryota > Metazoa > Chordata > Mammalia > Dasyuromorphia > Dasyuridae > Sarcophilus > Sarcophilus harrisii. The sequence continues at coordinate 6,334,966 of NC_045428.1, read as the reverse complement.
TTACTTGACCAAAATATTCCTCACCCTTCTGTCATCTTCGAAATCATCTTCTATGAACTTAGTCGAGCTGATCTGCAGGGAAAATCAATGACTACGATCAATCCAAAAGCATGTATTATCTACTAAATGTCAGGTGATATAAAGTCAGAAGACATGATCCTTTGCTGGACCTGTATTCAAAGACCTACTAGAGCTTGGACGCCAATGGTTAGCTTTTATGACTCCAAAGGCACCTTCATTCCACAATGAGGTATTGAGAGATAATGACTGTAAAGCAGGCTTCCTCAAAAGTCACCCTGGCAGAATATCAAAATTAATGAAAATCCATAAAGACACAGTACCTTGAATATAATTTGTGCTTGCTGAGTTAAAGCAGAACATGTATGTAGACTCTGGTGGAGAACTGGATTCTTTAAGGAAAAATTAAGCAAACTTCTTTTATAGCGAATTTATGAGACAATTTATAGCGAATTAATGAGACAAAAGAAGTTTGCTGATATAGTGAACAGAATTGAGTTTTTTGGGGTTTTTTTTTGCCTTTTTATCTGAAGATATGGAAACTCAGGAGCAGTGGGTAGATACAAGGGAAATTGTGAATTCTGCCAAGCACAGCATCGATGGACATATGACCTCATCGGTGTGAGTACATTCTCCACTGGTGCAGACCAGACTTCTGCAAGTTCTTCCATAATTTTCACCAGAATTTCCCACAAATCTTCCATTTTCCTCTGGTTTCCTTACCATCAGAGATGTGTATCATGGGACTGGCCACTTTCTGACCATCATCAGGACCAATTTTCCTCCTTTCCTGGTTATATGCGAAATATCTTTTATGATCATTCCTTTGAGGAAATTTAAGTTCGTGGCATTTACATCTGAAAGGGACCTTTGCCATCATTCAATTCAACTCCACATCTTTGGGTAGCATAAAAGCCAAAGGGGTCAAATGACTTGTCTGGAATTACACGAGTAGAGCTATCAAAGTCAAGATTAGACTCAGGTCCTCTGAGATAATCTTTTCAGGTGCTCCCAGCCTGATGCTTGGATCTTGCCAGTGTTTCCATATTTCTTTGAAGTTCAGAATGGGTTCTTTGGTTAGAAGGTAGCTAGAAGGAGTCAGTCAGGAATGGCATTGTAGCTGAGTTGAAGGCTGACATGATCTACCACTGACCAGGTGGCCAGTGTTCATGACTCAGTGATCCCGGATCTGAGAGTGATAACTCATGTTCTGCCCTCGATGGACTCTGGAAAGGCGGCATTGCAGTACCAGGAAAGCCCATGGACTCTGAGGTCACAGGGAGCCCATTGGAAGCCCATCTCTGAGACTTCTGCCTGTGTGACCTTGACAGACTTTTCGGGCTGTAGTTTGCACTTCTGTGACGAGATGGGGATGGATCAAGGGCACTTGGGAGTTTCTATCCAATTCCAGAGTAAGAATCCTGTGACTTCACTCTAGTGACTTAGCTCCTCTGGAGCTTGAGCCTTCGTTTGTAAACATTCTATTTGCCTTCTCTGTGCAGCTGTGGGGAAGCGTTTCCAGTGAAAATGAAAACCAGGCTCCTTTAGCAAGCTGAACCATCCCCTGTGAAGTGCATAGCTTGGCCTGGGGCTTTCTACATAGCCTTGAAGTCCAAGTTTTTAAGTGAGTGCATCAGCCCAGGGCCATTCCAGCATCTCTGATGAGTGTCACTCTGGGCACAGATTTTCAGGGGGCCCTCTCAGTCAAAACTACAAAGTGGAAACCACTTTGGATAATGCACTAACCTGGTCATTCTGCTTTTCTTCCCTTCCCCAGATATACAGGCTTGGGATTTTGGCAGGGAGGAAACAGGAGGGTACGTGAGACCTATCTGGAGGAGAGGACCCCAATTAGGGTCAGAGAAAGAGCCATGTGTATCACCAAAAGAGATCATTGCCTTCGAGAGCCTCCTCCTCTGGCTAAGGCTGGCTGCTGACCGGGGAAAGAAGCAACTCTCTTGTCTGGTAGTTCGCATTTGATCCAAAGTTCCATGTCCCAGGCTGAAGCTAAATCCCAAGTCTATAATTCTTGTGTCCTGGTGCTGGTCTCACTATAAGCAAAAACTAATATCCTATAGAAATAGAGTCCTATCCACTCCTCAGTCTGTTCACCAAAGGACACAAACTGTTCCTTTTGAACTCTTGGATTCAGATCAGTCCTATCTGGGGACTTCTGGGGTTTGAGAAAGCATTGAGGTCATTGCTCCTCAGTAGATGTTTATTTTTCATTGTTTTCTTTCTATTACGTATTACTCATCACTCTCATGGTTCCCGTTTTAAGAGGCAAAGCTGCTCCTAGCATCTAAGTGTGTTTGTCTGGGCCTGAGGTGAGAGAGTTTCGTAATCTCAAGGTCATGAGACTAGGGCTCATTGCAATCTGATATTCTCAAAAAGTGGGCACAATCCACCAATGGTCACGTGGAAATTCTTGACTACCCATGGGTAATGGTTTGATGCTGTGCTTTGTGCAAAGGGAGAAACGAGATTCGGAAAGTTGCTGATTCCCTAGAGGATCTCAAGATTTGTGTACATTTTTAATACTCCTGCTAATTAGGGTAGACATAAATCCCCCAGGATGAGCATGGGATCTCCCAGAGATCCCTGACCCTAATTGTGGTAAAGAGAATATCAGGAATTGCTATCTATACTAGACTTTCATCTGAAAACTGTTTTTTTTTTTCCTTTTCCAGTTTATTGGAAATCTAGAGCTCTTCCTGGAATTCATTTTACATATTTTGACAAAATTGTAAGTTTTAGGGAAATTTTAAAAAATTATCTTCTCTCTCTTCCTCTCTGTTTTCTGAAATATTTTTTTTATTTTATTAAAAAAGCATAACAAGAAAACCAGAAAAGGAATACTTAACAAAACAAAGCAAAACAAAAGAGAACATTTGTCATATGACAAGCAGAATATCAGGGAGGATTCAAAATATGTAACAACAAATTACCAAATCAAAAAAGTATATCTACTAGCGGAAGAAATTATATCATAATGTTCATTTTTTCTCTATTTCCTTGTAAATTGTTCTTTTTTCTCTGCTGTGCAGCTTTTTTACTTTATTTTTTCCCTTTCATCCCCACCCCCCCAAGCAAGCTATAGTTAAGAAAAAGCTATAGCTAAAAAATAAAATAAAATAAATTATCTTCTCTTTTATTTTTCCTCCTACAGACCATTTTCTGACTTCAAATGCCACAAATATTTGCAGTTGGTATTGATGCTCATTTCTTTTTTATGTTTTGCTATGTATATATAATATTATCCTATTAGTGAGTAAAGTTCAGTGCTCTGACTTTATGCTTTGGATAGAGAGACCTCTCCTGTTATTCCAAATTGTGCAATAACATCATGAATTTATGTGAATAATTACATTTAATGCTCTGGTGCTACAATGGCTGTTTGCCTATTATACACTTAAGCATTATTATCTGTGCCTTTCCTATATGGAATTGTCTTTAGATTAAGCTGAGTAAAATGTATATGAAAACATGACACTTTTGAATTGCATCCCTCCCCATCAAACACATGGGCACACACACACACACACACACACACACACACACACTGAGTTGTGCTGGAGGGTAAGGGCTCCAATCAAATTTCAACAGGGTTTTTATAGTTCCTAAAACTGGCTTTTCTTTCCATGATTTTTCTTTATATTCAGAAATGCTGCATCTGTTGAAAAGCTTAGGTTTATGTATGGATATATATTATATGTGTAGGACATGGATAATGTAAGGACTTGTTTTCTTTGAATAAATGAATGAATGAATAAAACATTTATTAATTGAAAAAAAGTGAATCTAATGCTTAGGTATTATTAAAAGTTTCAATTTTAAAATGCTTAAATTTTTAAATTTTCCAGGTTCCTTTATATGTAACCCATCTTCTAGAAGCCCATCTCTGTGTATAAATGCATATAGGGTTCAATTCTAGGGTGGGATGCTTCTCCCAAAGATTCTCTGTCCCAGAGTTTATCTCATATTTAGAAAGCTGCAAAAAATTTTAAAAAATACTCTCCAACCCTATGCAAGTGTTAACAAAATATAACAAATACAGCCCTTTTTGTACCCCACAAGTGGAAAACATAGAAGACATCATATGAATCTCCCTTATTTGTCTCTCATTCCTCCATATATGCGGTACCTCATGAAAACTTTTGGAGGAGTCGACTATCTCACTTTGCATTTGTGTCCCCAGCAACAAGCAATTTCCATTTGTTCATTCATTCTAACAATAATCAACCCATAAACACTTTTAAAGTTTCTACTGTTTTCCAGGCACTACATTAAGTAATGGAGAAACAAACAGAAGGAGCTCACAATCTAATGGGGAAATACAAATAAACAAACAAACGAGCCTTACAATGATAATAGGAAAGAGTTAATGGAGGGAAGGCAGTAGAAGTAAAAGGGGTTGGGGGAAAGTTCTAGTAAAGGACAGGGATTTCTAAAAGGAAGTCAGGAGGCAGAGGAGATGATAGAGAGCATTCCAGACACGAGGGTTGGACAGAGAAAATGTCCAAAGCCAAGGGGTGGAGTGCCTTGTTTATGGAATAGTCAGGAGGAGGATGTGACCAGGTGGAAGAGTATGTGTCAGGGAGCAAAGTGCAAGAAGACTGAAAAGGAAGCAGGGAGCTGTTTATGAAGGGCATTGAATGCCATGTAGAGGATCATTCCCCATTGATTTATTCAACATTTATTTATTTATTCAATCTAAGCTGGTAAAGCAAAAACAGCTAACTTTGCTCAGGTGAGTTTTATCTTCCCCAGGGATGCGAAACATTTTCCAGGATTATAGCACCACCGTGTGGATGAGATTTCTTCTGAAATTAAATACACTGGGGTTGCAAGAGCATCAGTCCTCCATCCTGCAGAGATGCCCATCAGAACTCACAGGGATTGTGGGCTCAGGTCACATGTTCTTCAAATACCCCAGTCTACCACTGAGGAAAAAAATAAGCTGCCATCCCAAGAGACTCTTCAGAAGTTCCTGAAACCATGCTCCTACTTCTACCAGACCTTCCTCAAACGTCTATATTATGGATGGACACATTGCCCAACTCTACTTCTCTAAATTAAGTGATCCACAAACCATCCCACCATTTTCTCAGTTCTTTCGTTGTTAAGTGAAGACTCTGCTCAGCAGGGAGGGATCTTGAGCATCTCGTCTCTAACTGGCCACCACACCAAGTGACTTTCTGCTTAGTGCTTAGTGCTGTGAGGCTGCCTGGATCAGAGAAACGCCGAGAACTGGCAAGTTCTCAACACTATAGTTACTATAGTAACAATGCTATATATTTTTGAAGTGTTTTTTCAATTAATGAGTGTTTTATTCATTCACTCATTTATTCAAGGAAAACGACTTCTTGCATTGTCCATGTCATATAGAGAGAGAGAGAGGGAGAGAGAGACATACATGCATATATGTGTATACTATATTTGTATGTATGTCTTTTTTCTTTCTCATTTGAAAAGCAGATAGGAGGACAAAAGAGCACATTTTTATTCATTGAAAAAAATTACTAAAAAAAAAAAAGAATGTAAAGAGGTAATTAACTGTGTTGATGGCAATAAATTAGGCCAAAAGTTTCTAGTTCCCAGTAACCTGGAATCATGCCAAGGAAAACTCCAGGGAAGCCCATCATGAATCATTGTGGGCCTTATAAAAGCTGAAAGGGAGTTTTTAGGCTGAATTCTAGGAGCATGTGCCCAGAATAGAAACACATGGTAAGATACACAGATCTAGTGCTGGAGGCTTTTCTGACTGATTGCAGCAGTGGTCTGAATCACAAAAGAGCTGCTATAGCTCCGGATCATGTGACCTAAAAGTCTGCCCTGGGAAGAAGCCCAGAAAGTGGAGATTTTGTGGAGTCCCACCCTATGCAGAACAAGAGAGAGCAGCTCAATCCAGACACCAGCAGATGGCAGTGCAATAGAGCTAATGGACCATCGGCTTTGGAGAACAAAGCTAGCGCCTGCTGATCTGCTCCAAAGAATGGGGGGTGTCCCAGCATCCCAGCAGGGACCCCAGCCTAGGAGTGTGAGCTTCCTGAATCCACATGGTCCCTATATCTATCTATTGATCGATTGATAGATGTAGACATAGATATAGATATATCCAGATGGATATATTCTGTATCTCTCTATAGTCACAGATAGATATAGTAGATTATTTATCGATTATTTATCGATCTATTTATGTGGATTATCTCTTCCAGAAATATGTATATAACAAGAGGAGACAATAGGCATTTTAATGGTCGAATTTGGGAATCAGTGGGTATTTGTGGGAGTACTTGTCGATACCACTTAATTATAGTACATAAGCTTTACCTCGTCTTTCTAAACACAGAATTATGGGGAATTTCAGGGTTAGAAAGGATGCAAAGGATATTGAGTCCAACCTGGACATAAGCAGGAATCCTTTTTAAATCAACTAGACTGCCTTAAATGGTTCCATATTAGAAACCAATCTGATCTTATCAGTAGAAATGCTCAAGTTAAAGAAAATACATTATCATTGTCACAGGAAGTTTTCAACAAACTCGCATCTTGTGCTTCCTATATGCATTATCTCCCTCCATTGAAATGGGAACAGGAATTGTCTGGCTTTGTGATTTTTATTTCTAGCATTTAGCGAAGTGCTTTTTAAGCACCTAAAAGGATTTTTCATTTATCCATCCATGTGTTCATTTGAATTCACCCTCTATTACTTGCCATTGTTCGTCACTTTTTACAAATCTTTTAAAAATCTAACTTGTAGATGAGATCTCTGCTATTGAGTCCAATCCCCTCACCCCATTTTTATTTTTTTATTGATGAGGAAACAGGACCAGAAAGTTATAGGAGAAATATCCCAGACTGGGCAGGATTTGGCCCTTGCTCCTGAGCTCTTTATACCCTGGCCTTCCATGACTACAGGTGACCCTGGAAGGTGTTCAAGGTGGAGTGCGGAGGGGCGGAATGTTAGTCACTATGAGACCTTTAGGATTAAAGGCTGTTGCTGTCCTTTTGTCCTAATACCCTCTTCAGTAAAGTCAAGAACTGTGTTGACATGAGGTTCATCGAGTTCTCCAACTACAAACTTGTGTCTAGATTCAGAAAAGGGGTTCGAGGCAAGAGAACTACGAGAGGATTCCCTCCCACTCCACCTTTATCCTTCTTTCAAGGGTACAAGGGTTACAGTTAGATGGGACTGAACTTGGCTTTCTTGTAATCGTCACCCTCTGCTCTGAGCTCGTCCTCTGGAGCCAAACGAAAGGAGACTCCTCTCTCCTTCCCTGGCAGCCTTTCCAAGATTTGAAGACAGCTGCAGTATCCCCACCCCACCCCTACCCACCGGAGGATTCCTTGGACATCCTATCTGGGCCCGGTCTCTGTGCCTGTATATTGCACTTAGCATTTGGCAGAAGGGAGCAGGTTGACAAATGTGCTTTATTTGCTTTGTTTTGTGTCCTGTGGTTCTCCCACCCGGTCAGGCAGCATCCCCTATCTCGGAGTGGGTTTCTCATCACCAGTCTGCAAAGCTTCCTTGTTCCTGGAGGCCAGGGTAGACCTTGGAAAATGTTAGGAACCAGAGACTCCTTCTTCCAAAAATAGAATCATTGCAAAAAAAGGCAAGGGGGGAAAAGAAAGACCCAATGTGTGGTGCATTGTACATTCGGGGGCTTTGGAAAAAATTTATAATGTGTTCTGTGCTCTGAGACATATTATTTTCCAAGAGGACATTTAAAGAGTTTTCTTCCAAGAGTCTGTATCCTGTTATACTCTGGAATAAGTGACCTCATGGTGTTTGTATTTGTGTCCCTCACAAGCCCTCTTTTATGAGATTGAGACAAACTGCAACCATTGGGTAGAGAGCCTCGAGGTGGGCGCTGGCTAAGGGGAGAACTGGCTTCCAAGAACATGCTGCCTTGGCTTTGATTGTTTCTTTCCTCAGTGAGAATGGGAAAGAAAGGGAAACTAAGACAAAACCCTTGCTCGGGTTCTTCAGATGCTTCACCTGCGACATTTCAAGGAGTTTAAAACAGTGAAAGAAGTTTCAGGAAGGTCCTTGTAGGTCCCAGCTGGTTGGGCCTGATGGACTTCGGCCCTGGTCCCGTCAGCATCCAAACCTGCCAGTCCTGCTGGTCAGAGAAGCGAGATCTTCTTTCCACTGGAGCCATTGGAACTTCCAAAGTGACCGTCAAGAGATTCCCCGGCCAAGATGTGTGGGAAGGAGCGAAGGAGGTCCCCCAAACAGCTGGAGGGACGGCAGCCCCGACCTCCCCCCTCTCCCAGCGCAGCATCCCCTTACTGGGCCCAGAGGTACATCCAAACCAAAGATGGGAGGAAGCCATCAGGGTTAGAAACTCAGAGATCTGTAAGAGACTTAGGGGCAGGTGAGCCCAACTTTCTCTGATACAAATGTAGGCCTGCAGAGATCCCGAGGCCTAGAGTCACACAGCTAATAAAGGCAGGTTTGGAGCTCAGGCCTTCCTGCCTCCCAGTCACCTGCCTCAGTGAACTGCCAAGGCCACCGACTTCATCAGGAGACCTGGGGAGGAATTCTCCAAGTGGATGTCACCCCCTCCCCGAGATATCCATGCCCTCAGAGCCCTGGACCGCAGCTCCAGTCTGCTCTAGACTGTCTGTCCCGGTTAATCGCAATCATCTCCACGACACATGGAAGAAATCCTTCCCTCAGCAGCTCCAGGACTGAAGACTGATCTTCCTCATCGGTAACCAGATGTCAGTGAATGTCAGTGAACATACACACTTGGGTGCAAACAACCTCTTCAAGGCAGCCCAAACTTTGGTAGAGAGTCGTGGCGGCTTGCCGGATGGATCCATAAATGCTAAGAAGTGTGCTGCTTCTGTCGCTACTTTTCTGTTTTTCTGCCCCCTTTCTCCTTCTGTCTCTCTCTGTCTCCCTCAGAGAAAAGCTCAAACCTCCAAAATGGGTTGACTTTTGCCAGCTCAAATCTGTCCCACTGGCTGCCTCCTCAAAATTGTCTTGTTAAAGATTCCAGCAAATGTGTTGGAGAGTGATAAGCTCAGGGAGAATGCTGGATGGGCTGCACATGTCTTGAGCCTCCCCAGCTGCTTTTCAGACCTCCCATGCTATTCCATATGAGAATGGAAGGTGAACAAATGGCCTCTTAGCACTTGGCCTGCTGTCTTACTGCTGGTCTCTCCAGTGTTTACTGTTTGGCAAATGGTTTCCAAGCTCTAAGGCAGGGGAAAAATTGGGGTGAAGACATTCCTCCATAATGGCCATAATGGCAGAGAGAGAGAGAGAGAGAGAGAGAGAGAGAGAGAGAGAGAGAGAGAGAGAGAAAGGAAGGAGAGAAAAAGGAGGGAGAGAGACAGAGAGACAGAGAGACAGAGAAACAAAGAGAGAGAGAATAAGACAGAAGTAGAGAAAAAGGAGAAAGAGATAGTGTTAAATACACAGACCGAGTAGGCAAGGAACTCCTCCATAATGGCTTCAGGGCAATCTTAAAGACCATTCTTGGAATCTAATACAAAAAAGGTACCGCCAAAATGCATGCAGGGAGAGGCGATAACCAGCAAGAAAAGGGTGGAGAGATGGGAGATAGAGAAGTATGCGTGAGGAAGAGCCCCAGGGCCAGTGAGAACCAGTTTGGCAGGAAAGACCCTCAGCAGAATATCTCTAGCCATGAGGGTGAATGAGTTTTGGGAGGAAGGGAATGTTAATGGAACAAATGAGATCCAGTGGCAGAGACCTGGGCTCTCTAGATACTGGGACCAGATAGTATAAGTAAACCAAAAATAGAGTTCCTAGAAATAATAAGTATGGTGTAGCAGGAAACATGTTGAAGGTATCTGAGAAAGGAAAGGAAGGACTTAGGAAGAGCCCCTGGACAGCCCTTAAGGCTAAAGGTGCTCACATATCAGTCCCCAGAATACAAGTGGGAGACTAAATGACTTTGGAATCTTGACCCCAGAAGGTAGATATTATCAAGTATCGGTGGGGCTTGATGGGATCAGACTGGAACTTCTCAGGGAGAATATAGCAAACCAAAAAGGCTAAGGATCATAAGTGTAAGCCTGGAGCTGACATTATAGGTCACCGAGTCAGGAAATCGAGGCTCGGAAAAGTTAAATGACCTGTCAGGGCCAGTATAGTCCATCACACCACCTACCCGCCTGGTAGAAAACATCTTATTCAATTTATTTTTAAATAATAGCTTTTTTAATTTTCAAAATACATACAAAACTGGTTTTCAATATTCACCCCTGTAAAACCTTGTGTTCCTCCCTCCTTCCCCTCCCTAGACAGCAAGTAATCCATTTTATGTCAAATAAACCTTATTAAGAAGGAAATGAAGCCTCCGATAAGCCAATAAATAAGAGAATAATAGCAAGAAAGCACAGAGAATGGAGCTCTGGGCCTGTGGCCAGAAGGTCTGAATTCAAATCTGGCCTTAGATACTTGCTGTGTGATTTGGGGCAAGTTACTTCACTGCTATCTTCCTCAGTTTTCTCATCTGTCAAATGGACATAATCATCTCCATCTACCTCCCACTTCTTTCTTTCTTTCTTTTTTAGACAAGGATAAAATCAATTAATGTTTGTAAAGTGTATTGCAAACCTTACAATGCCAAATAAATGTGAGCCATTGATATGATTACGATTATTATTACTACTACTTATTGCTGCTTCTAGTACTACTTATAGTTTCAAATATTACAGCTCAACTGAATGAAGACCCTCTAGAGGGAGACAACTTCCAGAGATGGTTACTGAATCACCTTTTTGTAGGATTTGAGGAAGGACAAAGAAAAAGAAAACTTCCTGAAGATCGAAGCTAGATAGCTGATATCCCAGTTTTCCAAAGGTTAAGAAATATATAGATTTGAGTACTATTGTTGATACAAATAAGTTCTCTCCACCACCACGTTTTGTTTAAATCTCTTTGGGATACACACTTGGTAGAGGGCTTGCTATTCAAAGGGTATTCCCTTTGGGTGTAGTTCCAAATTACTCTCCAGAATGATCAGATCGATTCATAAGTCTACCAGCTTTCCCACAGCCCCACCAACATTTGTCCTTTTTTTCGCCATATTAGTCAATTGGTTGGTTGTGAGGTGAGAGACCTTAGAGTTGTTGTTTTTACAACAACTTTATCAATATCAATTTTAATCAATAGTGATTTAGAGCTTTTATATAGATAAATATATCTATTTATATTATTTTATATTATATTTATTACATTATATATATATTAAATATATTTTATTTATTGATATAAATATATAAATAGTGATTTCGAGCATTTATATGATTACAGATATGAGTTAAGCACTTTTACAAATATTATTTCATTGGCTCTAGGGAACAACCCTGGGAAGTGGTAACTGATAGGGCTACTCAGCTAGAATGTCAAGAAAACAATACAGACAGAACATATACGTATGTCTACAAGACCCATGATATCCTCATGGAAAATATGGAGAAACATTGACTCATTGGTCACCGATCAAGTGCCTCGGAAGTGTGTGCAGCATCTTGAGGGAGGGAGGTCTCTGGTTTTGTGACTCCGGGCTTTGAGCGGAGAGCGATGCTGTTCAGCACTTTTATTAGTGACTTGAATAAAAACACCAAAACCTGCATGTCACATATGTCAATGGCACGACATCTGGGCGGACATTTAAGGCTTTGGATTTTGCACTGGGATTCAGAAAGATCCCATTGGGCTGGAATGAGAACAAGAAGAGATGCAATAGAAATTAACGTAAAATCCTCCACTTAGTCTTTTTTTTTCCTTTCTTTTTCTTTTTAAATCTCAGCTCTACAAATGTAAGGCAAGATGGGAGTGAGTAGTGGGATGAGAGCTGACCCAGAAAAGCTGAGGCTCAGGACTGTCCTGGGGCCAGCTCAAGCCAGCCAGTTGTTAAATGCTCTGTGTGATCATTTACACATTATCCACCAGGGCTTGAAGTTGGTTTATTGATTGTCTTGCCTGATAAGAAAGTGATGGAGAAAATGTGAATAATGTTGATTCCCCTGAAAATTGAATTTGTTTTTTGGTTTTTTTAAGAGCAGATTGTTAAACATTTCTGATTGCACCACTGAGGAAAGGGACCATGTAATATGGAGGCCAGCTGGGTCCATATAAGAATGATTATTTTATCTCTTAGAGCTTTATAAAGGTGAAATGGGCTCTCTTGTTGGGTAGGGATTTCCCCATTCCTGGTAACAGTCAGTAGATGACTGATGTCAGGGATACTATAGAAGAGATTGAGTCTCACATCGGATAAATTGCCAGAAGAATTCTTCTGAGTCTGTAATGGTGTTAACTGGTGTATTTTCCACCCTTTCTTTTCCTTCAATACATTTCTTAATTTTCCTCATTTAAAAATGTTTTTACCTGTCCATTCTGAGCAATCGATATTCAATTTACCATGTATCAGGCACATGTCTAAGATCAATCTACCGTAATTACGATCCTAAAATAAATGTCCTGTTCAATCCACTCTACATTTATCAATTATGTTCTTTGCATGGTATTTTTAAAGGTCAGGATTACAAAAGCTAAACCAGTAATGAGATGGTTGTCAAATGCTTTGCAAACTTGGAAGCCCAAGGTAAATGACAGTTATTGATATTTTTAATAATTTTACATTTTTATTTGGGATTCACTGATTCACTGATACAGATAATTTTCTGGTGAGGAAATAGACTTGTGACTTTCTCTAGCTTTTCATCATAGAGGGTTGCTTAAGTACTGAGAAATTAAAGTGACTCATCCAAGGTCACACATCCAGGATGTGCCAAAGATAAACTTTGAACCAAGGACCTTTTTTTCCTTCACTACCAACTTTTTACCTATGACATCATATTGCCTCTTTAGAATTTTAATTGTTATAATATTTTTGAAGGCTAAACAAAACAATAATGCAGGGAATTGAATTGATCAGCAAGGGTTAAAGTCCCTCATGCAATTAGGAAATGTAGCATAGCAAGAAATTCCAATTCCACCTTAAATTACTAAGGATTTTTTTGTCCCATGCTTGCTGACACAAACTTGGTTTTGACCTGCCCAGTGGGTCTCATTTGCACAAGTAATCTCTTCTTTGGCTTCAAGAGCCACCATTTTCTCCAAGAATACAAAGCCAAGAAGGCTGGATCCAACTTTGGGAGTGACTCTGACCCTTGCTAGTCTGACTCTTGGGCTTTCCAACACTAAGACCTGAAATGATTTGGATTATGCTTAAAATGCGTTTCCAAATCCTTCCAATCTCTGTCCAGTTGGGACAGCAAATTCAGCACAAATTTTTATAGCTACAGAAATACTTTTCTCTAATTTATTCCCTTGCCTAAGGTAAGAAGTAAATGTTTGAAATCCATCCAGGAGCAAGGAATAAAGTCCACATTGGGTAAAGTGAAGGAAATGGCATCTGAATTTCATCTCAGGCTTTTAAAGGGGAAGTATTAAGATCTGTCCTTCTTTGGGGTGTATTGGATGCCATATTTCGAGATTAAACACCTGATCTTCTTACAGAAGAAATCTGGAGGATATTATAGCATCCCTCAATAAACAGCAGATTTATTCAAGGGGAATCTTTCTAGGATATGGATACAGTTAAATGATGCTATGGGACTGACACACATATTTTTTTTTCTAATGATTATTTTTTCAGTTATCAATTTTTTTTTTCTTCTTCACACAAATAATCATAGTCAAGCAAAGGGAATTTCTCAATTGGCTACGCCCAAACCTTCTGAGAGCCTCACTTTGTTTAGAATAAGTCCTCTGGGGTCAGGATTCATCCCTATATTGTTCAGAGTTTTTCAGTCTGGCAAAATGGTTTTTACAAAGCTGTTGTTCTAGTATAACGTGTTTTCCTGGTTCTGCTTATTTTCTTCTACCTCAGTACATACATAGCTTCTTGTATCATCTGCCCAGTGACGTGGTCTCCTTGTGCCTTGAATGAAATCTCCAGGTCCAGACATTTTCATTCTCTCTTCCTGATGCTTGGAATTCTCTCCTTCCTGATTTCCCCGACTTCTTTCAAAGATCAAATCAAACCCCACCCCCTGCTAGAAGGCTTTCTTGCTCTTCCTTAAAGCGAGTGTTTCCCTTTGAGATTATCTTTAACCTACCATGTGCATCTCTTCTACAATGATAATAACGTTAAAATTGTGCCTACTATGTGCCAAGCCTTTACTAAGCACTTTAAAATATAATCTCATTTGATCCTCACGACAATGAAGTATGTGTTATTATGACCCCCATTTTACAGATATGGAAACTGAGGTAGATAGAGATTAAACCGCTTGTTGTGGTTCACACAGTCAGTATCTGAAGTCACATTTGAACTCAGGCCTTCCTCACTCAAGCCCAGAAGTCCATCTACTTCACGACCTAGCTGCCCCTAGTTTGTGCATTGGGATTTGTGTATTGACTTCCCCATTGCAATATGATTTCATTGAAAGTGGGGACATGTGTGTACATGTGGCTTTGGGTCCTTAGTACTGTGACTGACACATAATAAATGCTTCATGTTTATTAACCGATTATCTATTACAAAAAGCCAAAGGAGAGAGTAGAAGGTCAGAATTTTAATGATTATGGTGTGCACGGAGAGTAGGGAACCAATGCAAGACATGTTGTTGAGGGGAAAATTGACAAGACTTGTAATGGACTCTGCGCTATCCCTCTCTAATTGTGTCTTCCTGTCCAGCAAGGTAGCTGGGGTCTGGGGATCCCCCTCTTTCCAGCATGCGGATATAGAACCTTCCCTTGCTGTCAGCCACCCCCATTCAGTGGCCCCAGGACCTTCAGCCCTCTTATTTAACCAACCGGATCTCTTCCAGCTTTAACACAAGCACCTCAAGAGTGAAATTTATTTACCTACTCATGAAAAATACTCACAAAGCAGAGAAGTCAGCTCCGAGTCCAAGCCCATGTTGGTTAGTTGAGGATTCATGCAAAACCAATGGTAGGGTTGGGGAATAAAACCCTATACATTTCCCCCAACCCAATGGGCACTTGAGATTGAAAGAGTAATTTGTTCCATGGGAGAGTAGGAGGAAGAAGCTGTCTCTTCTATATGACTCACATGGCACCCTGCTTATCCCCTGTCCCCTGATTACAGGCAAAGAAGAGCGAGGGATCGCTCAGGGGCTTCTGCATCACACCAGAGCAGGGCTCTGAGCTCCACAAGCATGAGGAGACTGAAAGCAGGAACGGGATCCCCGGGCCTATTCTGTGCAGCCCTTTTTATTATTAGCAGCTGGTTGGTTGGATGTAGGAAGAAAGGGTCAAGATAACAGGAGATGGTTTTGATCTGATTTTTCTGGTGCAGCATGATAATTGTGGAAATATGTATGGAAGAATTGCACATGTTGAACATATATTGGATTACTTGCCATCTAGGGGAAGTGGTGGGAGGAAAGGAAGGAGAAAAATAATTGGAACACAAGGTTTTACAAGGGTGAATGTTGAAAACTTTCTATTTATATGTTTTTAAAGTAAAAGGCTTTACTTAAAAAAAAAAGATAATAGAAAATGTCATCTCTATTCCAAAGCCAAGGTCTCCTATTTCATCTAGGGCCTTCCTCGGTTCTCTTGATTTATATCTTTTTTTTTTAATTAAAACTTTTTAATTTTCAAAACATATGCATGGGTATTTTTTTTTAACATTAACCTCTGCAAAACCTTGTGTTCTGGTTCCTCCCCCATACCCTCCCTCTCCAAATGGCAAGTAATCCAATATATGTTAAACATGGGGAAAATATATTAAATCCAATATATGCATATATGTTGATACAATTATTTTATTGCACAAAATCAAAAAGAAAAAAAAATGAAAAAAAATGCAAGCAAACCACAACAAAAAGAGTGAGATTGTTGTGTTGTGATCCATCCTCAGTTCCCACGGGCCTCTCTCTGGGTAGATGGCTCTCTTCATCACAAGATCATTGGAAATGGCATCAATCATCCATTGTTGAAAAGAGCCATGTCTTGATCTATATCTTGACCAATGGACCCAGATGACTTTGGAAGGAAAGTGGGGCAGGTGACTTTGTACAGCCCTCACTCACTTAAATCTAATTGACTTGCATGTCAGGGTATCACCTCCTTGATGTCATGGTCCCCTTTGAGAACAAAGGACAAACAACAACAGGAAAAATAAACCATAGTCATAATTCTTTAAAATTCATCTTTAAATTTTAAAATTCATTAAAAATTCATTGTAAAGTTGCTGTTTCTGCCAGGCTATAATAGTGTAATTATTTGTTTTTCTCACTATCAGGCCCCTGGTAACTCGTTCTCACTAATGTTCAAATTCAAGTTTAACATCCTCATTTCAGAACCAATGGCAAATCTTAGGAAAGAGTCTCCTTTGTTGCCATCTAGTGGTCCGTTCCCATGTGAGTGCAAGAATATAAATCAGAATAGACTATAAAAAGTGAAATAACTGAGTCTTCCATTGCTTTTTTTGTATATAATCCATGAAAAATTGATAGGTTGGATCTGGCAATGTGTTCACTGGATCCTAGCCAATACGAGAGAGAAAAATCTCCATTTTCTCCATGTTCAAAGCTGTCAATACCTCCTCCACCAGCACCAACACCAGTCCCCATGGGGAGAAAATGAACGTACAGTTATTGTCTTGGAATGGATTTTTTAATAAGAAGGGAAATAGAAAATTCCACAAAGCCTTTTGTGACTCCCTTTTGCATCTTCTGGGAAGGAAAAAAATTCAAAGATGCCAAAAATTTCATTGTTCTGACCGTTTAGAAGCATTAACTTCAGGGCTGTAAACACGAGATCCTTGTCCAATGTCTGATGAGCGAGACATCTCTCTAGAAGAGATCTCTGGGGGATGAGAATGCTATACAGTAAACTGGAAAGCCAGAGGAAGGTGTGAATCAGTAAGAGCCTGGTGCACAAATTTGTCTAAGGAAGTCGATAGTTATTTAAAGTGTATTCAAAGACCAAAGAACCTCCAATTTCATGGGACATTTGAGCAGCTCAGGACTGTGAGGAACCTCAGAAGCCATCTGTTTCCATCCATTGCTGAACGAGTCTTTTCTAAGATAACCTGACAAGACGTCATCCATCTTCCAATCAAAAGCCTCCAATCTGGGAGAAACTACTCCCTCTCAAGGCAGCCCATCCTGTTTTGGGGACAACTCTGATCACTGGGCAATTTTCCCTAATAACATGAGTAACTAAGTCTGTTTACATCTCACACCCATGTTCCCTGGTTTATCCTCTGGGGCCAAAGGAAAAAAGTAATAAAAACATCCAATCCTTCACTACAGAAAGATCTTTTAATACCTGATCACATCACTCTTTCCTTTCTTCTGTCGAAATGGCTGCGTTTTCTTCAAATAT
Organism: Sarcophilus harrisii; assembly: GCF_902635505.1. Classification (NCBI taxonomy): domain Eukaryota; kingdom Metazoa; phylum Chordata; class Mammalia; order Dasyuromorphia; family Dasyuridae; genus Sarcophilus; species Sarcophilus harrisii. Next base: position 6,317,592 of record NC_045428.1, on the reverse strand, counting down.
CAAAATTTAGATTGATAAAACTAGAGTTAGAAAGGTTCTCAGTATCCTTTAAGGCAACCCCCCCTCCCACTCCCATCAAATCTCCCACTATAACACACCCAGCACTCATCGGATGACTTACTCTGAAAGCATCCCACTGCCTCTGAAGAAGCCAGTGGCTACTCTAATTGTCTACCAGTGTTTCCTGGTAGCAAGTGAGAGTTTATCTCTTCACTTCCTCATTCCTTCACTCTTCTCCTAACTCCTCTTCTGAACCTCCACTTTCCTTTTCCACCCTTCTCCACCGTGTTCTTCCCCCAAGGATGCTTCCACTCCCACATCTCCTTTCTCTAATCAGGCAGTTTCCCCTGAGGCTCTGCTCCAAGGAAGTGTTCAGAATGGCCACATTTATTCTCTCCCCTTTTCTTGAATTTGCTTCCAACTATATAATTTCCCTTTCTATCTTCCCCTAACCTGGGACAGTTCTTTTTCTCTCTCTCTTTTTCTGTCTCTGTTTCTGTGTCTGTCTCTCCTTTCTCTCCTTCCCCACATTTTCAGCTTCCTTTTATGCATTTTTTCTCTATCAGCTTCCGGAGAGCAGGGATTGTTGATGCAATCTTTTTTCTTAAATGCATTTGCATTCCCATTGTCTAGTACATAACACAAAGGTAGTTGCTAAATGGCTCAGTGGCTAGAATTCTGGACCTGGAGTTAGAGAAGATCTGAGTTCAAATAGGGAGAGGGCCTCAGACACTCATTAGCTGTGTGACTCTGGATGAATTATTTGGCTTCTGTTTGCCTTAATCCACTGGAGAAGGAAATGGCAAACCCCTCCAGTAGCTTTGCCAAGAAAATGTCATATGGGGTCACAAAGATTTAGCCACATTGAATGACTGAATAATAACACAACAGCGCATAGTACACACAGCAGCAAAGATACTTATTTCCTTGACTCTCTGTAACTTCCACTCACTTTTCCTAGTCCTGTCCTTAGGGTCCAAGGAAAACACTTTCCCTTTTTCTACTCTCTGTGGCTTTCAAATACCTAATTACAACCTTCCTGCCCCATGCACCCCGAGGCACTGAAATCTCTGCTTCAGGCTAAATAGCCTCAGTTCTTTCAACCACTCACCCGTGCCATTATTTGAGGGTCTTTCACCAATCTGGTCTTCCTCCAATTGATTTCCTTTCATTCATCAAAGTCATTCCTAACATGTGGTCTCCTAACTAAACACAATGCTCCAAATGGGAACACTGGGCAGGGTAAAAGCAGGACAATTAATGCGCTCATCCAAGTCTTGGTCTTTTCCTAATAAGATGCTCATGCTAAGTTTTCTCCTTGGTGTTTTGTTTTTTATAAAAAGAACATTATGAAGCATCTGCTAGAAGCAACAGAAATGGCTTCCTGAGTATTAGAGAGATGTTTGACCAGAAAACGAGTGGCGACCATGTTGTAACAAAGAAGGCTAAAGTGATGGACAATCTGAGCGTGGCTGTAATTTCAAGAGAGCCAGAAAAAGATACCCACAATGTTGGGTTGAGCCCTTGAGGAGAATTTATGGAAAGATAAACTTCAGAGTCACAGATGGATGGATCTGCTCTATTGCATGAAGTACCCGTATGTATGAGATCATAAATCCGCTGAAGTGAGGAAATGTAAAAACACGATGAAGTGGTGGTGAAACATCTGTGTCTTTGTTCTTCCACCACTTTCTTTGGGATAAGAAGAATCACAGATGGTTATTAAACCATTTTGTAAATAGTCGAAAGAACATTGGCTAATGGAATCAGACGGCCTCGGTCCAAATGATGTTTCTGTTAAAGTTACTTTCTTGGATGATCTTTGGGAAACCTCTCTGAGACTCAGCTTGCTCATTTGACAAATATAGTGCTTGGACTAAATGATCTCTAAGGGGCCTTCTAACTTAATCCTTAATCTTTTTTATTTATTTAGTATTAATAAAGTAGGATATGTTGTTTTTCTAAGTGGATATGGTGTCATAAGATCTCAAAAGATCTCCAATTTTGGTGGAGATAATTATGTGTTATTAATTTGATATTTGTGTATGGAAATATATATGTTATAAATATGGATCCACATTGTGTGTACAGCCATTCTTTACAGATGTTCCAGGTTTGGTCCCAGACTACCACACAGATATCTCAATAGAGTGAGTCACATGAATTTTTTGGTTTCCCAGTGCATATAAAAGTTGTGTCTACAATAATATTATGTCTTAAAAAAAAACAATGTAGATGCCATAATTACAAAACTTGCTTATTGCTAAAAATGCTAATCATTATCCAAGCCTTGAGCAAGTCATAGGGGTAACTGAAGGCTGGAGGGGGTAGGGCAATTTCTTAAAATAAGACAGAATCAAGTCTGCTCCATCGATGTACGCTTCCTTTCACTTAGAGCTTTTAATGTTATTAACTGGTTTAATTTTGATATTGTGTTTCAGGGAATAGGGAGGCCCGAGGAGAAGGAGAGAGAGATGGGGAACTGCCCAGGAGGGGATCAATCAGAACACATACTTTAGCAATGAAGTTTGCCTTCTTCTATGGGTGTTGCTTGTGATGCCCCAAAACAAAACAATAGTAACATCAAAGATCCTAGGTCGCCATAAGGGATGGGATTATGATAAAGTTTGGAATATCGTGAGAATTATCAAAATATAGCACAGAGACACAAAGGGAGCACATGCTATCGGGAAAATGGTGGCAATAGATTTGCCCAAGGCGGTTGCCACAACCTTCAAAACATAAACACCACATTTGTGAGGAGCAATAAAGGGAAGCGAAATAAAATGAGATACGTCTATCTATGAAAACCCTTCCTAAACTTGAAAATGCATTTAAGTGTAAAGTGTTGCTATTCATAGCAGCACAGCCAGAGACCTGGGAAGGACCTCAGAGGTCATCTCATTGAACCTCCTTATTTGATATATAGGGAAACTGAGGCACAGAGAAATATGAAATTGCTAAGGACAAACAGATGGCAAGCATTTAAAGACCAGGCCCTTTTAGAGATCTCTAAGATCAGAGTCCCTCTGATCTTAAGTTTTGGATCTAAAAGAAAAGGTGGATGTGGTCCAACTCCCTGGTTTTCACAGGTGAACTAACTGAGGCCTAATGAGGAAAGATGACTTCCTCATTGTTCTGTAGGGGAGAACCAAGGGAATCAGGCTTCGAATGCTGACTCTCAGGCCCTTATTCTCCTCTGCACTACTTTTCCTTTCTATTATCATCATCATATATCAATATTATTGATCCTTTTGTGGTCCCAGATTCGACACCATTGGATAAAGTGAGGAATGGGCAGCTGAGCTAGGTCAGAAGTTAGGAAGGCTGGGGATTCCAATGACTAGGGATGGGTAATTATTTCCTGGAAATAGAAACTCATTGGGAGGTTCAAGAGGGACCTGGCACTTGGAAAAGGCTACAGTGGGAAAGTGGGGAGGGCAGGAAGAAGGGAATCCCCCTTTCTGAGAGAAGACAGAGAAATAATCTCCTGCGTCCAGGACTTGAGCTTTGGGGGCTGCTGATCCTCCCCTGTCCAATAATCCCTGTTCGATAAATATCCTGCGGTATTTTAGTGACCTATATAAGGTAGGAGATCTGTCTGTCTTGAATAAAACTGCTCTAAACTTGATCATTTAAGTCACTGGAGAGAATGCAGGAGGGCTTGGTCCTGGGTCTCTTCCCTTTGACCACCTTGGTCACCTTGAATGTCATACTGGGCGCTTCCCAAGGATCTGTGCTGTTCTTGGATGAGAGCTTCACACATGATCTGACTCTGAATTAGGGAAGTTTGAGTTTATGGACGCTGTGTCCCATTTATCACATTGATGCTTATTTGAGTCATACTAACTACAAATCTGTCCATTGCCTTTCCACCCCTAGACCAGGTCTCTGAAACAAAAACATCGTTATTTGAGCGTACCATAGCACGCCCTTCTGATCTTAAGTTTTGGATCCAGGGGCAGCTGGGTGGTGCAGTGGGTAGAGCACCAGCCCTAACTCAGGAGGACCTGAGTTCAAATCTAGTGTCAGATACTTAACACTTCCTAGCTGTGTCACCCTGGGCAAGTCACTTAACCCCAATTGCCTTGGCAAAAACAAAAACAACAACCACAAAAACTAATAAATTTTGGATCTAAAAGCAAAAGTTAGATGTGGTCCAGAGCTTGTTTTCACAGGTGAGCTAACTGAAAATCAAAGGTTACATCTGACTCCAAGGTAGTATGAATTCTACTGGACTCTGTCAAGATGCAAAATCTTGAAGAAGTCAGTTGCAGTCTATGTTTATCCCTGAAGGAGCAGTGGAAAGATTGCCTTCCTTAGAGTCATGGGACCTGAGTTCAAATTCTGTCAATGCCATTTATTGTGAACATGGACAAAACACTTCATGTTCTTGGGTCTTAATTTCATCTAACTTAAAATTGAAGAGTTTTTCCAGACCCACTATCCAAGGATGAGCCCAGATACTTTTACTAATGTTCACCACCAAGTGAATAGAGAAGCCAGAGCCGTGATTTGGGAGGTAGATGGGAGGGAGTTAGGTCACAACAAATCACACGTCTGCAAATGCTAATTTAAAACCTCTGGTTTTCTTGAGTCATTCTGCACGTTCTTCCAGTGCATTCGCTTAGCTAAGTCTTCTATTATCCATTTACCATAATGATCTTGGGTTTCTGGTTGGTCGAGGTCTGCTCTGAATCCCACAGACTTTATCTGGGGCAGTGCTTTGGAGGCTTCACTCGACAAAAAAAGGAGAGAAGCAGACTTTTGGCACTAATAACCTTCACATTGCCAATGTTTCAGTTGGAGAGACAAATGGGTATCTTCTAGGTAGCTAGAAATGGCCTGAAGTTTGGGAAAGAGCATAAGACCAGCGAACAAAAGCCAGTTTCTTCCTTCAAGGAATTCACACTCTTTTGGGGGAGCCAACATGCAAACAAATATATACAAGCTAAGCTATATTCAGTGAAGGTAGGAAATAATTAACAAAGGGAAGGTCCTTAAATGAAGAGGATGAGGGAAGGCTTCTTGTAGGAGATGGGACTTTAGGAAGGCAGGGATGATAGAAGTTGGAGTGGGGAGGGGAAGAGTGTTCTAGAAATGCTACCAGTGAGACAGAACACCTAGAACCGAGAAATGGAATATTTTATTCACGGAGCATCTAGTGGCCAGTATCACTACCTTCAGGATTAGAGATTGGATGCTGGAAGGACCCTCAGGGACCATTGTGACCAAACTTCACACATACACCCATTTACCATTGAGGAAACTGAGGTATGGAGAGATTGAGTGCTTTCCCAAAGTCCCATGGGTAGTATTGGAGGCAGGATTTGAACCCAGATAATCTGGCTTCAGAACCACAGCTCTTTCCACTGTACTCTTTTACCTCAGGATGACACAGGTGAGTGGAAGGGACTGGCATGGGAGGCTGGGGTTCCCCTCTCCCCATTTTTAGTGATTAGATGAATACTTGTTGGGAATGTTGGGTAGGAGGCTCTTGTCCATATGGGGTTGTACTGAGCAGCCTCTGGGACTGCTTTCAACATGGACATGCTGAGACTCTATGGAGGGTAGAACAAAGAACCATAAAGGTCATGGAGACCAGACTGGCTGGAGCCAAGAGTCCCAGCTCGGGGTAAAATGGGTGCATAATAAAGTGTTCTGAAAAGATGAAAGATTGATCCCTTGACAACAATCAATCTGAAGGGTTTTTAAATGGGTACTAAAGTAAGTCACTTAGGCCATGTCTGGGCACTCTGATATTTAGTACCTGTGTCCCTGGGCTGACACCCTGGAGATTCAGTTTTTTCCTCTGTGAAATGCCCTCCCTCCCAGCTTCTATGTATAATCCTATGCAATTGAGGAATAAAATCAGGTCTCCTGTAATTATTGGCTTAATGATTTCCTCCCATTCTGGATTCAGTTTGGGAAAACCAAAAGAGGAGGGAGAAGATGTCACTTTGGATCAAAGGTCAAGCCCCAAAAAAGAATGAACTCTTGGCAAGGGGGTTTCTGATTCCTGCTGCTTCCTTCTGTACCTTCTGGCACCAAGGAGATTTTGCTAAGAACCAGGGGATGCAGAGTCGCTTCTGCTTCCGTGGTTTATTCCTTCAGAACAGTTCAGACAGTTTACAGACATTATCTCATCTAACTTTAAGAAGTCATGGAGAAGAAGCCAGGACTGAGCAGTCACATCCTCCTGCACATGGGGAAATGGAAACCATGAAAAGGGAAACAGCTTCCCCAAGAGCCTTCTGTGCATTAAAGTCAGATCCAGAAATGGAACTGGGCTCCCGGCCCATGGAGGAACCAGAGCTTATACTTTATTTGTTATATTAAGAAGACCCTATGGAAGACTCAGCCGCTAAAGGAGGTCAATGATACCCATGGAAGGCTTGTTCTCCCTCCTCACCTCTGCCTCTTCCTTCAAAATCCATAAAACCCATAAAAAATAAAAACATGTAATCAATACTAGTGTCCTCCTTTTGTTGATTATTTCACATTTATCCTTTTTTCATTTGTTTATAGAGAGTTATTTGTACGTTATTATTCCCATTGGATTGGGAGAGGGCAGGAGCTATCTTTTCACCTTTTAGCACAGGGCATGGCATATGGTTGGTGCTTAATAAATGCTCATTAGCCAGCTGAATTTTAAAATGTCTGATATTTGTTAAGAGAAGCAAAATTGGAGTTGGAGTCAGGAAAGCCTTGGTGTGAAGGCTCCTTCTTGAGTTTTTCTCCTCTGTCAAATGAAGATGATATCACTTCTTTTACATCCCTAATGTACAAGGACTGACTTCCTCCAAACCCCCAGCCTTGGGGGAGATTTCTCTCTTTTGTGTGCATTGCAAGACATTGTGGATATAGAGCTGGAAGGGAACTTAGAGATCATCCACCTCAGTCTCCTATTTGACACCCCTGGTCTCAGAAACCCTTGGGTTCAAATTTGGCCACAGACACTGAATTAGCCACATGACTCTCCACCAATCACTGAACTTCTGTTTGGCTGTTTCCTCGATGATAAAATGGGGATAATGACATCACCTTTATCACAGGCTTGCTGTGAGGACAAGGGAGACAAGGATTGTAAAATCTGCTGAGCACGACGCCCTTTGATCCAGCACTGTCTTTACTGGCCTTATATCCCAAAGAGATCGTAAAGAAGGGAAAGGGACACACATGTGCAGAAGTGTTTGTGGCAGCCTCTTTTGTAGGCAAGAAGCTGGAAACTGAGTGGATGCTCATCTGTGGGGAATGGCTGAATTAAGTTGTGGTATATGAATGTTATGGAATATTATTGTTCTGTAAGAAATGACCAGCAGGAGGATTTCAGAGACCTGGAAAGACTAACAGGAACTGATGCTGAGTGAGCAGAACCAGATCATTGTACACGGCAACAGCAAGATTGTACCATGATCGATTATGATTGACTTGGTCTCTTCAACAATGATTGAGGCCATTTCTAATGATCTTGTGATGAAGAGGGCCGTCTACATCCAGAGAAAGGACTGTGGGAACTGAGTGTGGATCACAACATTGCATTTTCAGTCTTTTGTTGTCATCCCAGGGACACAGGTACTAAATATCGGAGTGCTCACACGTGTTCTAAGTGACTTACTCTAGTACACTCTTTCTTAAAAATCTGCCGTGAAAGCACGGCCTCTGAGGCTCCCACATCTCTGCATTGTGAGATGCAGCTGGATGATACAGTGGTTAGATGGTTGGACTAAGGATCAGGAAGACCAGAGGTCTTAGCCCCTAGCTCAGACAGTCGCCACCTACATGATCCTGGGATAATACCAGTACTCATCTCTCAGATCACTGCAAGCATCAAATGCAATAATATTGGTATCCTTTGCAATATTCACATGTGTCTTATTTCTCCTCTTCCTTTTCCTTCTTTTATTATTATTGTTTTTTTCTTATCTGTTAAATGCCATTTAGGGACTTATATTCTAATTAAGGAAGAAAATGGAGAGGAACAGAAAGGAGAATGGGGAACCCCATAGTGGAGAAGGTCTGGAATCATAGAGCAGTCTGGGGAAGAGTGAAGATCCAGCTGCTTGATCTTTCTTAAATTCTAGACTCTGGGAGGATGCAGCCAATTAGGAGATGGGAGAGAATGGCAGTGACACATGAGAATAGTGACGGCAGGAAGGGCTTTAAGTGGCCAATGGCCATGTCAATGTGGGGATCTTCTTTGTGAGAATGCAGGGCTGGAAGTTCCAAGACTTCTTGAAGAGAGAAGCAACATGGCCAGATTCCAGGAAGCTGATTTAGACCATCAAGTGGACGGTGGATTAATGTGAGGAGAGTCTGGAGGCTTTTACAAGTCTACAAGGACCTGAATTTGAAATGTGTCCTGATAGTGGAGGAAAATTGCATGGGGGAAGAGTCCATGGGGGAGCCAATGGTTTCCTTGCTGTTGGTTTAGGAACATACACAAAGTTCTACTTACCATCCAGTACATCTAAGGGGCTCCTCTGAGTCAGGCTCTGTCTTAGAAGCTGAGAATACCAAAAATGAAACCTCTGGGCAGGAATGAGCTTCTGTTCCAAAACTAGAGCAAAACCCCAACCTGAGGCCCCTGCCATGAACTCTCCTGCCCACTTCAGCTTTATTTTTCTCTCCTTTCCTTTCAAAATGGAATTTCCCAGAAGATGGCTAAGACATGGTGCTTCCCCATCTTTCCAACCCATTCACTCTTCTCCTGGTTTCCACTGAAATTTTTCCAAAGGTCCCTGGCCTCCTGTCATTTTGCCAGACCCAAGAGCCTCTTCTCAAGCACCATCCATTTCTCTGCAGAATCGGGTCCCAGGGATTAGTTCTTCTCAAAGGAGTTCTCGCCAGCGTTGGTTTTCCCCAAGGCCCCTTTCTCGGGTGCTCTGACCCCTTTACTGCTTACTCCTCATCCCCTCTCTTCTCCACAGTGGCTCTCTTGGCCAACTTTCCTCACTCTATCCCTCTTTACCTCAACGGTGAGATCGACTTCCATCTGTGGCTGCTATGACGCAGAGGGAGGACAACTCTCAGATCTTGGTCTCCAACCTCCCATCTTAACCTGGATCCTGGAGCCCTCTGAGACATCCCTGCTTATTCTGATGCTTTTCACTCTGCTGGCAACAAACTGAGCTCATCCTACCCTCACTCCCCCATGAAATTACTCTCACTATTTCTCCATTTCTGTAAACGGCCCCTTATTCTTCTAGTCACCCAAACTGGCTTAAAGTTTTCTCTGACGCCTTCTTTTCATTTCCCCCAAGGAAAACCAGATAAATTAAGTATTAATTACGCACTTACTTTGTTCCAGGGTCTGTGCTAAGCCCTGGAAATAGAAATTCATGTAAAAAGAGACAGACCCTCAATGAGCTTATATTTTCATAAGGGAAGATAATTCAGGGGAAGCTGGAAAGCAGAGGAAGGAGGAGAAAGCCTCCTGTGGATGCGAGACAGAGAAGTCGGATGGCTTGAGAATAGACTAGTGAAGGAGTCCATTTCTGCTGCTTTTGATCATGGCCCGGGCCCCCCAAGAGGGCTCAAGAGAGCTGGCTGGGGAATCTGATGTCTGGGGTCAGAGTTCAGCATCGTCAGGAGCCATCGAAGTGACCGGCGACGAGCGACATCCCTTCCCAGACGCCTCCGCGGGAAAACGGGATGGGGATGCCCTTCTCCGTTATAGACACCTGTGATCCCTGAGTACCGGCACCGGCTGCGCGGCAACGTTCCGCCTCCAGGTGGCGCCGCACCAACACTTTTTGGAACCAAGAGCCGTGAAACAGTTATAGATGCTGATGCAGTGGATGGTGGGAGTCTTGATGGTTCAACAAGTGTGTGTGTGTGTGTGTGTGTGTGTGTGTGTGTGTGTGTGTGTGTGTGTGTGTGTGTGTCCGTGTTTGTCCACTTGTTTTTGTCTATGAAGCATTTCTTTTTAAGAATAACTTTTAATAAAAATAAATTTTAAGAATTAAATTTTTTAAAAAAGTAAATTGAAGAATAAAATTCCTAATAGCCGATGGATATAAATTATAACTGACATTTATAACACTCTGATTTTTGGAAAGTTGTCCCTGGAGCCTGTGACCTTGTGCATATGGGGCTGGGATCTGCACGTTGTAGATGCAAAAACGGGCTCCCAAAGGACCTGTAACTTCTCCACTTTCACAATGGCAGGATCAGGGACAGGCTTCCAGCTCCCTCCTCCCTCCTACAAATTCGGCTTTCTAACAATGCTGCTGCCCAGTCCCCCTCTCCGCTGTCAGACACACAGCCAGGGGACAAATAAGCCCCCTGCCCGCTGACCGTGCAGTAAATCGATCCCGCAGAGGGTTTTGGTGAGTAATACAGAACAGTTGGCACTTTGGTGACATTGCTTTTATTAGAAAAGTGGAGAGCTGGAACTTTCTCAAGGTATTGCCAGCATCAGCCACTGTCCTTAACCTCATTTCATTGCTCATTAATGTGCTCTTTGTTTGTGCAGTTGCAGTCAGGGTCCGTATCCCTCCTTGGGTATTATCGCTTTCACTCAGCATCATTTCATATGTTTTTTCCGATGTTTTCCTGACTTCTTCATGCTCATTCTTTATTACAGTTATTGGTTTTGTATTGTTTGGTTTTGTGAGCCATGTTCTCTCCATCCATCTGTGACAATATCAAACCAAGTTTTGTAACCTGGCTATCATGGAATCTGGGTTTTTGTGATCCACAGAGAGAGATACAGAGTTAGTAAGTGTCAAAAAGAAAAGACAGCTCCAACCCCAAATGGGGAATTATGATTTTTTACTCTCAATGACCTAAACTTATCAGATTTTAAAATTTGAAAGTTCGGCCATATCCCTGGCTGGTCTGGTGTATATACTGAATTCGTTGGACAAGAATGACCAGGCTTCTGGACAGGAGCTAGCAGAGAAATGTTTAGAAAGGTTCCATTAGTATCAGAGTAGAAAGCTGGGGGTGAAAGGACCTGGGGGTGCTGCATATTTCCATGATCTTGGACAAGTTACTAGTCTCTCTGTAAATCATCATGACAGCAGACCAGAACCTGTGGGGGAAGGGAAGGGAATCAGCTTCTTGAAGACTCCTCCAAGTCAGCATGAGGTCGTTTGCATTTTCTTCTCCCTTCTCCCTTCCATATAGTGTCATGGGACTTTCCCTCTTCAAATGTCCCCAAGAGTCTTCATCAAGAATTCCCCATCACCCCCATCTAGTCTCACTACAATGATATGTGCACATCATATCATAATTGATCTGTAAGTGACAGAGGGGATAAAAGCAGTGGACAGCATCACAGTGACCTGAGATTGAAGCTTGTTTTCCTAGCTGGGAAGTCACTTAACAAACATCTCCTGATTTTGTTTGCCTCATCTAATGGCAGCTACCAGGCAGGGTTGTTTGAAGGATTAAGTGGTATAAGGTCTTTTAAGTGCTTTGTGAATATTCATAAGCTACAAATGTAGAGGATTCTTCAAGGTGCTTTATCCTACCCAGCTCCATGACTTTATAGAAGAGGAAAGTGAATCTTAGAGAAGGTAGTTGACTTACTTAATTGACTTAGGTATAAAGTAGTCAAACTGTTTCTCAAACCCAGGTCTTTTGGGAGATGTGATTTAGTCATAGAAAAGGCACTAAAAGGATGTGTTCCTATTTGTTTTGGTGTTTGAGTTTAGGGCTCACTGGGTCTTTCCAACAGCCCTACTGCTACACCCTCCTATATGTCTCCTCCTGCTAGAACATACGCTCCTTGAGAGCAGGGACGTATTTTCTTGTGCATAGCCCTATCACTTAGCACAATAATTGGGACATTGAAGTGCTTAGCAAAATAATTTTTATTCATTTATTCAGATTCAACACTCTACAACTTGACTCCTCTATATTGAAAAAAAAAAAGTATTTTCTATCCTTTCAAAATTTACATTTGAGGCATATCTTGTATTAAGTTTTTATAAATATAATTCCATGTCATTTTCCTGAGTTATTCATGTTCACTAAATCTAGATTCAAATCAAAAGATAATTGGAGCTAATACGATTTTGTGGAATATCTTTCTCTGGATAGTTTCCTTTTTTTTGGAGACCTGCTGTAGATACTCAGGGGAGGTATTGTTTGGCAAACTTGCTTGGGAATACCAGAAAGATTCCATCAGAGGAAGCTGTATTCAACATGAGAAGGTTGGAGGGTGGGTGGGAAGAAGAGCTCCCATTTATACACTCTAAGGTTTGCAGAGTGCTTTGTTTATGTTATCTCACGCAACACACATAACAACTTGAAGAGCTTTGTGCTATGATCATTCCTATTTTACAGATAAAGAAAATAAGATTGAGAGAATGAAAGTGATTTGTCTGGGCTCTCAGAGCTAAGAAACGTCAGACCCCAATTTGAACTTACTTCTTCCGTCCTCCAGGGACAGAGCTCTGTCATTTATATCACCTGGTCACTAAATGGAGAAAGGGGAAAGACAAAGAGTAAGGGGGAGCTAGAAGATGAGGACCTGAGAAAGGATGAAGAGGAGGTAAGGAGGGAGGGAAGGGCAGAGACACACAGAAAGAAACAGACATAGACAGAGACGGACAGAGACAGAGACACACAAAGAGAAACACAGAAAGAATGACAGAGAGACACAGAGACCAGAGAGAGACAGAGAGAGAAGGAGAAGGAGCAAGTATAGGAGAGAAGAAGAGGGAAGAGGAGAGGGAAGAAAAGAGAAAAGAAAGGAGAGGAGAAAAAAGAGAGAAGTGAAATCCAGAAAGAGACAGGGAGATAGAAACAAAGATAGAAAGAAAAATAATCATAACCAGAGATTAAGATGCAGCCACAGAGGCATGGAGACAGACAGAGGAGTATGAATTTATAGAGAAGACTCTTCCCTGAGATCTGATACATGTCAAAGAGTTGTGTGTGTTCTACGCAGTAAAGTGCAAGATGGCTTCTCACGACAGCCGGTGTGCAGGCTTCCAGATGAGCCCAGCACTTTCAGGGAAGTCCCAGTTTGCTTATCTTGCCCTGGCATCAGGTGGGCAGGCGAGTGAAAAACCGCCTCCAGCCCAGGTCTCTGTGTGATTCATTTGCTGGTTTCAGTGAGCCTGGAATGTGATGGCCTACCCCTTTTGGAATGTTTTCAGGGGAGTGGCTGAGTTTCTAGGGAAGGAAGATTCAAATTATAATTCTCCAAGTTGAGGCTCCCCCCCATTTCTCTACCTAAACAATTCCTTTCCAATTTTCAACACCCAGCCCAGCTCCTTGTAAGCTTTCTCCCTCTGAATTCCCAGAAGAACCAGAGGATCTCCAATGTGGAAGGACCCTTGAGGCTGCTTAGTCTTATTCCCACTTACAAAACCTTTGACAGATTGTCTTCTAGCCTCAAGATGAAGTCTTCCAATAATGGTCAGCTCACTACCTCCAAAGGCAGCCTAGGTTGAAAAGCTCTGAATATTAGGAAGCTTTTTCTTTATATCAAAACTCAGTCTTTCTGTGGGTATTTTTAATCTACTGGATCTTGGGGCTTTCCCTTCTCTGGAATGAAAAGAACAAACAATCTCCTTCTTCTACATAAGATCCTTCAAACACGTGAGAGCAACTAACATCTATCCCTCAACTTTCTTTCTAATCCTGTTCATTTATTCACCTAATTAATCCTCCCATGGCATCAGCTGGAGGTCCCTCACCATCTTGGTCACCTTCCATGGATCCTTTTCAACTTTATCAGCACAGTCTTCCAACCTCACTCAAGATAGGATATCCAGAAGAAAACCCAATATTCCAAATATGGTGTGAACAGGGAAAGGAGAGAGGGATAAACTTTGAGCACAAACATTCCAGATCAGGAGCTGGCAGGGGCTTCTGAAATCAACTGCAAGTTGTTCCATTTTCAAATATGAAGACTGATATCCAGAATTTAAAATACTTGCTTAAGCTTTATATATACATACATTTTACATGTATATATATGTATATATATATATATATATATATATATATATATATGTTATCAAAGGCAAGATTTGTATCTAGGTACACAAATCTACGCCCTTTCAGTCCTACTTCCCTTGTCTGTACCTCACAATTCAAAAGAAAAATGAGATGCACAAATTTAGATAATCCACCCCTAGTGTTCACATGAACGATTTGTGCCCAACTTTTGGCAAGAACATTGAGAGCTCATATTGATCTGATCAGTTGGACACACTCTGACTTGACTCTATTAAAGTGATATCGTTTTATTCTTCTTTGAAAACTAAGGACGATAACTGCCACCCCCACACATGGGACACATTTTGCTCATAACATGTCTTATACTACACTATATATTAGCGCTCACTCAGTGCTCTGTTTTGGAAACCAATTACAAATAAAATTCATTTCTTCCCCATAAGCATTTTTCTCATAAACCATAAGTGGGCACCATAAAATGTAGCACTGTTTCTATGATGAAGATTAAAAATACCAGTGAGGAATTTTCTTTCCTGAAAATCTTCAAAATATGGAAAACAGCCGGGGAATCGAGCTGTCCAAACGTCTATTTGGAAAATTCCAACACCTTAGAAAAATCTAAGGAGGCAGGGAGTTCTCAAGAAACATGAAAGGCCAGTTGGAGTCCCCTGGAATAGGCAACAATGACAGTCCTGAAAAAAACTCACATTCATTGACCTCTGTATCCTATGTCTTCTGATGCTGTGTCTCTCTTCTTTTTGGGTGACTAACTGCCTTGAGAAAAACATCTATAATAAGTGTCTTCATTTCCTTTCTTCTCTCTCTTTCTCTCTCTCTCTTTCTTAACTCACTACAATCTGACCTTCAATATCATCTTTGAATTAAAACTTACCAATGATTTCTTAATGGCCAAATCTAATGACTTTTTCCTCAGTCTTCATCTCTATCTTTGGACATTGTGACTCACTTTCTTTTTCCTTGATACTCTCTTTTCTTTAGGTTTTTAGGACATCTTTCTCTCTCCTAGTTCTCTTTGTACTTACCTAACCACTCTTTTTTAGCATCCATTACTAGATCTTCATCCTGATGACCATGAGTCCCATAGATGTCTACCATGTGCCTTCTTCTTTTTCTCCATCGATATTGATTTCAATGGATCCCATGTATTAAATCATGATTATCCTCATGATTTTCATTTCTACTTCTCTAGCCTTAATCTCTCTTCTAACTCTAGGCTCACATCTCCAATTGCCTCTACTGGACATCTTGAACAGAATACTTTATAAGCATCTTAAATTTACACAGATCCCCAACCAAATTCTCTCTTTTCCCTAAACCATCCCTTCATCAATTTCCTATTAATATCAAATATCACCATTCTCTCTTAGTAACTCAGACTCACAACCTAAGTATCACCTTCAGCTCCTCATGTTTTTTCATCTGTTCAATCTGTTGCCAATATCCGCAGGTTGTACTCTTCTACCTTCCTAACATCTCATCTATAATCCCAGCATCCCTCTTCTGACACCAAAAGCACTCCAGTACCAGTCCTGACGACTTCAGACATAATCCATGGTAACAGCTACTAGTGGGTCTCTCTTAAAGCTCTTCCCACACTGTCCACACTTCATTCAGTGTTCAATTTGATTTTGCTTAAGCCCCTGTCTTACCAAGTGTCTTCCCATTCAACAAACTCCAGTATCTCCCAATAGCTCCACAAATAAACATAAAATCATCTATTTCTGATTCAAAATACTTTACAGTATAGTCATATTGTATTTTCTATTTCTTTCTATTTTTCCAGTCTTTAAAAACTTACTATCTCAATGTGCTTTGCGATTCAATGATTTTGACCTTCTCATTATTTCTTAAACAAGACACTATACCTGCCAATTCTGGGAATTTTAACTGCCTATTTCCCATCCACGGAAGGTTCTTCCTCCTCATCTCTTCACCCTGCCTTCCTTCAAGTTTTAACTGAAATTTTCTCTTCTATAAACTTTTTTCCTGACCCTCCCCATCCTTGATGTCTGCAGTTTCCCTCAGCTAACTACCTTCAATTTATCCCGTTTTTCCCTTGTCTGCCATAGTTGTTTGCATGTGGTTCCTTTATTAGACTGTAAGCAACTAAAGGCTGAGGACAATCTTTGATTTTTTTTTTTTTCATATCCCCAGTGCTCAGCAGAGTCTCTGGTACACACAGTAGATGCTTAGTGGATTCTTACTGACCAAACCAACTGACTAAAGGCTGAATGCAGAACACAGAGAGGGGTCTGTGATCATCCACCCACAGACACAACCCCAAAGTCTTTTATTCCCCTCAAGACACAGAGAGGGAAAGCAAGCTGGATTTAGACTGAGAGGATATGGTCCCATATTGGGGTTGATTACCATGAGCTTGGGTAATCTCTAAACTCCCAACATCTCTGTCTTTCAGATGAGACCGTCGCAGGCGACAACTGCTCAAAGTTTCACTCAAGAATCACATAGAATACCTACTATGTGCCGAGCTCAGAAAGATGAGTCTTCCAGTGGGCTGTCCCCTGTGCCAATCTAACTGCCCATCCACTCCATAATGGCACATGGTTGCTAACAGACCCGTTTTGTCTTGGGAAGCCCATTGTGTTTTATGATTCTCTTTGTTCTCTCATTTGAGTATAAAAGTTGGCATCTGTGGTAACGAAAGTTCTCTGTGTGAGCAGGGGGAGCACGTTCCGTGATGGAGAAAGCCCAGCCTCCTTTGATATATTCCTGGCCACACTGAGACTCTGCCCATTGGCTCTCGTGTGACCCAAAGGCCTGAGGGTGCCTTTTCATACCAATTGTGGGGGCCCAAAGCCCTTAGCTGACTTGCCGGGGAAAAGACCAGATGCCGGTCAGAGCTTTCTGCTTTCCTGGGAGATGCACGGGTCCAATACCAACTGTCTTTTCATCAAATATGAATGGATTCTCATTCAAAGGGTTAGGGTAAAATTCAGACTCTCCCTGGTTATTTCCCTACAGGACATTGGGCACATTGTATCTCTGGGTCTCAATTTTCTCCTCCCTATAACCCAGGGTTGGATTCAATCATCTTCAAGAATCTTTGGGGATCTGAATCATGAACCAGAGAGCACTGAGATCATAACCTTAGAACTGGAAGAGACTGTGCAGGGGCCGAGTCCGACCTTTAATTTCACGGGTGAGGAACCTGAGGTGTCCAGAGCTGAGGGGACTTTCCTGAGACCACACAGAGACGAAAAAGCCGAGCCAAGGTTCAAACCTGAGCGATCCCTGCCCTAACCTCCTCTCCTTTCATTGCAGTCCCTTCCAGCTCCAGTCAGTGTTCCCCCTACACGTGATTTCCCTAGGCTGGATTATAAACTGATTGAGAGCAAAGGAACTTTCATTTTTCTCTTTCATATTTCAAGACATTTAATAAATGCTAGTCCATTGACTAATTTATCTAATAGGGGAAAATATTTCTTTTCTATTAGTGATTACAGCAATTTAAATAAATAAAAAGAAATGGAGAATAAAAGAAGACGTTTGAAGGAAAATTCAGTGTCAGTTTCTGGCCAACTCTTCCAGTGGCCTGGGAGGACGGGGCCCCTCCTAACAGTGTCTCATTCCTTGGCCCTTTCATCCAGAATTACATTTCTGTCTCTGAGAAGAAGGTGCAGGTCCCATCCCCCTGGGACTCTCCGGCCCACCTGCCAGTTTCTATCAGTCAGCCAAATGAAATCCAATTTCAGAAGGAAGATCTTTAAATCTGCTGACAGCCCAGCCTAGGTGAGGCCTGATTATAGTCTGCCTGCTTCCCCATTTCCTTTGCGTGGTGGGGGCGGTCCCCAGACCTGTCGGACAGGTTCTCAGCCATCATGAGACGTATTCTTTACTACTCCCCTCCCTCAGCTCATAAACATTTCTGTCTGGCTTCAGAACATCAAACAGGATTGACTCTTCTTGCCTTGCCCTGAAACTTCTGCCTCAAAAGCCATTTCTTTGCTTAGTATATTCTGGCTCAAAAGCGCATTCTCTCCAGATCTCAGGTCCATTTGTATACACAGAGATTTGTAGGCCATTTTCCACAAAAAGGAAAGACTCAGGCAGGTAGGAGAGCGTTTCCTGACCAACAGCTGTGCCTGAGTCTTTGGCCCAAGACCAGGCCAGTGTCCTTCACGGGGCAGCATCGTCTGTCAATCAATCATCAAAGATTTATCAAAGGTGTTCATTCCACAAACACAGTGATGGTTTCTGGGTATATAAAGAGAAAAACGAATCGTCCCTCCCTCGAGAAGTTTTGTCAGAAATGGCACTGGAGGGCTAAGCTGTAGCCTTGATGAGGAGTCCAGATGAGCCACTGATTGGATTAAGTCATTTCCCAGAATCACAGATTGTTAGAAAAGATGGAGAAGAATGAGAAATCTAGCCTGGAATCTGCCCAAATGTCAGATGTATCTGGGACCTTTGGAGGAGGCTGGCTGGTTGGAAGGCTGTAGAGAGTTTATGAGTTTGAGAAGCTAGCTTCAAACCCGGGGCTTTAGAAAGAGATTGAGCCCAGGCCGGCTGAGCTTTGTCAGAGAGCTAGGACCTGTAGCAGACAGCTCTGTGTTTGTGGCTTGGGAACCTCCGAATCTGGAAGAAAGTCTTGGACTTTCCTGCAGCTCACTCCCTGCTTGAGATCAAACATTCAGAATGAGCTAAGCCTTGATTAATTGGTAAGAGAAATCATTTACCTTTCCTTCCACCTGAGTTCTGGGCTGAGGAAGGGATGGGGGTGAGTGGCTAGCTGCTTCCTGGACACACATTGGGTATTCCTCGGTGGGTGTTAAGGTGTGAAGAACATCAGATTCCAGCCGTCCAACAGGCAATAGGGAGATGACCTTAAACCTCGCCATCTGTTCATTGCACCACAGTCTCTTGGTGGCACAAATCTGGAGACAAAAGCTCTGAAAAACACAGTCCCTAATTAAATCTGGAAAGCAAGTAGAGGGGACTGTAAGGGAAGTCTGAATAAAGCAAGGGAGAAATTACTGAGGAAAATCTACTTTAAAATGTAAAAATCCCCAAATTTAAAAATGACCAATGTTTGGTCCTGAAAAAGTATTCAAGATTCCTTGGAAAGTAGAACAGAAATAACTCTGCTTAATGACTATCCGGTAACAAATGTCAGGCCAGCCACAAAAGAGGAAGATGTATGATTGCCGTATGTGTCTGACACAGTAATGGAGGAGGCCCAAACCAGAAGCCGAGGCAGGAGGGAACTCCAGTTGTTGGTGATGTCTTTCTTTCATCATGGTTATGGATGTCCCACAACAGTGCTGAATCTCTTAGAAAAGATCTTTACCGTTCAAAGGAACTTGACCATTCACACAGCAATGATCAAGTGGATGAATAATATCTCTTGCCCAGATTTCATCATACATTTTGATGGATGTTTTATAGAGATGGTCTAACAGTCTTACAGCTGGACAATATATTGGTCCCAGAATGAAAAAGGAGGAAGAAAATGGGTTAAATTATGGATTTAGAAATTTGCAAAGCTTTTGCTGATTCCATGTTTCCCATGAAATCAAAAGTTCATCTTTTCAATACCAAAATTGTGTTACTATCACTATACAAGAATGAAATGTGGGACATGACTGCTTCTAAAGACTCCAAGGTAAATATCACACAGATGACTACAGAGGACCGTAGTGGGGGTGAACAGGCAGAATGCAATCAACAGAGAAATCTGAAGAAAAAGAAGAAAATATCCAGATGGCAGAGATGGCGGGCTAGCCATATGGCAAGCCAAGGATAACAGGTAGACAACATGCTCCAGTTGGACCGTGGTGATGTCCAAAAGGGAAGAAGCCCTCCGGTTGCTTGGGAGGATGAATCTCCATGGCAAACTTTGGGGAGGACATGAACAAGATGACCACAGAATGTTCAGGCAAATGTGATCTCTTTTAGTGGAGAAGCTCCTGAATCGATGACATCACAGGTTTATTTAGGTGTAAATGCCAGCCACTTTTTAAAAAATGAAAACTCTCTGAGACATGGAAGCATGCTGCTTACTAGGAGGATTCAGTGAAGATCCAGGTCTGCATTCAAGGACATTTTCCAGTACTCAATCCCAAGCCTCAGGCAGAGTCTCCTCTCCCCCTTAGATTGTTCTTCAACTGAAGAACAGATATGATTAAAAAGTACAGTCAGTCACTGTGACTTTTCAGGGTTGAAGGAGAGTATATCAGAGTCCTTTCTGCCAGCTTCCCTCATTAGCTACGTAGGTAAGCTAATACATATCCACAAACACGTATCTGATAGCATAATGCTCACCGACCACTCACAATCTCTCAGCAACTGTGGACCTGACACTTCCTGCCCTCAGGGCTGATGATCCCCAGCACGAATTTCATGGGAGTAGCTGCCTGGAAAATGCAGATGCCAATTGATTTCAAACTATTTAGTCCTTTGTTTCACGTCTGGGGAAATTGGTCCCTCTTTGATGGGGAAAATCCCGTCATCTTCACACAAGAACAATCACAAGGACATCCCATCTCTCACTGTGGTCTCTGACCCCCTGCCAGCCTCCTTGACTTCTCAGGAAGGTGTCCCAGAATTCTTTTCATTACTTAGCTCTTCACTAAATGTTTTTCCATTTTCACTATTTCTCTGCCAATGGGCTTCTTCTCAGCTTCTTTCCCTGCTGATTCCATAGCTTTCTCTTCTTAGGGGACAATTCTGAAACATTGGGCCCAGATCTCCCCCTGATATTCAGAAAACTTCATCTCTTTCAAATTAGGAAGAGAGAAAGCAAAAGACTAAAATGAAGGCAAATAATTTAACTTTTAAATCCAACAAACACTTATTAAACTCCTATTGCATGCCTAAGTACCGGCATACAAGAACAAGTTAAAGTGACTCCTTACCTTTAAACACGTTACATTCTACCTGGGATATATGACATGTTCACAGATGAGTAAGTAAAAGAGAAATAATACAGGGAAGATCATGACTAGTCACTCATCCAACCAGGAACTACTTCTGCTACGCCCAGTACTAGGTCCCGGGGATACAAACACAAAAGCCAAATAATCCTGGCCCTCAGGGAGGTCATGTTCTATGAAGAGATGCAGCATGTACACATACGTTTACACTCATACACCCATCAGGGATGATTTCCTATTAGAAGCACACTTACCAACGAATGAATGAATGAACCAATGCATTTATTCAGGGTGGGGAGGATACTAAGAAAGACAAAAGTCAAGAAGACAACACCCTAATCACACAACAACATGAATATAATTGGTAAATAGAGGACAGCAGGAAGTCCCCCTGCCCAGGCAAAGCTCTGGCATCTGAGATGTGAAGAATGCCCTCCTTCAGAAAGAAAGGCCATCAGTGAGTCTTGGAGGAAGCTCAGTTTTCTAAGAAAAAGCAGGGAGAAGAGAGAAGGTTAAACACAGGAACCAGCAGAGTAAGGCCCCGGGTATGCTGATGGAGCGCCATGTGCAAAGAACTGCAGGAAGCCAGTGTTGCTGAATCATGGGACTGCTGAATAAGATCATTGGAGGAAAAGTTGGGGCCAGATTTTGCAGGATTTTAAATGACCAATAAAAATAAAATAAAAACAGGATTTTAAGTGACCAAAAACATTATTTTTTTAAAAAAGGGATTTTAAGTGACCAACCAAGGATATCCTATTGGCTACTGGAAATAATAGGGGGTCCCTGGAGTTTAATGAGCTAGAGGAGTGTGATGGAGCTGTACTTAAGGCAGTCACTTTGCACTTTGGGTTGGAGGCTAAACTGGCGATTAGAGAAATGGAGCTTGTGGTGATTTCCATTGCAATAAGAAACAGTTCTCAGATTTAAAGTTCAAGCTTCTTAGGTAGCTTCTCTGGATCTTATCTGGGTCCTAGAAATGGTCCCCGATAAACTCTGCCATTAGGGATCGGCCCAATATACCGATATTCCAATCACACCGATGCCCTGGCTCTGGAATTCAAAGGGAGCAGAAGAAGGTGAGAGGAGGATGGATGGGTCTGGGAGAGGTGATAACTTAACTACATGAGATCCAGATAAGAAGACCTGGAACTTGGAAAGAGAAGGTCTAGATCAAACCAGCGCTCTGGAAATGTGGTCTCTTCACTTTGCCTAGCTGAAACTCAGCGTCCTCATTTATAAAACGAAAATCTAAGAGTCAGAGTTTATTTTACTCAGTGACATCAGCAATAAGTGTCTCTATGGCACTTGAAGCATTAGAGTATCTACCTGTTATCCCCTTTGAAGCTCATAACTGCTCTGGAAGCCGGCTGCTAGTATTGTCCCCATTTTATGTGTGAAGGGGTTGAGCTGAGTAAGTAGCAGAGGTGCAATTCGAATGTAGATCTTCTTGATTCTATGTCCAGAACCTTACCCCAATGCACCACCAGCTGCCTTGTTGACTTAAGGTCACATGGGCAGAAAATACGCCGCAGTGACCATTTGTGTATGACCCTGGGATGGCCATTAAGTTTTCTTGTTACTTGGTTTCTCACTGGATTATTATGAACATCAAATGAGATAAGCATCGTAACCGACTATCCAAGTACAAACAATTATTATAGGATATTTTTTTAATCCAGACCTGTGATTAAATCGATGTGGGGAACTACCCAGGTGGAAAATCCCTTTGCCGAAGATGCATATTGACAGCTGGTTGATATCTTATAGTTTTAGAAAATAGAATCCTCAGATGTCAATAAGCCATTCTGGGGTCACACCAAAGCTAGATCGGGTCAGGAATAGGCATTGAGCGCCCCTTCAATTTCTGACTGAAATCCTGGTTTATACCTATGGAATGAACATTTTTAGGGATTATCTACCCAAAGCTGGAAGAAAGTTATGATTTTTACTGGACAGTCTGGCAACTAGGAGCCCAGCTTTAACTGTTTCATCCTCACCTGATTTCATAAGCTTAACCCACACTCCATCTTCTGTAATCTACACACTATACCTATTGTTAGAGCTCTTTCCTTTTTGAAGATGACCAATGACGCTCTAGATGTAAGTTCCTTGTGGACAGACATCATTATATTCTGTTTATATTTCTGTCCTTTTGGGATCCAGCACAGCCTGGTCAACTTGTAGTTTCTTGAATAAATCAACTGATGAATGAATGAAATTTCTGTTTATATTTGTGTCCTTTCAGGATCCAGCAGAGCCTGATCAACTTTTAGTTTCTTGAATGAGT
Organism: Sarcophilus harrisii; assembly: GCF_902635505.1. Lineage (NCBI taxonomy): Eukaryota > Metazoa > Chordata > Mammalia > Dasyuromorphia > Dasyuridae > Sarcophilus > Sarcophilus harrisii. The sequence continues at coordinate 6,294,465 of NC_045428.1, read as the reverse complement.
CAACAGATGAATGTATGAATCTTCTGTTTATATTTCTGTCCTTTCAGGATCCATTATATCTTGATCAGCTTTAAGTTTCTTGAATGAGTCAGTTGATGAATAAATGAATCTCTGTGAGATTCACAAAACCCCTAGAGCTCTTAATTCTTGCCACCAAAGTCTTTGGCATTGTCAAATGGTTTGCTCTTAGAAAGTGACAGGGGAAATGACACAAAAGAAGGAACATTACCTTATACTTATCCGGGTTCACACAGGGATGATGCGAGCCTCCCCGGATGCCCCTGTGATTTCCATTTCTGCTGCTAGTTCTTCCCATTGTAAGAGCTTTTCAATCCAAGGAGTTTGTTATATTTATAGAATATCTGACAAAGGCATTTATTATGAGTATTGGTCTTCCCTTTTTATGGCTCCTTGTGCTATCAGAGCAAGTGTGGACAGCCGATGGGTTGGAGAAGGAACTTGGGAAATGAGGGAGTTTGTCTGTTGAATTCTCTTTTTTTTTTTTTTTTTATTTAAGAGCCTTTTATTTACAGGATATATACATGGGTAACTTTACAGCATTAACAATTGCCAAACCTCTTGTTCCAATTTTTCACCTCTTACCCCCCCCCCCAGATGGCAGGATGACCAGTAGATGTTAAATATATTAAAATATAAATTAGATACACAATAAGTATACCTGACCAAAATGTTATTTTGCTGTACAAAAAGAATCAGACTCTGAAATGTTGTACAATTAGCTTGTGAAGGAAATCAAAAATACAGGTGTGCATAAATATAGGGATTGGGAATTCAATGTAATGGTTTTTAGTCATCTCCCAGAGTTCTTTTTCTGGGCATAGCTAGTTCAGTTCATTACTGCTCCATTGGAAATGATTCGGTTGATCTCATTGCTGAGGATGGCCTGGTCCATCAGAACTGGTCATCATCTAGTATTGTTGTTGAAGTATATAATGATCTCCTGGTCCTGCTCATTTCACTCAGCATCAGTTCATGTAAGTCTCTCCAGGCCTTTCTGAAATTATCCTGTTGGTCATTTCTTACAGAACAGTAATATTCCATAATTTTCATATACCACAATTTATTCAGCCATTCTCCAACTGATGGACATCCATTCAGTTTCCAGTTTTTAGCCACTACAAAAAGGGCTGCCACAAACATTCGTGCACATACAGGTCCTTTCCCTTCTTTATAATCTCTTTGGGATATAATCCCAGTAGTAACACTGCTGGATCAAAGGGTATGCACAGTTTGATAACTTTTTGAGCATAGTTCCAAACTACTCTCCAGAATGGTTGGATTCGTTCACAACTCCACCAACAATGCATCAATGTCCCAGTTTTCCGCATCCCCTCCAACAATCATCATTATTTTTCCTGTCATCTTAGCCAATCTGACAGGTGTGTAGTGGTATCTTAGAGTTGTCTTAATTTGCATTTCTCTGATTAATAATGACTTGGAGCATCTTTTCATATGACTAGAAATAGTTTCAATTTCTTCATCTGAGAATTGTCTGTTCATATCCTTTGACCATTTTTCAATTGGAGAATGGCTTGATTTTTTATAAATTAGAGTTAATTCTCTATATATTTTGGAAACGAGGCCTTTATCAGAACTTTTGACTGTAAAAATATTTTCCCAGTTTATTGCTTCCCTTCTAATCTTGTCTGCATTAGTTTTGTTTGTACAAAAACTTTTCAGTTTGGTATAATCGAAATTTTCTATTTTGTGATCAGTAATGATCTCTAGTTCTGCTTTGGTCATAAAGACCTTCCCTTCCACAGGTCTGAGAGGTAAACTATCCTATGTTCCTCTAATTTATTAATAATTTCATTCTTTATGCCTAGGTCATGAACCCATTTTGACCTTATCTTGGTGTAGGCGTTAAGTATGGATCAATGCCTAGTTTCTGCCATATTAGTTTCCAATTTTCCCAGCAATTTTTATCAAACAGTAAGTTCTTATCCCCAAAGCGGGATCTTTGGGTTTGTCAAAGACTAGGTTGCTATATTTGTTGACTGTTTTATCCTTGAACCTAATCTATTCCACTGATCAACTAATCTATTCCTTAGCAATACTCAAATAGTTTTGGTAACTGCTGCTCTATAATATAATTTTAGATCTGGTACAGCTAAGCCACCTTCATTTGATTTTTTTTCATTAATTCCTTGAAATTCTTGACCTTTGTTTTTCCATATGAACTTTGTTGTTATTTTTCTAGGTCATTAAAATAGTTTTTTGGGAGTCTGATTGGTATAGCGCTAAATAAATAGATTAGTTTAGGTAATATTGTCATCTTTATTATATTTGCTCGCCCTATCCAAGAGCATTTAATATTTTTCCAATTGGTTTGTCTGTTGAATTCTCAACGGCATCCTGGGGCTTGCATTTGAAGGACTGAGATTTCCTATCTATTAATTTATGAGGTATACCCATTGTTTTGGAGATTTAGCTCTGGCCATGAAGTCACATCTTTTTAGGTATATAGTAGGTGCTTAATTTTTGCACCTTGCAGTGATTTGTTACACTGTTTCTACTACTTTGGGGGCATAATTTGTCACGGGTGATCTTCTGGGCTCTTCAAGAATGGCCTGAGAATTACTTTGTTGATGTTCTCATCTTGATAGTGATAGTTAAAAGAGGGGATGATGAAGAAGATGATGAGGATGACATCCTTATATACCTTATACCTCCCCTCGAAGGACCATGGGACCTTCTCACTGACTTGCAGCTGACTTGTCTTTGTCTCTCCCATAAGAATATGGACTCCTTGAGAACAGAGATTAGTACCCATCTACAATTTGAGGGCTTAGGACAATTCTTTGCCCATAGTGAGGGCTTCAAGAAATGTGTGATTCATTCTCTCATTCACACAATCGTGTGTGTGTGTGTGTGTGTGTGTGTGTGTGTGTGCAGGCATGCACATTATAATCCAGGGCCTGTTAGGTACCACAGTGGAAAGAAAGCTGCTCTTGGAGACTAGAAGACTCTAATTTCTGCTCAGACACTGACTGGAAACAGATCAATCTCTCTAGACCTCAGTTTCTTGGTCTGCAAAAAGGGATAATGATAATGACTACCCCAGAGGGTTGTTATGGCTCCTTCTTCTTCCAGTGAAGAATCACTGCTGGCTCTCGTTGTTTTCCCTCTTAAAAGCCTGCAGGTAACTGGTTAAGGGCTGTCTGGAAAGTGCAGCTACAGCTGGACTGGCTCAGTGAGGTAAAGTGGAAAGTTCTCCCAAATGCTCACCAACATGTCTGAGCATGAAGGGGTGTCGGGAGCTGTCGGTGTGAAAGTTAGAGAAAGACCAACTCAGAGAGAACAAAAGGTTATTGGGCCAAACAGATAAAACAAAATCAATGCTGCATTTTGCAATGCCCAGATTTGTGGGCACGCATGTGAGGGAGGGAGGAACAGAGAGAGAAAGGAGGGAGGGAAGGAAGGAGGGAGGTGTGAACAGAGAGAGGAAAGAGGGAGGGAAGGAGGAGGGAGGGACGGAGAGAGGAAAGATAGAAGGAGGGAGGGAGAGAGAGAGGGAGGGACACAGGGAGGAAAGAGGGAGGGAGGGAGGGAGGGAAGGAGGGACAGAGAGAAGAGAGAGGGAGGGAGGATAAGAGAAACATCTGTGACCAATCTCTTGGCCTCCCCACGCCTTGGGTCCCAGGTGGCCATTCCCCAGAGCAGGCTGCCACTCTCCAGTCTCCATGGGATGGTGACTTAGAAGTGGTTTCAAGTCCACATTTGTGGAGCTGCCATGAAAGTCACAACCCACAGCATGACAGACATGCAGAAGTAGTTACTTCTCCTGCTTCTCACTGGCAATCAGGCCATTTCTAGCCTCAACTCCATCCCTGCCATATAACCTTTCTGAGCCTCAGTTTCCTCATCTGCAAAACGAGAAAGCTGCAAACACTTATTCACAAGGCTATTGACAGCAGCAAATAAGATAATGGATGTCAAGTACTTGTAAACCTTAAGAGTTAGAGAAACAGCCAGTGTAATAGTTGTTATTATTGCTGTTGTTCTCATTCCTGTATCAGAATCAATGAAGTGCCAAAATAATCTGTCCAGGGTCGGGCCCTCCTGCTGCTGTTGTATAGATGGCTGAAATGATTACCTTTGTGTAATTGAATAAAAGTGCTGGGATGGATGTGATTCTCTCTGGTCTGACTGGACAGCTCTTGGGGATCTCCTACAGCAGACCGGATTCACACAGGGATGTCTTGAGCCTCCTCAGATGCCCCTGTGATTTCCATTTCTGCTGCTAGTTCTTCCCATTGTAAGAGCCTTTCAATCCAGGGAGTTTGTATTTATTTATAGAATATCTGACAGAGACATTTATTATGAGTATTGGTCCCTTTTTATGGATCCTTGTGCTATCAGAGCAAGTGTGGACAGCGTTGGAGAAGAAACTCGGGAAATGAGGGAGTTTGTCTGTTGAATTCTCAACGGTGTCCTGGGGCTTGCATTTGAAGGACTGAGATTTCCTATCTATTAAATTATGAAGTATATCCATTGTTTGGAAATTTAGTCTGACCATGAAGTCACATCTTTTTAGGTATATAATAGGTGCTTAATTTTTGCACCTTGCAGTGATTTGTTACACTATTTCTACTACTTTGGGGCATAATTTGTCACGACGATCTTCTGGGCTCTTCAAGGATGGCCTGAGAATTACTATGTTGATGTTCTCATCTTGATAGTGACAGTTAAACTATTTCTAGTCATATGAAAAGATGCTCCAAGTCATTATTAATCAGAGAAATGCAAATTAAGACAACTCTAAGATACCACTACACACCTGTCATATTGGCTAAGATGACAGGAAAAAAATGATGATTGTTGGAGGGGATGTGGGAAAACTGGGACATTGATTCATTGTTGGTGGAGTTGTGAACGAACAACCATTTTGGAGAGTAGTTTGGAACTATGCTCAAAAAGTTATCAAACTGTGCATACCCTTTGATCCAGCAGTGTTACTACTGGGATTATATCCCAAAGAGATTATAAAGAAGGGAAAGGGACCTGTATGTGCACGAATGTTTGTGGCAGCCCTTTTTGTAGTGGCTAGAAACTGGAAACTGAATGGATGTCCATCAGTTGGAGAATGGCTGAATAAATTGTGGTATATGAAAATTATGGAATATTACTGTTCTGTAAGAAATGACCAACAGGATGATTTCAGAAAGGCCTGGAGAGACTTACACCGAACTGATGCTAAGTGAAATGAGCAGGACCAGGAGATCATTATATACTTCAACAACAATACTAGATGATGACTAGTCCTGATGGATCAGGCCATCCTCAGCAACAAGATCAACCAAATCATTTCTAATGGAGCAGTAATGAACTGAACTAACTATACCCAGAAAAAGAACTCTGGGAGATGACTAAAAACCATTACATTGAATTCCCAGTCCCTATATTTATGCACACCTGCATCTTTGATTTCCTTCACAAGCTAATTGTACAATAATTCAGAGTCTGATTCTTTTTGTACAGCAAAATAATGTTTTGGTCATGTATACTTATTGTGTATCTAAGTTATATTTTAATATATTTAACATCTACTGGTCATCCTGCCATTTAGGGGAGGGGGGGGGTAAGAGGTGAAAAAATTGGAACAAGAGGTTTGGCAATTGTTAATGCTGTAAAGTTACCCATGTATATATCCTGTAAATTAAAGGCTATTAAATAAAAAAAAAAAAAAAAAGATAGTGACAGTTAAAAAAAGGGATGATGAAGAAGAAGATGAGGATGATGGGGATGTTGCAAAGGTGATTGGATCAGGAAAACGGATCCACTTTGAGACTTAGCAAGTGATACCAGTAGCAAATGTTCTCTGACTTCTATATATGTTACAAGACCGTGCACAGCGTTCAATAGAGTGCCAGACAACTCCTTGGATTCCACATAAGAACGCAGCTCTTGTTTTATTGTTGGGATGTGAACTCCCAGAAAAAGAATCATCATCATACCCCGGGACAAAACCCCAGGCCCGTACAGATGAGCTTTTGAGATGAGCCTAAAGGGAATAAATCAGAGTTCCCTTGGAGGGCTCCTTCTTCTTGCTTTGGGCAATTGGAGGAGGACAGTTTGCTCGTATTATTTTGTAAGCCTGATCTTTCAGCAGACAAGAGCTTTCTTCCTCTGGCCCGGATGGGCTGTTGACAAAACCAGAACCGTTTCAGATGGAGGAATCTACTGGGTGGAGCTGATCCCGGAGAGGGAAGCTCAGCAGGTGTGTGTTCTAACCCGGGCTTGGCCTGGCCCTGCTGCAGAGCCGGGATGCAGGGTAGGGCTTTCCAGGTCCCCTGGGCTTCATCAGTAGCTATTCATCTATGCAGTGGGAAGCAACAGAGGTGGTCCTGGGAAACACAAAGGACCACCCACATGGAAGAACAATCAGAAGCCTTAGAGCAGGAGAGAGACTGCATCCAGGCAGTTTCAGGTCCCAGAACCTCAAAGCCAGGAAAGAAGAAAAGTTCCAGAAATTTGCACCAGACTGCAAAAAGTGTTCATCTCTGCCCCCTCCGCCCCCCACCTTTCTGATGTTTCTCACCCCCCCAGTGGCCACCTCAGCTCCTTATTGTTCCCCAGACCAAGGAGCGCAATCTCCCACTTCGGAAAGGTTTCTGGCTACTCTGATAAATCTCAGGGCACCAGGGTTGAGTCTTAAATAGGAGAACACCAACACGGAACATTGCTTCCTAAATATTAATATGGCAGGTTCAAAGAGACTGGAAGTAGGAGTCAGATGCTGGGTCAGCATCCTAAGCAGTGAGCCCGATCCCTGATCTACCAGGCAGAAATTCAGGTGAAATCTTGCATTTAATGAGCTATGAGTTCATGAGAGTCAATTAATCCCATCCAAGGAAGATTGCTTCATGCTAGGTTTCATGCAAAGAAGGCACTGAGCACCCACTATCATTAAAATGCCTTGTATCCATTTCTTAGGTTCTTAGATCGAATGGAAACTCTTGGAAGGCCAAATACATAGGAGCCAATTCCTTTGCTTTTGTTAAACTGAACCGAATTTGAAGGTGATAATCCCATCATGCTCTGTGCCGCTCAGGACCCATCAGGCCCGGTAGTCTCAGCCCCAGGTTGGGCGTTTTAGGAAGGACATTGACAAACAGGAAGACTCAGAGGACCTGAAACAAGAGACGCTGGGAAAAGGGGAACAAGAGCTGTCTTCAGGTGTTTATTTGAATGTCGTCTTGGGGAAGAAGGGTCAGAAGCATTTCCCTTGGACCCAGAGAGCAGACCTAGGACTAAGGGGTGGAAGTGGCAGTTAGCCAGTATCACAGGCTCTTAAATGGGACTGTTCCAGGACTCACTGGCTTTCGTGTTGGAAGGTAAGATACTTGGAATCATAAACTGAGAGTGATTTTTTTATTTAAAAAAATTCTGCACTTAGAATAAGATCTTGGACATAGTAAGTGCTTATTTAATTTTGGGTTGGGTTTTTTAAATTGAATTGAAGGAAAAAAATATTTTCATGATGTAGCAAGGTGCCGGCACACAGTAGACAGAGCTCAGAGCTGGAGTTTGGAGGAACTAACTTCATATCCTTTCTCATTTACTAGCTCTGTAATTTTAGGCAAGTCACTTAATTTCTATTTACTCAATTTCTCCAGCTGTAAAAAAAAGGATAATAGAGCTATCTCATAGGCTCCTTAGAAGGATCAGTATATAAAAAGATAGACAGACAAATAGAGAGACAGGATAGATAGAGAGACAGACAGACAAACATATGGATTGATTGATTGATAGACAAATAGAGAGGATAGACAGACAGACTAACATATTGATAGATAAAAGACAGGATAGATGAGTAGATAGATAGACAGACGAAAGAAGGAAGGAAGGAAGGAAAGAAAGAAGGAAGGAAGGAAGGAAGAAAGAAAGAAAGAAAGAAAGAAAGAAAGAAAGAAAGAAAGAAAGAAAGAAAGAAAGAAAGAAAGAAAGAGAAATGGATGGATAGGTAGAAAACAGAATATCGTAGGTTTTTAGTAAATGCTTGTTCCTTTTTCCTTCCATAGATAATAAGGGGTGAGCACACCCACCCCCAGCCCCATCTGGTTCTAACCTAGAATAGTTCTTTTACTTTTCTTACAACTCCCATCTTGTTCAGATACTATCTACCCGCATGACAGAACTTGATCCCTATACTACTTCCCTTTTCTGTGATTCTGAAACCTAAATGACTCAACCTGGTTAGACAAAGTGCTTGGTATGGACCTCATGACAAACTGTGTGTCTTTCAAGAAAGTGACATAACTGTTTCCTGAAAATTAGTGACCTTTTTTTTTAGGTAACTTCTTCTTATTGGTCCATAAAATGGGAATAATTATAATTTTTACAAGCCTTTCCCCCAGTTGTAAGGATTAATTTAATTTAATATCCATAAATTTGATTTACTTAATACTTAATAATAAAAGTTGTCATCACAATGATAATAATTGATTGTTGAGAAGTAGTCTCTAAGTCAAGAAGAATTGGGGCTTCTGGGATGAAGAGACTTGCCTGATGTCACTTGGCAAGCCTCAGAGATTAGACATGAATTCAGCTGCTCTAACTCCCAAGTCCCAGAGGTCATTGCCTTAACATCTGTGCAGTCCTAAATGCTGGAGATGTTAAGGACAAAAGTAGCAGTGCCCTCGAGGAGATTTCATTCTATCAGAGACAATTTGTATCTAAATAAGTGTACACAAAATGTCTACAAAGCAAAGATAAAGTAAATCCTAGCAGCCCCAGAGGAATTAATGGGAGTTTTCTCAAGATCACACAGGTGTCAATCAGAAGAATAACCAGGCTCTGGCTCCAAATCCAGCATTCACTAATTCTCGTGTCTGGACTTATGGTTGTTTTCCTGCCTCAAGTCTTCCCCGCTCCAGTCCATCCTTCCTTGCACAAGTGAAAACATGATCCTCATGCTGCCCTTGGTCCTCTTTGGGAATGAAGGAAGAACAACAACTACAAAATGAGCTTCCTATGGTGCAAGTCTGACATGTCACTCCTGTCTCTCTGCGCCACTCCCCAAACTCTCGTGGCTCCTTTTCACTTTGGGGGCCAAAATAAAACACTCTGTGTGACACCCAAAGCCATAAACTGTTTCCTTCCTGCCTTCTAGTCACACATTTTACTACATAAAGAGTATGTGCTCTTTATCCAGTGACTGGCCTCCCAGATGTTCCACGAATGAATCCCTCCATCCCTCAGCTCTGGGCACTTTCTCTGGCTGTCCCTTTGGAACACTTCTCTCTCTTGGCTCCTATGGCTTCCTTCATGGCCCAGCTAAAGCCCCACCTTCTGTAAGAAGCCCTTGCTAATCCCTTAATGTTAGTGTCTATTGATTATCTCTAATTTATCCTGTCTGTAGCTTGTTTGTACATAGTTGTGTTCACATTGTCTCCTCCACTAACTAGACAGGGAGCTTCTTGGAAGCAGAGACCGCTTGTGGACCTGACTTGGCAGAATCTTCATTTGGGACTCAGCCCATTCCTCATTTATAAACGTAATTTATAAAAATGAATGGCCTGGTGATCTCTTGTAGCTCTAGATCTGTGATAGCATTCTGGGATCATAAGTAATAGTTAAAATTTGAACCCAGCGTCCTTGGGAGAAATCCTCCTCTTCTCCCCATTACAGCTATATGATCATGGGCAAATCAATTAGATTCTCTGAACCTCAATTATTGTATCTCTAAAATGGGGATAAGAACAGGACCCATCTCTGAGGGCTGTTGTGAGATAATGTGTGTACAGTGCTTGAAGCTTTCCATATAAATCTTAACAATGATGATGACATCATCTGAGAATTAGAAGATCCATTTTTTTGGTCTCCTGTTGAAATTTACCTCTTTTTCATAGACTTTTTCCCCCAGAGATTGGAAGTAATTTCAGGAGCTTCAGTTTTTAGTTGATTCTCCTAATCAATGACAAAAAAATAAACAAAAAAACCCATTAAATTAAGTTATTCTTGAGCCAGCTTTTTACTCATTAAGCTCCCCTTTGGGGCATAGGAGTAGAGTTTGAATCTTGAGAGGCAGCTTTAGGCCTCTCCTTGGCCTGAGTTAGGACTGACGATTAGGGAAATGCCACATGATTCCTTATTGTTTGCTTTCTAACCAGAAAACCAGAAATAGAATCTGAAGTGAACCTGAGGCCTGAAGAATCGAGTTCCGCAAAAAGAGCTGAGAGATTTCACTAAGATCCACAGTGATTAAACCAGAGGGCCAAAGAGATCCATGATCCGTGACGGGTTAAGGAGCTGTGTGGTAAAGACTGCTTGGTTAAGATTCCCTCTGATTCAACTGACATGATGATTGATTGAAATGTTGCCTCCCCATCGGGATGGATGATCTTGGAGAGGAAGTATTATTTTTTTCCTATTCTCCGTGTCCCGGATATGCCAGGATTTGTGCCATACTGAGTTATTAGGAAATGCTTGGTCTATCAAATCAGAGATAAATAAAACTCTGCAGGTGTATTTATGTATGTGTAAGTGTATGTGTAATCCCAGGATCTTTAAAAATATAGCAACAAGAAACACAAATTGATAAGACTTTTACCTGTCTCCCATTTCAGATTCATACACAGATGAGATCTCCACATTTTGTTAGTTACAGATTACAGCGTTGTATTATTTTGTTTTATTTCCTATGAGAAAATAATCCGAAAAAACCTGATTTAGGCCTAAAAAAGTAATAGTAGCTCATTCAGTCCTTAGACGATCAGTGTAAACTCAGGTGATAAAACACCTTCCGAGCCCCTCCTTGTGACGGGCCTGTTGGCAGTTGTCACGGGCCCAGCAGGTACATTCGTGCCCTAGGATGCGATCTGTGACGTGGAAGCAGGGGAGGAGTGCCACTTTCTGATCCAGGTGTCTTTAATCATTTCCATCTGCTCCCATCTGCTCTTCCGGAGAGATATAGGAACTCTGTGTTCTCCGGCTGGACATGTTCAGTATGTGGAGACATTCTCCTCTCCCCGAGACCTGGCTCGGAGCCAGGAGGAAGTCCCTGGCAAAATACCCTCAGCAGCAAAGCTGGTTCTCCCCACAGAACATCCTGAAAATTGTTCCAAGGACCAAGAACAGAAAGAAAAGAGAAATGGAGCTAAAAACGAGCAAATTGATTCTCATTACATTCTTAACAGCTGGGGAGTCAGCGCAAAATCAGATGCTTTTGTTGATGTTTCTGTGGGTCTTTTTATGAAACCATCAACATTAAGTGACTCCCCTAGAGTCACACCACTGGTAAGTGCTAAGTGTCTGAGGCTGGAATTGAACTCAGACCCTCCTGACTCTTGGGTGGGTGCTCCATCCACTACAGCACCACCTAGCTGCCTCCCAAACATGCTTTTGAAAGGTGTTTACCTGTGGTTGGTGGAACTCTAGGTTAGGAGGATTCTAAGAAGTAACAGGGACTCACTGCTTTAATTCCTACCTGGAGCAGAAATTGTCCCATGGAGGCAAGCTCTTGGGACCCAGAGACAGCCTGCTGTCCATTACTCCACGCTGCTTTTTTTTATTATCTCTAGTAGTACCATCATTCATTTTTAAAATCAGGTAGACCTGAGTCCAAATTCAGGTAGCTGTGTGTCCTTGGATGAGCCACTGAACCCCGTTTGCCTCAGTTACTTCATCTGTAAAATGGAGATAATAGCACCAATCTCTCAGGTTCTTAGTGGAGATGAAACGAGATATGTGTAAAGTGCTTTTCAAACCTTTAAATGTTTGCTCTACAAAAGCTCTGGTTAAGATTATACCATGATCAATTCTAACGGACGTGGCTCTTCAACAACGAGATGATTCAAACCAGTTCCAATTGTTCAGTGATGAAGAGAGCCATTGACACCCAGAGAGAGGCCTGTGGGAACTGAGAATGGATCACAACAGAGCATTCCCACTCTTTCTGTTGTTTGCTTGCATTTTTATTTTCCTTCTTGGTGTTTTTCCCTTCATTACCCGATTTTTCTTGTGCCGCAAGATAACTGCATAAATACATATACATATATTGGATTTAACATATATTTTAACATATTTAACATGTACTGGGCTACCTGCCCTCTAGGGGAGGGGGTGGGGGGAAGGAGGGGAGAAGTTGGAACAGAAAGTTTTGCAAAGGTCATTGTTGAAAAACTACCCATGCATATGTTTTGTCAATAAAAAGTTATAATAATAAAAAAATCTTGTTATTATCATTGCTATGTACATTATCAAGCCAGCTTAGAGAAGCCTTGCAAAGTGCTCAGTCTTTGCTTGGGAAGGGGGTGAAATCACTTGCCCAGGTGTGTGTCACACTTCACAGGAGAGGCGGACCTCGATCCAGGGTATGCCTCCCTTTGCCAGGTGCCTCTTCTATTCTCCTGAAGTCTGCTGAGCACTTCATGACATCTTGCTCGGCGCCTGGAACATAGTAGGTGCTTCATACATGTAAACTGGTGATTCATCTCCTCCAAGCTTGCACAGGAGCCAGCAGAAAGCAGCCGGACTCAGTGTGTCTAGTGGGACATAGAGGTTCTGGGGAGGAGCAAAGATCCGGAGAAGGGCTGAGGAACACCAGGAGGCTGCTCAGCCACCAATGGGGAGTTACTGCTGGTCCCTTGAAGAACCTTCTCCAAAGCTGGAGAGATTAGCACAGACAGGACAGCTGCCTGAGGGAGCCGTTGCATTCCCAACCCAAGAGATCAGATGAGGTCGGAGGGAAAAGGCAGCTTGTGGGCCAGGATCGGAGGACAGGGAGTAGCTCCTGGCCAGTGGCAAGCGGCAGGTGCTTCAGCTGGCTCACTAGGTTCAGAAGCCCAGAGCAAATGTGCTAGCAAACAGGGCTGAAATCCCTTTTGGGGAAGGCAGAGTCTCCCTTCTCTCTGACCTACTTTTATATTCTTTTGCTGAACCAAGATGGGCACTATTGGGCAATGGGGAGCCTGCATACTTAGAGAATCTGAACCCCCCAGGTAACCCTAGGGGGCCATGCTGACAAAGCTCACCTCCATCACAGGCCCCAAACTGCTTCATTAGAAAGCCTAAGCCTTGGCTCACCTGGATTTCTGGGGCTGCCCATAATAGGGTCTCCACATCAAGAGCGTTGTCTGTGGGAGTCAGTTTTTGGAATAAGGCCAAAAGAAAGAGGAACTGAGAGCAAGCTCCCTCAAGCTCCTACGATCCAATTACCAGGCCCCTCTTGTTTGACTTGCTTCCTTCACCTTCTTTCCTAGTGTTTGAGAGAACGGCCCCACCTGGGCCTTCTTCATTGACAAGAGAGTGCCCAGAAAGCCATTGCTTCCTTGGAATTTCAGAATCATAGAATGCCAGATTTGGAAGGGAGGCTGGTTCCCTCTTAGTCCAAACATGGCAGAAAGGAAGTCCTCTGTCCTTTCTCTAAAGCTCACCCATCCTGAGGGAGGTGGGTAACCCATTCCACTTTTGGTGAGGAAAAAAATAATTGTGGATATTTTTTCCCATATGTCAAATCTAAATGTTCTACTTTGAGGATCCACCCATGTCCTCCTCCTCTAATCTCTGATTCCCAAAAGTCATTTCCTTGGACTTCCTGCTCCCTTGTCTACCTCCAACCAAGCTCCACCTCTCGCTATCTCCCCACCCACGCTGTCTTCCATTCCCACTGGCAGGATACTGGAGTTGGCCTTGGGGAGATTGAATCCTGTCTCAAAAGCCAGTAATGTTCTGAACAAATTCGATAATTTCCTCAGTTTATGGGAATAATAACAGTGTCTACCTTAGGGGGTTGCTATGAGGAGCAAATGAGAGATGTGTCTGACGCTTTAAAAACTCTGAAACTGGACACTGTCAGCTTGGATGAATCCCATGTCCCATGGCACGCCTGTCCCTGTATTAACAACCTTCCCTTCACCCTAGACTTCTTCATCTCATGCTTTTGATCTTGCGTTCGTCCATCTCTGGATTCTTTAGGAAGGTATCATATTCATCGTCAGTTCCATTTGTTAAGTGACACATTGTGCAAAGCGTCAGGTATACAAAGAAGGACCAACAGTCCTTGCCTCCAATGTGTATGTCACTCCCTCCACTATTGACTGTTCCTCTTCTCATGACCCTAACATACTGGGCCAAAAGCAAGAGTCCGACACATCCTTTGCTTCTTACCCCCACCCTCTTCTACCCTCATTGAGAAAATTCTCTTCCTCTGAGGCTGATTGCATCCCTTCTGTCAGGCTCTTGATGAAAATACCTGATATCCAAATTATTCTCCCTTCTTTTCCAAGGAGTTTAACACATAATCTGCCTCTCAATCCCCAATCCTCTCATCCCCCAGAAGGATTACAATATACAATTTAAAGTTGTCTAGCCTTCCAGGTCACCAACCCACTCGCCTCTCATGACCTACTTTGTACTCCTCCTCAATGACCACAGGCAGGATTGCATCTCCAGACAAAAAATCAGGTAGAACTAATTGGGGAACCTCTATGCTCTTGAGCACCAAAATGACTTTCTCTGTAATTTCCTAATCTCTCTCTAACTTTAATTTTTCCTAAACTAACTGGTTCTGTTTCCCTGTCCATCTGTCTTTCTCTTCTCAGATATCTTTGCATTTATTTCCTTCCTTGGGTCCTACAAATATATCCAGTTCTGTTCTTTTGTTAAAAACAAACAAACAAAAAGCACTTTATCGTGGTCCTCCCATATGCTCTAGCTTTGGAATCAGATCTCTTTTCCCTCTTTTTTTTTCTTTTGTTTTTACAACACCCAAATTTCTTTGAGTATCCCTCTCCCTCTCCCTGTGGACCTTCTGCAGCTGTCTTCTCTTCCCTAGACCTGAATTAGAGGCTCTGTTCTTCTCCAAGTACTCACATTCAACAGGATCCCTTCTGTTAATGCACCCTCCAGGCATGTGCTAGTACCTTCTCCTACACTGTGGCAGCCCAATCACACTACTAGCTTCTCACAACAATATAAAGCAACAATTAAAAATAAAATAAAAATGAACAAGCAAAGGAGAAAGAATTCAACCATCCACCATAGCAACTATGGGGATAGAGAAGATCAGGGTTCACATTCAGAAAAAGCCATTCCTTTTTTTCAAGGAAAAAATGTCAAATGGTCCCAAACACAAAATGATTTATTGGAAGAACTTTAAAAAGGACTTAAAAATCCAATAAGAGAGATCGAGAACAAATTAGAACAGGAAAAAGAGCAACTCAAGAAAAATCAAGAAAATTATGGAAAGAAAGTCAACCAACTTGAAATAAAGAATCAAAAATTTAAAGAAAAAATAATTTCTTAAAAACTAGACTAGGACAAAGGGAAGCTAATGATGTTCTAAGATACAAAGAAATAATAAAACAGTCAAAATAAAAGTGAATGTGAAAATCTCATCAAGATAAAAGAAAGCTGATTTGGAGACCAGATCAAGTAGAAATAATACAAGCATCATCAGACTGCCTAAAATTATGATGAAAACAAGACTCTTGACACAATATTACAAGAAATTATGAAGGAAAATTGCCCTGAAGTTCTAGAACAAGAAGTCAAAGCAGAAATAGAAAAAATGCATATGAAAGAGATCCCAGGAGGAAAATGTCAGAAATATCACAAGCAAATTTCAACACTCCTAGATTAAGGAGAAGATGTTGGAAGCAAAAAGAAAAACAAGTATTGTGTTGTTATCATAAGAATTAAACAAGACCCAGTAGCTACGCTGTTGAAAAAACCATAAATCTTAGAATATTATATTTTACAGAGCAAAAGAATTGGACTTATGACTAAGGGTAACTTACACAGGAAAGTTAAGTACAATCCCAAATGGAGGGAAAAGGATATTTAATAAATTGAAAGACTTTCAGATATTTGTGACAAAAATAACAAAACTTAAGGGGAAATTTGAGATATAACATTCAAGAGAAATATAAAGTAAACACTGATAACCAATTGTAAGGGACTCAATAAGGTCAAATTATTTACTTTTTATATGTGAAAATATCATCAATTCTCTTATGACTTTCATTTTTTATTTGGGCAGTTTGAAAGAAAGGCTTGAGCTGAACTGAGTATGATGTGGTGATTTAAAAAATACAATTGTACAGGGAGCAATTATTTTATATAAAAAAGTGGGGGAGATGACACAGAAGGAGCTAGTGAGCAGGATAGGTAGTGCTGAAACCTTACTTTCAGCAGAAAGAAACAAGAGGGAAGGGGGATAAAGCAAAGGAAAAAATAAGAAAGGGAGTCTTGGAAGTGTAAGTAGGTTAAAGAATAAAAGAACAAGCTAGATGTAGAAACACAGGAATGAGGAGGGATAAGAAGAGAGTCATAAGGATATAAGAAAAAAGTTAGGAAAGAGGAAAATATTCACACAATTATAACTTAGAACGTGAATGGGATGAATTGATTCATAAAATGGAAGCCAATATATTAAAAATTCGAATTCGAAAACATGTTGCCTTTACGAAATACTATGTTAAAATGAGAGACACGCACTAACAAAATGAAGGTCAGGAGTAAAATTGGTGATTCAACACATATATAGTTATAGATATATGCAGATGAAAAGTACACAGAATATAACAAAAGGAAATCTATAAGGAAGCCCCAAAATTGCACAGCTTTAAGAAAGAATGCGTAATCTTTATTGTATAGCGTTTATTGAAATGGAAATTTATTATTCATATTGAATTCTCTCAAGTTTTGTGTACAAGGTGATTTTTTTCTTTCCTTATTTTGTATTTGAATTGAAAATAACTTTAAAATAAAGGGAAAAAAATAAGAAAAATAGGGAGAAATTTTCCATCAACACTTTCCATGCTTCTTGATATTGGTCACATTTGTAATTTCTAATAGCACAGTCAGATTCCACCATTTGTTTGGCCTTGAACTCTGGCTTCGTACCAGTGTTATCTTTTACTAAAACATCCCCTGGATGAATATTCAATCCTCATTCCACCTTTGCAAGGTTAATGCTATAGGTCACTAAGTTTCCTGAATACTCTTTCTTCTATGGTATCAAGAACATCTTTCCTAGTTTTATTTCTACCATTGTCCCTTTGCTCAGTCTCCTGTGCTGATTTCATTGAGACCAGATTATGTTAAACTATCCTTATTTCCTTTAGTTAAAGGCTCACTAAACTGATGGATCTGAATAAGTTCATAGATATTTTGTACTTAGCAAAATATCGATACATATCTCAAACTCTTATGATTGGGTGTAGGAAGAGATGACTTGGACATGCTCTACGATCCAGTGACAATGGTCTTCTCCTGGTACTTCCTACAAGACACCCTTCCTCTAATTTTGGACCTTTTCTCTGACTGGTTTTCCACTTTCTTCTCCAGGTCATTTTTACAGATGAGGAACTGGGGCAAATATGGTTAAATGACTTGCCCAGGGTCACATAACTAATAAGTATCTCAGGAGAATGATTTCAGGTCCATTTGCTCTATCTACTACCACTTGACTGGATCAGGATACTGAAGCTCAGAGAACAAGTGATTTGTTTGAATTTCCTCAGAACCAAGAATGGAAGCAAAGTTAAATAATCTGAGAAGTGGGAAGGGTCTGTCATAACTGCCCAAGAATTCCCTTTACAATTCACCCAGTAAGTGATCATCCAGTCTATTCCTGAAGCCCTCCAATGAAGGGGGGGGGGGGCTCACTCCCTTCCAAAGTACCCATTTGGGGCATTTGGGACACTTGTAAAACTTTTCTTGACCATCAAGCCAACATTTTCCTCTTGTCAAATTCCACCAATTGTTCCCCGTTCTTCTCTGGGTTGAGAGTCTTTTGATTCCCCACAGTCCTTTGTTCTTTTCACTTCTCATTACAGCATCTCAAGTGCTTGTGACCTCCAAGCTTAAGATTTATTCTCTGTGTTATTTTATGGCTAAATTCTCTTTGGACCTTCATCCCCTTAATTCTCATTGCTATTTCACCTGGATATGGTCATCTTTCTGTCACTCGCCATCCTAAACCATCCTTTTATGTTAGAAAAAAGGCTTCTTTTGACAGAACTGAAAGAATTCTCTGCAGGATCATCCAAAAACTTGCCTAGTGATTGGCTCAGAAGGATGCTCACAAGAAGCAGATAAATACCAGGAGCCATGGCAGCTACCCTCCGGAGAAGGGAGCTGAGATTTACATAGGGCAGGGGCAGAGTGGCATTTTTGCAATGTTCCAGACTTGTCCCTGCATTAACAGAGACATTAACAGCAAAACAGGAACCTCTCACACAGCTGGATTGTATTCCCATCTCCCATAAATCTGGGACTCAACAGGGAAAAAGGAAAAATCTCTCTGCAGAGCGCCCACGCATTCACCTCCCAAGAGTGCCCCAATTCCCAGATGTACAAATAGAAGCCATATTTTCTACAGGCGCCCGATGAGTCTGGCACACAACTGCTCTCATGAAGCCAAGATTGTGAGGCAGGCAGCTTGAATTCTTGGCCCAGTCAGTTGTGACCCGAAGCTTTCAAGGATGTGCTCACTTGAATGTTTGGAAGGGGTTGGGATGGGGAGATGAAGGACGGGGGAGGGGAGAAGCCAAGGTTGGGATTGTAGCCTGGATCACTAGCTCTTTTGTCCTGGAAGTCTGAGATTGGGTCCTACAGATAATAATGGAACCTGTCAAATCTGGATCCTTGTGGTCAGTGTTGAAATATTACCCATGCATATGCTTTGAATATAAAAAGCTATAACAAAAAAGTAATAATAATAAAAAAAGAAAATATACTAAAAAAAAAAAACCAAAAACAGATTTGGACTCTTGTCATCTAACCTTTGTTTGGAGGGTCTGCCCTTGCAATACTAACTTTCCCTCTACTCTGCCTCTTCAACATGGCCCTTGCTCCTACTCTTTGATCAAGAACCAGCAAAGTTGTTGCAGCAGACTCAGAGGCTTGACAGTGAAGTCCCCAGGCTAGCAGACTCAAGGATGCTGCTGATTCTCTTTGCAATCCTGGAATTGCAATCACACTTCTGGAAGGGCCTTGGGGCAATCCACACCTGGACAAGAAACCTCCCCCCTCCCATGCTCAACAAGAGCTCATTGAACCTTTGCTCAAAGATCTCTATTGTGTGGAAACCTAGGCCCATGCAAAAGAAGTCCATTCCACTCCAAAATGGCCCTGATGGTGAAGAAGTCTGGCTTTCTGGGGAGGTAAAATCTACCTCTCTGATTTGTCTGGACACGACCATTCTGTTCTCAGTATGTTGAATCCTTCTCCCATATCCCAGCCCTTCAAAGATTTAAAAAAACATCATCATATCCCTCCTCCCCATGCAAGACTCCTATTCCCCAGGCTATACAACTTCCGTTTTTCAAATCAAAACTCCCATGGCACGTCATCCATTACATTCACCACCCTTGTCACTTTCTCTCTCAATATGCCATTCTACCTGGTTCCAAAAGCAACCCCCAGTTATTGTCCCCAGAATAGCCTGCAATGTTGTTCTCACTTCTTATAATTTTATTTATTTATTTTTAATTCATTCTTTTCTGAATCCCGTTGGGAGAGAAAAATCAGAACAAGAGTGAAAAACTATGGGAGAGAAAATAAAGCAGAAAAAAAAGAAGTAAACTTATTATATATTGATTTACATTCAATCTCTATAATTCTTTTTCTGGATGTAGAAGGCATTTCCTATCCAAAGTTTGTTGTGATCGCCTTGGGTCATCAATCCACTGAGAACAACTGAGCCTTTCATAGTTGATCATCACACATTCTTCCTGTTACTGTGCACAATTCTGCTTGTTTCACTCAACATCAGTTTATGTAAATCTTTCCAGAGTTTTTCCCACATTTGATCATTACCTGGTTATCTAACCATGGATCTGTGGATTTGATAGTTTGAACATCGCCTTCTCTTTCCACTAAGCTTCCATTTTGGGTATTCTTGGCTCCAGCTACTTCTAATTTCCTCGTCCCTTTAACTCATCCATTCATCCCTCGCTAGAAGCTGCTCCCACTACCAACCTCCCAAGTTTCATCAAGCAATATTCAAAGAGCGACCCTCTCTGTGCTCAGGATTTCTACCTGCTAGAGTCCATTTGTTTTGGCTGACTTTGGGGGCCACTGTCTTCGCTCTGGAGTGGTAAGATTTTATTTCCAACGTTTCATTCACTACTGTAGTAAGCCAGTCAGTCAGCTAACATTTATTAGGTGTTTACCTTATGCTAGACCTAGTGTTGTCCTGCAGCGTTCAGGGAAAATGACAGTTAACAAATCCACTAGCTCAACAGCATCCCTTTTCTCCGTTACCTTTTTTCTCCTTCCTTTCTCCTTCTCCTGATTTTTTAACCTTCTCTAACAACATCACACCTGACTCCACTCCCTTCACTCCCTTCTTCCCACCAAACCATATATCCATCATATCAAGATCGTTGATGGGAATTCCCAGTTTAGTTCTTCCCTCCTCCCTCCACCCCACAACTGCCTTTGAACTCTAGAAAAGAGACAATTCAATGACTACCCCAGATAACACAGGAACACGAAATCTGTGAAATCAGAAGGGAACCACAGATGTTTGGGGCTGGCTTTAAAAGTCTGGCAGTACCAGACACTTAGCACACCCGACAATTAAAATAAATTGATAGACTATGCAAATCCTGGCAGCCGCTCTCCTGGTAAAATTGTCTCTCTCCTGTTTGATGGGATTTTATAGACTGATAAAGACTGTAGGGTTCACCTCGCCAGGCCCAGGGTGGGCAAATGACTTCCATAGGGTGTCCAAGCTTGTAAAGAGTTTATTTAGCATGATCTCCACCCCAACCTGGAAAAGAGACAAGCTTTTGCTTTTATTCAATAGCCCAATTAGGGGCCAATTTCTGTTTATCCTTCCAGTCTTCACTCCTGCCCTGAGATCTGCTCACCTCACAGAAGGCTCTTTCATCCTCCCGAACACATCATTATGGTTGGAGGATTGTGGGAGGCAGGGAGCACACTTTGCAAATGACAGGGCACAGCCACCCTGGGGACCATTTTCCACCTCAGGAAGAAAATGCCCGGCTTGTCCAGCAGAGAAGTCTGGGTTATCTCTTGTCAAGTCCAAAGGTGGCTTCAAGGATCCCGTTCCTTCCCCTACAGATATTTATGGCCCAGAGTTTGGGACGAAGTGATCTTTTCCTTTGAAATGAAATCCTAATCCTTCAGGGTTCAAATGGGATAGAATCTGTGACCAATAAATTCTCTCCAAAATGAAGTTCATTTTCAAGTGCACCAGATTAGTGAGTGTGTCTGTGTGAGTGTGAGTGTGT
Organism: Sarcophilus harrisii; assembly: GCF_902635505.1. Lineage (NCBI taxonomy): Eukaryota > Metazoa > Chordata > Mammalia > Dasyuromorphia > Dasyuridae > Sarcophilus > Sarcophilus harrisii. The sequence goes on along the minus strand of NC_045428.1, from coordinate 6,273,232 downwards.
GTGAGTGAGTATGAGTGAGTGTGAGTGAGTGTGAGTGTGTATGTGAGTGTGTGAGTGTGTAAGTGAGTGTGAGTGTGTGTGTGTGATATTTCAGGCTCCCATTGGTGTAGGGAACTTCTGGTGTGTAGCTCACCTCCACTGACACAGGCAGGCAAGCCCATTGCAGCTTACAGATGATAACTTGGACATTCAGAGTGTGGGGTCTTACCTAAGATTACAAAACCAGCCTGACAGCCACGTCCTGACCCCGTCTCTTGGGGCCTCCACGGCCAGCCCTGGGGAGCACTCTGCCACTCCTCCTTCTGATCCGGTGGAAGGGCATTTGGAAGGAACACTAGTTGTTCTTAGGTTCCCCCGTCCTCCTTTGGACAACCTCCTGAGTCCTCATCCATACATAACACATGCTCTCCATTTATCTCCATTTATGGAGCCCTCCAGGGCACTTGGGTAATATGGTGCAGTAGAACTACCTATCTGGGTCTCATTCCCCACAGGCTTCAGAAGGGAATGGACCAGGCATCTCCCTCAGGGCCCAGTGTTCTGCCCCAGTGCCCAAGGGCCACCTTGGGAAGGTGGGCGAGCTTCCCCTTCTCAGACTTTTTGAGGCCCCCAGTTTTTGGCCTCTAGCAAAACTTTGAGTTTCCTGATGAGAGAACCAGCAGACAGCCTGGGAGCATGAATTTCTTGGGAAGTCAACCCCAGGCAAGCCTACTTCAAATGCTCCCTACGGTTCCTCAGCAGGCTTTCCCAGAGCAATCCTATCCAGCACCAGCTGAGCGAGGCTGCAGAAATCCCCTTGTGGGCACCTTGGAGTGGGGGAGCTGAGAAAGGTGGCAATCAGCAGGGGGGCATCCTCCTTTCCATCCTCCCTCCCTCTCATGGGGAGCTGGGCAAGCTAGAAGCAGAAAACCAGATCGCACCAAAAAGGCACAAAAAAGCATTTCTGTACGGCCCACTCCCATCATGGCAGCTTGCGTATGGAGCTTGGGTTCTCCTGAGGCTTAGCCCAGCTGCTCTTGGGAGGAGAGAGCCCATAAATAAATAAGCAATGAGTATCACCCTGCCCAATAAAGTCACCCTGGATCTGTGGGCGGGCAAGCTGGTCCACAGGCCTGTCCTGGCCAGTCCAGAAATAGGTTTCATTTATTGTTTTGTCGCATTGATTGCTCTTAGATCCCCCAGGCAGGGAGGCTGTGATTGAGGTGGAATGGGTTAGTCTCTATATTTAAAAGCATGATCCCAGAAAATCTAGACTTTATCGGGCTGATTGCCACAGGGATCTTGAAACACTCCCACAGTAGGAAGGATTTGAGCTGGCAAATAAGAGGTAGCTTGGAGTCGGGTGTTCCCAAGCTTGAAGGAACCCCAAATCTTGTCCTGATGGCTAGGTAAGGTCTAGGGGGAGGCACTCCAAGGATATCAGAGAAGGGGAAGGTACCTCCAGGGAAGAGAGGCAGGAACGACATCATGGAGAAGGCAGGATGCACATGGCTTCCTGGGGAGGATTTAGAGAAGTAGGATGTCAACAATGTCCACAGTGAGGCTTTGGGTGCCTTTTGTAGCAGCAGCAATGATTTCTATTGAACGATGGACACTGGTTCACTTTTGTGACATGTGATAGGCATTGAAAAGGTCAAGGCCAAGATTGTTAGTCATGGGCCAAGAGGAGAGCAGTTTGTGGGGATGAAATGGAGCAGATCCAGGAGATCTAGGCTACCCAGCTTGGCTTCTTTCATGGCTCTAGGTCCTGGCAAAGCCCTCTGGGAGATTTTACCATTTCTTCTCCAATCCTAGGATTTCAAAAATCTGACTTACTCCTCCTATTGTTACCATATGAACAGATTTTAAAAAAAGCCCCTGAATGCCCCGGAAAGTAATTGGAGTTTTCATTAAGGTTAGAAGGCTTATTGTATCCATTCTTCTTTGGTGACAGATCATGGAAAGGAAGCTTGCTTGTGACTTATTTTGGGTAAGTCAACTAATAAGTCTCTGAAACAGTATTTAAATTCAGGATTTCCTGAACCCAAGTCTAGCACTGTCTGATACACTCATGGTGTCTGTGACAATAAAATATAATGATGATTTGAAAATTTCTTCAGACTAAACCTGCTTGCACATATTTTATGAGCATTGAATGGACACCTATGTGAGTATCTCCTGCCCAGTCCACATGTTAGGATGTGATGCTCACAAAAAATTTGTGGTAAAGTACTCAGATCGTAGCTAGATATATTGACCTGAGAAGACCCTGAGTCATCATTGATTCCCATTTTACAGATAGGAAAGTGAGCCCCATGGGAGTTAAGTGACTTGTCCAAGGTGGCATAGACCATCAGTGACACAGCAGAATTCGCACACAAATCATCTGACTTTGAGCCTGGTCCTCTTTGGATTGGACCACGTCGCTTTCATCGATGGTTACGACAGAATCTCCAGGGTGCTTCAAACTGATGTGGTTTGGTGTGGGTCCAACAATATTATTTTCTCATTTTTTTTCAATAACACTCTGTATTAGCTTTCAAAATATTGGCGTGGTCCTCCCTCCCTGGACGCACCCTCCTGGTCAGGAATTTGAGGGCAAAGTTACCGTTTGGGGTTTAGACAATTAATGAGATCCCATCCAAAGTTTGGTGGCCTCCAATCACATTATGTCTTTTTTTTTAAAATCAGGATGTGTTTATTTTCTCTCTTCAATGAAGTGTGTAATGAAAGACCAACAATCTCTATCTCCCCATGCCTGTAGTCATCAAATCTGAGATACAAGCTAAAAGAGGAGGGCAGAGAGAGCATGAGTCTTGGACGCCTAAATTCATGGCTTGACCCTGGCTCTTGCTGTGTTACTGCTTCAATACAGAGGCATTTGATTTCTTTATACCTCGCTTTCCACACTTGTCAAATCACATTGAAAAATATGGGAATTACTTACCTCTGGTCTTTTGGTACTTCATAGATAGGTTGCCATAATTTCAGAGTTAGAAGGACCCAACCCAGACTGAACCAAGCACCTCTACAATATCCTAGACAAGTAATGTGATAAACTTTGGGCCAGTTCTAAGTGGTAGGAAGATTTCTCTTTACTTTAAACCTAAATCTGCTAAATACTCTTCAGTGAAAACTCTGAGAACCATCAGAAAAAAATAGTTGAAAAATATGAATCATATCTCAATTCTTTCCATTGATTTTCACATGAAATTAATTTGAAACCATGCAAAACTAAAGTACCTCATTCAGTTATTTATTCATCCATCCATCAGCCATTTACTCATCCACCAATTATAAAGTCACTTAAAAAACCTCAAAGCAATCTGCTAAATGTCAAAAATACAAAAGAAAAACAGTTAAAACCGTCTCTGATCTCAGAAGTTTGCATTCTACCAGAATGAAATAAGCAGCTCATATTTTTCTCCATCACTGCCGCTGATAACCCTGGAGCACACTCAACTTCCTCAGAGCAAATTCTCTTTATCCTAGAACTTTTCTGCAGTGAAATATATTAGGTGGAATGGTCTGAGTCTAAGAAAATACACAGATAAATTTTACTCTAGAGAAAATGAGACAGAGGCTCAAGGAAGTCCAAGGTTTTTTACAGAATTCCTAGTTTGGTCTAATTCATGGCTTTCTAACACTACTTCTAAAAATAGCAAATATAATTCTTTACAGAAATAATCAGTCATATAGCACAAGTTTTCCTAGCGAAAGGAAGCTTTCCTTCTTGAAGAGAGAGGCACAGAAATGCAAACAGACAGGGAGAATCAGAGAGAGAAAGATGGCTGTTTACACCTTTATCTCAGAATGGGTTCAAAGTAATTGATGGTCAAAATGGTGGCTTCTAGCCATCTCTGAGCTACAATGAAAGGCTTCCTGTAGAGTGAGTAATAGTTTATCATTTTTCCCTCTTGCTCCATTTTTTAGGAGAAAAGAAAGGAAGAGACCCCTCAAGACCTCCTTGTGAGCAGTGTCTATGACTCACTGCTTAAATCCACAATCACAAGATTTTAGAGTTAGAAAAAACTCAATCATCACCTACCCCAAATCACCCCCAAAAGAAACCCTGCTCTAATACCCTAAGAAAAGTGTTCATCCCGTCTTTGTTTGAAGAATACCTCTGAGGGAGACTCACCATTTCTCGAAGCAGCTGACTGTACTTAGAGTAACTTTTATTGTAAGGAAGTGACAGTTTCCTGATATCCAGCCTATATTTGACTCTGGAGAACTCCTGTCCATTACTTATGATTCTTCCCTGGGGTAGGAGGTAAACAGAATAAATTGAACTCCTCTTTCAGAAAATAACTCTTGGAGCAATTTCAAACCTTTGGCACACCGGCCCTGAATTTTCTCCAGGTCTAACATCTCTGCCAATCGATTATATTATTACAGGCTCAAAGCCCTTCACCAATTTGGTGGCCATCCTCTGTTTATTCCCCAGAGCATTGTAGTGCCCAGAAATGAACCCAATCTGATGACCACAGCAGAATATAGTCAGATAATCCCCTCTTTGTTCCTAGACTCTGTGCTTCTACTGAGGTTGTCCAACATGACATTAGCATCTTGGGCTAACTCTATGGAGCTTGGAGTGTACTAACATCCCCAGATCTTTTTTTTTTTTTCACACAAACTATTTTCCAAGCATGACTTCCTCATCTTGTACTTGTGGAGCTGATTTTCTTGAACCTAAATGTAAGGCTTTATTTTGATTATAAATAAATTTTATTTTATTACATTCAGCTCAATGCTCGACCTAGCCTTTTAGGACCTTATTGCATCCTGCCTCTGTCAATTAGTGTCTTAGCTGTCTCCTAAATCTCACAAATGCTCATGCCATTCGTGGGAGGGGAGGCAGATATTTAGTTTCCACTAACAGAAAGGAGCACACTGAAGAAATGTATGACCGAGGTCACTCTCACAAAGTCATTCATTCTTTTTATACTACCCTTCCAGCATTCCCATCAAGCAGAGCATGTTGTTCCACTGCTGGCTGGACTTGCTCCTCACAGGGCACGATCGTTTCTTTCTCATGAATCACCCTGCCCCACTCTCTAGGCTGGGTCTTCACTGGGCAGTTAAAGTCTTTGCTGCCTCCTCCTCCCAGCCCAGCTGCCATTTTCGGCTCATTTTCTTTTGTGCTTCTTCAGAAAGAGAAGGAAGCCTCACCTCAGCATCTGTAAAGGGCTCTCAGACGCTGCTCCCCGCGGTGTTGCCTCTGAGGTGAGGTTCAGTCTGGGCCCAACTCCAGTTTTATGGTGGTATTTCCACTTGCTGATCACTGGCAGGGGCTCCGATATCTGACCCACTGCCTCCCAGTACCCATGGATCTAGTTTATTTAAACATGGGAAGCCGGGGACTTCTCATCTTAGTCATCTTGGCCATTGTCTCCCAATTAGCCATTTTGTTCTGTCGTTTCCACTCTGATGGTCATTCACTCCGGCAGAGAAAACAAAAGCCAAATAAAATGGTTCTGTTGTGTCTCTGTTTTCTGTTCTCACTATCTCCTGCACTCCAGGTAGCGATCCTGCCCCTTCTTTGTTCCTGCTCTTTACCTCAGTGTAACTAAGAAAAACAACAGATTTTTTGTTGCTCTTGGCCAGTGTTTGTCCATTCTAAGCCTTAGCAGTCCCTTAGCAAGGGAGGGAAGAATGGTGGGTGTGAGAAGAACATAAAATCAGGGAGGATTAAGGAGCCCAAGTCACCATCAAAGAAATATATGAGAGGAAGCGAACATGAGCTGATCCTACAGTGAGGGGAAGTGATGGCAGGTGAAGACTAAAAGGCTTCTAGCCTTGTGCTATGAAGCCAAGGGAAAGTGAAGAAAGTTTCCAGCATGTAGAGTACCTGGCTCGGGAGGAGATGCACTAGAGCCAGTCAGGATGGGCTGGCGTGGGTGGATTACCATCTCTATCAACAAAGGGATCTTCCAGATTGAAGAGATTATGGAGTCATTGGAGTGTTTAAGAGAACCCCTCTTATATTCATCCCCTGCTCCCTGATCTTGCTTCCATTATTTGTTATTAGTTGTTTTTTTTTTTAAATTCTAAGTGAATGGAGGAATTTCCTATAAATAGATATCCATCTTCCTTTCCCCTAAGGATCTTATTCTTTCTTCATCATTAACCTGCTCCTTTATTAATGAGACTCACATTTAAAATAAAATTTCCTTTTACTGTTTCCTCTATCTTTTCATCTATAAAATCACCATTAAAGCAAATCAAGAATTAATTTTGCTTTACTTTGAGCAATGATAATGAAGACATCTACAGAAAGAAAGTCCCTCATCAGACTCTAGGATAGTCTAACAATCTATTTCTGGAATTCTTTATGGCGTTCCTGTTCTTGTCCAAGTAGCCAATAATATGATCTAAGGACAAAAATATTATTTTTCTCTCTCTACCGAATCAAATATCCTTCAATGTATTTGTCTCCCTTTGATTCTTAGATTTACTCCCATGAGTTCATACCTTCTTTTTTTGTCTTTTTCCCCATTAACTTCTTAATTACACAGTCTAATACTCTTTCCCCCACCCTTCTCTCTTTTATCTAGACTTTTAAAAAGTTTTGCACAAAAAAATATTTGTGGAAAGCAACCATATTTCTTTTTTTTTTAATAGCCTTTTATTTACAGGATATATGCATGGGTAACTTTACAGCATTAACAATTGCCAAACCTCTTGTTCCAATTTTTTACCTCTTACCCCCCCACCCCCTCCCCTAGATGGCAGGATGACCAGTAGATGTTAAGTACATTAAAATATAAATTAGATACACAATAAGCATACATGACCAAACCATTATTTTGCTGCACAAAAAGAATCAGACTCTGAAATATTGTACAATTAGCTTGTGAAGGAAATCAAAAATGCAGGTGTGCATAAATATAGGGATTGGAAATTCAATGTAATGGTTTTTAGTCATCTCCCAGAGTTTTTTTTTCTGGGCATAGCTGGTTCAGTTCATTACTGTTCCACTGGAAATGATTTGGTTGATCTCGATGCTGAGGATGGCCTGGTCCATCAGAACTGGTCATCATATAGTATTGAGCAACCATATTTCAATGTTGGGTTTTATCCCACCAACTCTCCATCAAGAATCATCCTTCTAGATGAATTCCTTCTTGCTAAAATCTAGGCTTGATTTCTGACTGTCTCGATGATTGGAGGCAACACCAGAACTTCTATATTGTAAGTTTTTTCCAAAGTCTGAAAGATAATTTGACATTTTCTCTGTTTTTTGAAGGTTAAGGCAATTTTGAATCGCAGATGGTCCTACCCTGTAAACAACAGAAAATCATCTCTTCAATTCAGTCATATGAACTGTTGTTATGACTGGAGATGAATTGAGGAGGGAGGAACCCATTATACTCCCTTATTCTTTACTTCCTTTTTCCATCCTCCCTCCAAGCTCCATCACTGGTAGACTCCTAACATTGTGATATTTCCAAAGATAGGAAGCAAGCTCTTAAAATACTAAATTGTGATCACTTTGACTTGCTTATTGTTGCAGCTTAAAATACCATGAACTTTTTTTTTGAGAGGGGACTTTTTTTTAACTCTGGCAAATGAAACCCTCTGATCTTTTTCACAGTATCTACAGTACAGCTGTGATTCTACTTTCTGTGCTTCCAAAGTTGTTGTTCTTGTTGTTTTAAACTCATATGTATTGGATTTAATATACATTTTAACATGTTTAACATATATTGTATTGCCATCTAGGGGATGGGATGAGGAGGAAGAGAAAATCTGAAACACAAGGCTATACAAGGATCAATGTCAAATTATCAGTGCAAGTGTTTGAAAAAAAATTAAATTATTAAAAAATATTTTAAAAATTAAATAAACTCATATGTAGAACTTTGCAATGTTCTCCATTTCTTCTAGATGGACTGGATCATTCTTCTTGCCTTTCAAGTTCTTGACTGCCAGTGCTCTCATACAATGCCATCTACTATATTGGCCACCCCTCCCAGCTTTGTGGAATATCTGTATGACAGTTTAGAGCAATATGTAAACCTGAGTTATTATTAAGTCAGGGAAAGACAGCTAAACTCACATTTTGAAAGTTAATAATAATGATACTAATTCATATATAATTCACACAATCTTTAAGGCTTACTGAGTACTTTCTCCCTCAATAACAATCTTTTGAATGTCAGTGAATGTTTTATTATCTTCGGTTTACAGATAAATAAAATGAGACTCCAAGAGTTTAAGGGAAAGGTCTGAGTCAGGACTCTAATATTCTCTGCTTTCATAGAGCTTAGAACTTCTTACTATTCCTGGGATCATAGAAATTATGTCTAGAAGGGATATGCAAGGTCATTGATTTACCCCATCCCAGGATACTTGCTCTGTGTTGGAGTGGCCCATGAAAGGGACTCTATCTCTAGGGATTTATGGGATCTAGTTTTGAATTTGTCTTCTACTCTATCCTATGTGTGGGACCTTGGAAAATTATCATAACTTTACTAAGTCCCAGTTTTTTTTTCTGTAAAATTAGGTTAAATCAGGTTGCTGCTGAAGTCCCTTCTGCCTTTAACTCTAATACACTTTAGACATGGAGTATAGAAAGACAAAGTTTTACTCATCCTGCTTACAAAGTATTCTCTGTACACATTCTATATGTTCTACTGAAACACAAGTACAGATATGTAAATACACATGATCTGGGAAAAACAAGTACTCTCATAGTGGGTGAGCTCAAAAAGGACTTTCTAGAGGAGGTAGCATCTGAGCTGAGTACAAAAGTGATAACAATCCTTTTTAAAAATAGCCTTGCAAAATTATTTTGGACCAGATTAGGGGAACATTTCTAATTCTAGAAATTGCAAGAAAAAACATAAATGGCCCATGCCAGTAGGAAGTGTCTCCATGGCTAGAAAAATATATCCTGCCTCAATTTGGAGGGCCCAGATATCTCTGCAGGGTTCTACTATCTAGCCTAGGTGACTGTGCCTGGAAATGACATATCTTGAGTCAACACAGCAAATAACTGAGATTTGGGGGAGCAGAAAAGGGTCCTGAAGTTTGAGTAATAGTTTTATTTAGAAAAATATTTGAAAATCAAACACTTAAAGTTTGGAGCAAAAGAAAATAATGACATCATCTCCTTTTTAGAAGAGATCCCCAAGACTGTGTAATCTAATCTGTACCAGAAAACCAATGGTCTTTTCAATCAAAGTATGTCAATTTTTCTTGAAGAAGGGGAGGAGACACCAACTTAGGAGAATCTCCTCATTTTTCAATTCTTTGCCACCATCAAAAAATCTGTTATAAATAATTTTGGACATGTAGGTCCTTTTCCTTTGATCTCTTTGGAGTACAAACCTAGTAATGGTATTTCTGGGTTAAAGAATATGCACAATTTTATAGCCCTTTGAGTATAAAGTTCCAAATTGCTCTCCAGAATAGTTGGACCAGTTCACTATTCCACCAACATTTCACTAAAGTAATTATTTTCCTTCAGCCTTTTCAGTATTTGTCATTTCTGTTATATATAAGATATAACCTCAGAGTTGTTTCCTTTGCCTTTCTCTAAAGAATAATGATTTGGGTTATTTTTCATATGACTATGGGTAATTTTGATTTCTTCTTCTGAAAATTACCTTTTCATATCCTTTGGCTATTTATCAATTGTGGAATGACTTTTATTTTTATACATTTTACTCAGTTCTCTATGTACTTGAGAAATGAGACCATCATCACTGAAAGTTGCTGAATTTTTCAAACATGACTTCATTGTCTATGCTACCTTTTAGCCAAATGTACTTTTCCTGATTATCTCTTTCACCTGGGTCTATTTTTGCTTTTGTTTTTTCTGAGATCATGGTTATTACCCCTGTTGTCTTCACTTTCCTTGAAGCATTATAATCTCTGCTGTAGCCCTTCATTTCCACTCTGTGTGTAGCTTTCTATCCCAAATGGGTCTTGTACACAACAGATCGTTAGATTCTGAGCTCCAACTCATTCTGCTATCTACTTCCATTCTATGTGTTAGCTCATCCCATTCACATTCATCATCATGATCACTAACCACATTTCCCTCACCCCATTTTCTTGTGTTTCTGCTTCTCTGTTTTTATCCTAATCCTTCTTTTGTCTACTGCCTTCCCCAATTTGCCTTTTCCTTTACTATCCCCCACCATATTTCTTATCCCTTTCCCCTCCCATCTCCCTATTGGGTAGGATAGATTTCTATACCCAATTCTGTGTGTCTATGGAGTCTTCCTTCATTGAACTAATTCCAATGAGAAGGAGGTTTAATAAAACAAAATTATCCATCTTATGTCCAAAAAAATGTCTCTTGTGATTGATGAAGCCATCTACACCCAGAAAAAGGATTGTAGGGACTGAATGTGGATCACAATATAGTATTTGCACCTTTTCATTGTTGTTTGTTTGCTTTTTGTTTTCTTTCTCATTTTTCTTTTTTGCTCTGATTTTTCTTGTATAACATGAAAAATGTGGAAATATGTATAGAACTGTACATCTTTAACATATATTAGATTTCTTGCTGTCTAAAGGACGTGATGGCACAAGGGAGGGAGAAAAATTTGAAACACAAGGTTTTGCAAAGGCAAATGCTGAAAACTATTATTTCATCAATTTTGAAAATAAAAACTATTATAAAAAAGGCAAAACAAAAACAAAATGATCTTTTTTTATTTCTTAAATTGTATCAAAAAAAAAAAGAAAATTTGTCTCATTCCAGCTCTCTCTTCTCCCTTCTCCCAGTGTATCCCTCTTTCTCACTCTTACATTATTCTTCTGTGTATCATTGCAACATAATTAAGACAAACCCATGTCCTCTGACTATGTCAATTCCAACTATCTACTACTAATGATAAAGTTTTTAGGAGTTTCATGTATCATATTCTCCCCCCAAACAATCCACGAGCCACTGAGGCAGCCACAAAATATTTTCTTACACAAGCCACCGCCTCTATAGTAATAATATGTAGAAATGTAAATAGTTGAACTTTATTGAGCCCCTTATGATTTCTCTTTCATGTTTACCTTTTTTTTTAAATGGTTCTCTTGAGTCTCCTGTTTGAATATCAAATTTTCCATTCATCTCTGGTATTTTCAATAGGAATTAGAAATTTTCTACTTCCTTAAATATCCTTTTCCCCCTGAAAGATTATACTTAGTTTTTTTTTTTTTCTGGGTAGGTTATTCATGGTTTTAACATTAGTTCTTTTTTCCTCCATTATATTCTAAGCCCTCCACTCTTTTAATGTAAAAGTTGTTATTTTTTGGTTGTTATTCTGAATGTTGTTCTATGATATTTGAATTATTTCTTTCTAGCTTCTTGCAATATATTTTTCTTTGCTCTGGGAGCTCTGGAACTTGGCTATAGTATTCCCAGAAGTTTTCATTTGGGGATCTCGTTTAGTAAGTGGTCAGTAGATTCTTTCAATTTCTATTTTACCCTCTGGTTGTAGCATATCAGGGCTCATTAATTTCCTGAATTATTATTTCTAAGCTTTTTTAAATCAAGACTTTTGTATATTCTAATAATTCTTAAATTGTTTCTCCTTGATCTATTTTCCAGATCAGTTATTTTTATTTGTTTGTGATTTGGGTGAGATAATATTCCACATTGTACTCTACTTAGTTTTATGCTTTTGATTTTGTTTTGTTTCTTGATGTCTCATCAAGTCATTAATTTCCTTTTGACCAATTCTAATTTTTAAGGATTAAATTTCTTAGGTGAACTTTTGTACTTCTTATTCCAGTTCTCCAATTCTGCCTTTACAGAATTGTTTTGTCCCTTCAGTGAGTTTTTGTGCCTCTCTTACCATAAGGTCAATTCTGTTTTTAAGGTTTTATTTTTTCCAGTATTTTTTTGTGCTTTCTTTACCAAGCTGTTAATTGTCATTTCATAATTTTCTCAAATAATCTTCATTTATTTTCCCATTTTTTCCTCTACTATTCTTAGCTCTTTCTTGACTGCTTTCAGAAATTCTTGCTTGCCTTCAGTCCAATTGCCAATTTTCTTTGAGGTTTTACTTATAGTCAGTTTTATATTAGTATCTTAAGTGTGTGTCTTGATTTTTTCCCCTCATTATAGCTTTTAATACTGTTGTTTGTTGTTGTTGTTGCTGTTTGCTCATTTTCCCAGTATATTTTTACACTTACAACTGTACGTTAAAGCAGGACTTTGCTCATCTAAGGGTGGGGAGGCATTGACTTAAACTTTAGGCTTTTTATACATCAGTTTTCAGAGCTAGTACTCGGGGTCTGCAAGTTTTAGATGATTCCAGTGCAATGTTATCATGGGAAAGGTTTGATCGTTGCTCTCTTGGTGTGTGCTTTAATCTTAACCCGGAAAAAGCCCCTTCTACCCCTCAGTTACAAGTACTAGTGCTGTTTATGGCCCTGGCTTTGTGACTAGATTTTCTGTTCTCCTGCAGTCACAAAGCCATCTGAACCCTGTGCTCATCTGGCCCTTGGAACTGTTTTCAGAGTCCTTGATCCTATATGTCTAATCATAAGTGCTCCTCTTTCTTCTGATTCTGTGACCCAGAACTGCTTGTGCATAATAGAATTGTCAATTAGTACTAGATGTACCTAGTGCCAGCAAAGGGTCCCCTATTGTCTTTCTGACCAGTTAGACACCTCCCTTACAGTATTTGGGCTGAGAGCTCCCAAAACTACTGCTGTAGCTGCTATCATTGCAGCCTCCCAAATCTGCCAGTGATACTCTTGCCATTCTTTAAGTCTATGATTACTTAGGTCTTACTCTATCCCAAGGCCATCTACTCCACTTTGGGACGGATTAAATGGTTAGAATATCTTTCCTAACTTCAGATCTGATAATGCTAGTGTGGATAGGACAGTGGCCCTTAGGTAGCAATGGAATTCAGGCCTTATTAGATATAAACAGGAGCAACTTGACCCAGGACACTTACAACCTTCTCTAAGTCCTTGGAATTCTCCAATATTTGTTGTAAGAAAGAAATCTGGAAATGGAGGATATTGACTGATTTACGAAAGGTAAATGAACAGATGGAAACTATGGGAAATCTTCAGCCTGGACTTTCATCTCCTACTCAATGGCCTAAAGAATGGCCTCTTTGGGTTATAGACATTAAGGATTGTTTCTATTCTATCCCTTTGGATAAGGAGGATATGAAAAGATTTGCCTCTTCAGTGCCCAGAGTTAACTTAGCTGAGCCCTATAAAAGATATGAATGGACAGTTTTGCCACAGGGAATGAAAAACAGCCTTACTATGTGTCAAATGTATGTTGCTGCTGCTCTTACTCCAGTAAGAAAAGCATTTCCAAAAGTAATGTTATTGCATTATATGGATGATATATTGGGATGTGTATCTGAGGGACAAATGTTAGAAACATGTCTACAACAGACCATAGGAACACTAAGGAATTACAAATTGTACATAGCTCCAGAAAAATTCAAAGACGTACTCCTTTTCAATATTTAGGATATGAAGTATACCCTAAAGTACTCACAGTACAAGAACTTTCCTTAAGAACAGAGAAGTTAAACACCTTAAATGACTTTCAGAAATTGATAGGAGATATCAAATGGATGTGTCCAGTGTTAGGCTTGACTACCTATCAATTGCGACCATTATATGATATTTTAAGGGGAGACAGTGCTTTAAACTCATGTCAGCTTAGAAAGGGGGAGCCACAGGTAATCCTAGAGAACTTCTAAATCTAGCTCTTTATACTATTAACTTCTTGATTTTTGACAAAAAATCTTTGACAATCTTTGACAAAGATGCACTGGCTTTGGAAGACAGGTTTTATAACCCACCAGAAGGGCAGTGTTCAGTGTGAGCAGCTCCACTATCTTTAGATAATTGCCAGGTGATGTGGAGAAATCCAGAAAGTGGTGAATGGAAGGGACCAGATAGGTTAACTGCTTGAGGGAGAGGATTTGCTTGTATCTCTATAGATGGAGAAAGAATTAGATGGGTGCCAATGAGCCGTATTCCATTGGAGAGAGACAGAAGACCCTTGAAATGAAGGAGAAGACTCAAGAAACATCAGGTGGTTCCATCGCTGACTGTGCCCATCACTGAAAGAGCATGGCAGTTATGGCATTTGACTCATGGACATCAAAAATTGTTTGACTTGAAAATGCTCAGGAATCACTGGATTCTCTGAGACATGAAAAGATTGTTGTAGGGCTTGAAAACCCTCAAGAATCATTGAATTTTCTGAGAAATGGTAAGACTGTGGCAGGACTTCAAAATCTGCAGGAATCATTGGATTCCCTAACATATAAAAAGACTGTTGCAGGACTTGAAAATCTGCAGGAATCATTGGATTCTCTGAGACATGATAAGACTGTGGTAGGACTTGAAAACCCTCAGGAATCATTGGATTCTTTGAGACATGATAAGACTGTTGCAAGACTTGAAAACCTTCAGGAATCATTGAATTTTCTGAGAATTGGTATGACTGTGGCAGGACTTCAAAATCTGCTGGAATTATTGGATTCCCTAACACATAAAAAGACTGTTGCAGGATTTCAAAAACTTGTGGGGATCATTGGATTCCCTGGCACGTGAAGCAATAGACAATAGATTGGTTTTGGACTATCTCTTGGCTGCTGAAGAAGGCGTATAGGTGACTGTTGTTTACATACCCTCCTTCTAGGACTTCTGGAAATATTTTACAACACCATGTTGATTTATATTGTTTTGTTATACTGCTACTTGCATGTACAATTCATGTTTGTTATACCACATCGAGCCTGCACTGACTGTGGGGAGGGTCATCACTAATAGCCTGTGCGTTATTGCTATGTTCTTGTGTAATACATCCCATGCTGATGGGTTTGTGCATACCTCTTTCTAATAACACCCTTCAACCCAGAAATCCACTAGCAATCCCCACTTCCCTTTGGTGCTTTTCATCTCCCTTCCTGAGAAGTTGGGGAGGTGTGTGATCATCTCCTTTTTAGTGCTCTCACCTCCTTTCCTGAGAAGTCAGGGAAGGTATGATCACCTCCTTTTCAGTGTTTTTACCTCCTTTCCTGAGAAGACCGGGGTGGGGGAATGATAACCTCATTTTTGGGGTTCTCACCTCCTTGAGAAGTCAGGGATGGCGTGATCACCTGTGTTCTAAAACAAAAGAAAGCGGGAGATGTAGAGGGCTGAAACTGAATAGATGCACTTGGACAACCCAAGCACTTAAGGCTAATTACTTATTGGACAATACTGTATTAGCATATGCTTGGAAAATGGCCTGTTCCACTATTCTGTGCTGGCTCACTCAGTTGGTGTATACAGAGAATTATAGGAGGGATTAGGGGGTGGAGTAAGACAAGCCAGATTTACTTTTTTGGGGAGAAGAAGAGAAAGAACATGTGGAGATTGCTGTGTCCATTCCCTTCAATTCTGCCCCCTAAGGCCAAGAATAAAAACCAAGGACTTTTGCTTATCCTGACTCTGACCAATTCTAAGGCATCTGGGGTGCTAACTCGGCTTCACTACTACTACTACTACTACTACTACTACTACTACTACTATTAACTCCTCCTCCTCCTCCTCCTCCTCCTCCTATATTATTATTCTTATTACTACTATTACTACTACCACCATTGGTACTGCTACTCAATTTGGTACTGGTTGCCCTATCAAGACAGAACATTTGTAATAGGGTCTATATCACTTATTTTTAGTGGATAGAGAATGGTGTTTACTGAATCTTGCCTGTGGTGCTTGTCAGCTACATGGCTATGGTCAAGTCTTAACATTTCTGAACTTCAGTTACCTCGACCTTGGAAAGTGGAAATAATGAATCAACAAGTGAATCAACCACAAAATGTTTGTTAAGCCTTTTATCAGGTACTATTTGAAGCTCTAGGATACAAGTCCAAAGAGGCATATGGCTTCTTCCCTCACAGAACACAACATGAAGAAGTGTGTGGTAGCCAGGATCAGATCTTTTCACTTAGACTGCCATGGGAATGGTAAATGGAGCCTTACTTGACATATTTTAAAGAAACAGAAGTGTCGATTTGATTATTTTCTTCAAAATCTAAAGATGGAAAGCAAAGCCAAATGGGAAGAGAATGTAGGGGAGGTATAGGATGGCAAATGGTAAGTATGGGTCAGGTTACTTTAAGAGAACTCATATCCTATAGTCAACCAGAAACCCAGGAAGGGAGTTAGAATGTCATTGTGGTAGCTGAGTGTGAACCCAGGAGACATAAGCTTAAGGAAGCCAGAGAACCATAATAACATCTGGAACATGCCCAGGATTAATAGGCAGCTCACCTGAGTTAGCATTTAGAAAGCATTATGTAAATGTCAGATAACATTGCCTTTTCTTGAAAAAGCCATGACTTTGAATGAGCTTTGCTCCTTTTCCTATATGCTCATAAACAATCATTTTAATAATCCCCTTTATTATTTTCCAGCATTAAAGAATCAAACTAGATGGTCTATAGTACATAGACTCTTTTTGAAAACAAAACTTTGTCCTCTACTATCCTGATTCTAACAAGGATCTGAAACTGAAACTTTCCAGTGGTTTACATCACCCAGACAGAAAGTGAGAAATAGAGAGAAAAGTGGAAGAAAGTGGAAATCGAGCCTTGATTCTCAATTTGTTTCACTTGAGAACTTAATCCCCAAGAAAGCAATTGGCAATGAGGAAGCAGGGCCTAGGAGGGTGGAAGGCAAGACAGAATCAGGAAGGAGAAGTGTGGCTATATAAATGGAGAACAGACAGTAGCCCACAAAAACTTCCTCTTGGGGTTTCCCCAGGTAAGAGAAAACCTGAGCCAGGTCCTGGGGCCGTGGGCTGGGTGTTAGGATGAAGCACTGTGGAAGCAATAACCAAGCAGGCTTTGGTCAGATGCAGTGTCTAATTTCCCTATGGATTTGGAGCTACAGTTTGATGTTCAGGGTTGGATTGTTGAGGAATAAAAGGTTCTTGTTTATTTTATTTTATTTTTAGTTCATTATTACTGCTTGGAAAATGAATGTGTTAGGAATAAGAGTGATTGCTGTCCTTCATTCTTGAAGAAGATCGAAATAACATGACTATGGCACAGCCTATTTGGCTCAGTGGATAAAGCACCAGCCCTGAAGTCAGGAGGACCTGAGTTCAAATTTTATCTCAGACACTTACTACTTCCTAGCTGTGTGACTCTTGGCAAGTCACTTAACCCCAATTGCCTTAGCCCCCCCCCAAAAAAAAAGAAAGAAAGAAAGAAAGAAAGAAAAAGAAAAAAGAGCAAACGTGGTATATGTTTGGTGGTCCCTAGTGACTTCTTAGTTATCCTGTTTTGAAGGATGATAGTAAACAGATATAACTATCATTCCCACTGTTTTGGAAATGTAGATCCTCTTGGAGAGCTTCTGAGGATCAGTCCAAGAGAGCTTTTCCAGCCTCATTTATTTTCTCAGCGTAGATTTCTTCTCTGTTTAGCTGCTCATGGATGCTTGTTTTTCCCATCTTTATCTTCTGACATGCAATTCTCCTCCTCATACAGCAAAGCATGTCCTATGCTGTCACAGCCCAAATCTGTAAACTCCCTATAGTTAATGAGAAGAGATTTTGATCGAACTGCTAACGAGCCTGTCCCATCTTGAGAGTGTTTGTTGATATTGGAAAGAGAACAACAAAGGTTGGGGTTTTTTTGGGGGTTTTCCTTTTTCTTCTTTTCTTTCCTTTCCTTTCCTTTCCGCCCCTTTTCCTTTTTTTTTTTTTTTTTTTTTTTTTTCTTCTTTTTCTTTTTTCTTTTTTCTTTCTTTTTCTCTTTCTGCCCTTTCTTTTCTTTCTTCTCTTTCCCTTTTTCTCTTCTCCTCTCCCCCCCCCCCCCTTTGTTGTCCCATCTCTCCCTTTAAATCCTTTTCCTCTTCATCAAACACCACAACAAGTTTTGAACCCTTTGAGATGGCAAACTTAGGGATTACAAAAAAGCCCTAAATGGAGACGGATTGTATGACAGCACACATTTGCACCCTGTCATACATCACGACATTTATCCAAGAAATCGAACTAAACCTGCTTCAGCGCCCTGCTAACCGATGGGATTTATAATTTCATTGGAAATCTTCGATTTAGAATCAGGCTAAACTTGGAGAAATGGACTGACTCTTCATCCAAAATATGCTTAACAGCCAATGTGATAAAAGTGTGTTTTCATGAGTAATAATTAAAGAATACGTGACTTAGTCTTCTGAACTCAATACCAAATCATGAAAAATATGTAATGGAAGCAAGAGAAAGCCAGAAATATTGAATACTGAAGGTTTTTTTTAAAGATACTAAAAAAAGGGCAGGTTTATTTCATGTCAACATATTTAATTACTTTATTTTGTGTCAGCTAATTTGCACAGCCTTTAGCTATTCCACCATAATGCGATGAGTGAATGAAAGCC
The DNA here is from genome assembly GCF_902635505.1 of Sarcophilus harrisii. Classification (NCBI taxonomy): domain Eukaryota; kingdom Metazoa; phylum Chordata; class Mammalia; order Dasyuromorphia; family Dasyuridae; genus Sarcophilus; species Sarcophilus harrisii. The sequence continues at coordinate 6,254,869 of NC_045428.1, read as the reverse complement.
CCAGTGTTTGGCCTGAGTTATACAATCATTCTACTCCCCCTAATAGTTGGAAAGTCTCCCTGACCACACAGGAAAAACAATTCTCAACAGCCAGCGAAGAAGGCTTTGAAGTTCAGGAATTAAATACGCAATTCAAGGTGAATGTAGATGCTTGGAAAAAAGTTGGAACTAATATGATTGGCGCTCACAGGAATGCAGCCACTTTTATAAGGACATTTTGTAGGGCTAATCAGATGTGAACTTTGTCTCAGTCTATTAATTGGCCTCTTAAGTCAGGGTTATATCTGTTTACTAAGTTAGAGAAGGTTTATTATGGTAATTATCTTTCTATTTTCTTTCTTTTTTTTTTTTTACTAAAAAAAATCTAGTTTCTTTGTAGCATAAACAAAAGAACCTCTTCATTTGTCCTTCATGAATGAACTCTCCAAATTCTATTCTCATAACTTCAGTTCATCCTTGACCTCAATATCTGAAGCAAGACATTGAGCAAGAAATAGAGTTCAGGGCACAGAGGAAGGAAGACCTGAATTCAAATCTCATCTCAGATACATGCAAGTTCTGTGACATGGAAAAAGTCACTTCACCCCTCTCAGCCACAGTTGCTTCATTTTCAAAATGAGGATGATAATAATAGCAAATATTATTGTGAGGATGGGCTGACTTTCCGGTGTTATATAAATGTTTACTATTAAGCTTAACACTGCAGGCCAAATAGGGAGTCATGGGATAGATGATAGTGGGGTTAGCTGCTTTGGGGGTGGGTTATCAGATGGAAAGAGTAGTTGCTAAGGAACTGATGATTACTAAAGAGAAAGATCTTGTAAAAAGTCTCGCTCGGCACTATAGGGATTGGCAGTTTCCTCAATGGCATGAATAAGAGTGCAGACAGAATTTCATCAAACTGACAGATGACGTGAAGCTAGACAGGATGTGGAAAGTATTTTCCAAATGAATTGAGATATCAAAAAAAAAACATATTGACCAATGGGACAAATGCAATGAGATGAAATTTAAACAAATTACTAGAAGTTTTCAGCATCCACAAAAAACAAAAATAGTCTCTGCTTGGGAATATCGATTGTCTTGAACATGTCTTCCATTTCATTTTCATTGCCATTACTTATTCTTCCTGGACATATGTTTGCCTCTGTAGTGGTCTGAAAACATTGTAAGCAATGTGTGTGCGACTTTGGGGGGAACATGGGTTGGGAAGGGAACATATAGTATAAGAGAACATGTTCAGGTCTTGGAGTCAGAGGACCTGAATTTGAAACTCTGTGGTCTGGCAAGTCAATCAACATTTCTTTCCTGTAAGAAACAGTATTTACCCATTTTTCCTTCCAGCTCCAAGTCCCTGATACGTCCCTGGAATCTTGGATAGCTCCATGATAACTCTACTTACCAGTTCTGATGAATCAATAGAGAAAGTATATGAAATTTTTTGAGTAAGCAAAGTATAGCCCCAAAGCAAATGGGTCTTGCAGTTAATGGATAGAACTCAGGTAGAAATATCATCTGTATGAATAGAACAAAATGGACTTGCCTCCTTAGCTTTCATTTTATTTCTATTCATTTGATTAACTCATTCTTGGATATTGGAAATCTCTCATTCTAGGTCAAATAGATATCTGTAACAGAGGATTTATGATCTCTGCCCAAAGAGGTGAAAAAGAAAATTTTTCTTAGGCTGTTTAACTTTTGTTAACTGGGTGGGATGGTTTTGAATCACGATGGAGAAATTCTAGCCCCCTCATTTTAGCAGATAGAAGCTGATATGATCACAGATGACCCTGAACAAATGCAGCAGGGAGAGACCAGTGCCTTTCACAGACCATATTCTCAATGAGTTCTCCCAGGGACTCCGAGGTCAGCAGAATACTGTATCCACTAGGGATGCAACAACCAGTGGAGGAGAAAGTGCACTGAGAATACAAAGTGATAGCATCAGCAGAAGACATCACTGGTCCCAGAGGTATCGGTCTCCCTTCCACATGTGTCCGGCACTCAGTTGTGTTTTCCTTGTTTCTGCATTCTTCATATATGATCCCTAAGCATGTCCATATTCTTCAAACTAGTATAAACATTGGTGGGATTCATTTAATACTTTGTTTGGAGGGAGGGAAATGTGTCCACTGTTAATATGAAAAGATAAACATATTAGTTTAGGCTTTTTAATTATTATTTTTTCTAGGAAATGCAGGCACAGGGGTAATTCTTACAGGTACAGAATTGTGTTGGTCAAGTTACATTCCCTCTCTGGGGCTTTTTGTATAATTGTAGACTGTAGCAGGAGGGGGGGAGATGATCTATCAGAATTCTAAGATCTGTCACAACTCAGATTCCAACAGAAGCTTGACAAATTTCAGGTTTTTTCTTTAAAAAAGCTCAACATGAACTAGGCAATCTCATGTTAGCTCCCTCATGGTGCTGATATTCCATATATCCATGATTGTCTGTAACAGTGGGAGCAACCTATAGAGTTGTATTTTTGACAAGAGACAAGGACTCAGAGAAAAGTCCCATCAGCTGCCCGAGTCAATTGTACAAAAACAAGATATTGAGCTGCTGAATTGATAAAATGATTTTTAAAAAATCACCCCAAAGCAAGAAATGGGTAAAAAAGCAAGCACTGAGTGTACATGCTTAATGAGTTAATGAATACTAACTTCTCCTCCCCACAGGAGGAGTTTTCTGCCATTTTTGAACATGGGTTGTATTCTGAGGGAGGAGGAATATGTTAAGGAGGCACATGCAATGGAAGAACCAAGAAGTGTCTTAATTTTGTCATTCCTGGCCAATTTGGGTGAAGAGGGAGGGATCTTACATTTTAGAAGAGGAAATAATTCCCATATCTCTAAGTAGGGATCTGCCCTGGGACTATCCCTGGGCCCTGTTCACCTCATTCTTGCAGGAACTGTAAATAAAACAAATCACTTCATACACTCCTGAGTCTGTTTTCTCTTTGTAGCATTTTTCTAACAACAGGAATCTAATTTATTCCAATTACTCAAATCATTGATCACAGACCAGAGATTCTCCTCATTGGAAGGGATCTGAAACATCATCAGAATCCAAGTTGGTTCTGAACCAGCATCTGCTCCACAGTGTAGAGACCTTGGCTTTAAGACACTCACTAAGGACCAAAGCATCCCCTCCCTCCCTAGCTCGCCCACTTCCCTCAGGAACAACTTTGTTTGTGAGGAAATCATTGGTTTTCCTCCTTGACATCAGTCCCACTTGTACCTTCTTGCTCAGTTCTAGAACAGGCGGCTACTTCTAGGGTCACAGAACCGGTCTAATCCCCTTCCTGTGTGACAGCGCTTGACATAGCTGAAGCTAGAGGTCATTCCCATCCCCATCCTGCCCCTTCCCACAATGGATTCTTCTCTCCAGTGCTTAACCTTGGCTCCTACATGGGCGCCCCTAAAATCCTCCCCTCTACGGCCTTTGATACAGAAGGTTGTGAATAGCAAAGTTGTAGGGCAATGGGTCCCAAAAATCAAAAGGAGGAGGGGGAAGGACAGGTTAACTATGTAAAATAAATGGCCGGTGTTTAAAGATTCACCTTTAAAAGATAAACTTGGCAGTCTCTGGCTTTGTTTCAGAATGATTCTGGGGTTCGGTCCCCTATGCTAGTCACTTCTCAGTCATGTCCATGACCCCTTTCTTGGCAGGGATACGAGAGCGCTTTGCCGTTTCCTTCTTCCAGTTCATTTTACGGATGAGGAGACTGAGGTAAAGGGGGTTGAATGACTTGCCCAGGATCACACAACTGGTAAGTTATTGGGCTTGAATCTTCCCGACTCCAAGTGCCCCACAAGAGCCAACCAGCAGCTCTCTGATAATAGGCCCCGGTTAGCAGAGAACAGCGAACCTGAATGTGAATCCAAGCTGTCGTTGGTACCTGGGTGACTTCAAGCCCTTGGCCCTCAGTTTCTCCCCTGTACCTTGAGAGGGATGGGCTAAATGAACCCTCCCGTCCTCCTTGTGCTAAACCCGAGGTCACCAGAAGGAAGGCTCCACACTGATGTACCTGAGACAGGCACCTCCCCCAGAAGCGCCTGCTCCGCAGACATGGCTGCCCTTGGGCCAGCACCAGCCTGTCTGACTAGACTTTCCTGTTGGAGGCCCTCAGGCGAGGATCTCGGGGGCCCACAGCAGACCTGAGAGCTTTGGCAGCCTCCTTTACTGGGAGGGGGCCAGCTGTGTCAGCTCTCCAGGGGAGCAATGTGCCCCGGGCAGTTTCAGCCAGTTCCCAGCCTCCTCTGGGGACCCTCTTGAACCGGAGAGGGGCTTCTTTGTGCTCAGGCTCAAACCCAAGCTTGGACTGCTACCAGCTCTGAAGGGAAGCGGAAGTCTCCCAGTGTTTCTCTGGGTGCTCAGCTCTTAGTCTGAAGGCCTTTGTCTCCTAGTGGCTGCTCCCAGAAGGACTTGCGCCCTTGGGCTAAATCAGTCCTAAAGAGGCTCTGCAATCTTAGGGGGGAAGGGAGGAGGAAGAAGCTGGAGGGAGGAGTGAGTCTGGGGCTGCAAGCCAGAGATCAGAGCCTGTGGTTGGCGGGACCCGTGGGCTAAGGTCTGGGGGACAACTGGGTTTGTTTCCTCTGAGCTGCCAGGGTGAGAGTAAACAGCTCCACGGGGGATTCCATTCCTTGTCAGAGACCACAGAGATCATTGACTGCTTCAGTGCCCCCGGAGTACCAAGGAAGGGTTCAGTCAAGTCGAGCGCGGCACCAGTGCCAGGGCTGGAATCAGGAAGTCTCGCCTTCAGGACTTCAAACCTGCCCTCGGACACTTACTGACTGTGTGACTCTGGGCAAATCACTGAACTCCGTTTGACTCAGTTTCCTTATCTGTACAAATGAACTGGAGGAGACGGCAAACTGCTCCAGTATCTTTGTGAAGATGACCCCAAAAGGGGGCATGAAGAGTTGGACGTGATCAGTCAGCATCTGTGTGGTCTCGGGACACTGAGGAAGCTGGGACAAAGGCTTGGGATGGACAGGTGCGTAAGGAGTGGGGGAATGGGACAAAGAGCAAGAAAAACAGGACAGAGGCAGGAACAGAGAGAGTCAGGGAATAATAATAGATGCTAAAAGAGAGGTAGTGAAAGAAAGACAGAAACACAAATAATGAGGAACAGAGAGGAGGGAGAAATAAAATAAGAGATGGACAGAGATGGACACATGGAAAGGAGGGAAGGAGTCAGAGATGGTGTGAATTGGAGGTGACTCTCCCTGTGGGTGCGGGGAGCTGTCCAATGAAGCTGATCTTGCCGGGATTCCGAAATCAGGGACTTTGCCAGAAAATGAAGCTTGGCTTGGCTCTGGCCTGGCCCCTTTACCCCTCTGGAGAGCAATGATGCACTAAGAAGCTGGAAGCATTGCTTGTACTTCACCCAATGGGTTTCTTGTACAGGGATAGACTGCAGAGAGCTTGCACACAAAGCCCTGGGCCACTGAGTAGCCGCCACCTGCTCCTGGGACTGGTCCGGCCTGAGTGGGTGCCAGGGCAGGTGCCCAATCTGGACAAAATGGGAAGTCGGGCATTTGGAACTTTCTTGTTTTGATTGAAAAGAAACTGAACCTGGCTTCTGTCAGAACAGGAAGCTGAGAAAGATTCAGCTGGATTCTCTGAGCACCAAAAGAGGGATCATTTCTTAGAAGAATTGAGTGGGGAGAGTAAGGAAATGGGAAGAAAGGGAGGGATACTGTGTCCCATGAGGAAGGGAGAAAAAAGTCCCAAAAGCCGGCCCTCCCCAAGCTTGACCGGCTCCAGCCTGCCTCCAAGTCCACAGTGTGAGCATCTTGAAACGGGCTGCTGTTCACCACCTTTTGATTCCCAGCTCTTAGCCTAAGGAGCCCATAGTAGATACTTACTAAGTACTAGCTGACTGACTGCTACATGGTGCAAAGGGGAGGAGCCCATAGTAGGTACTTACTAAGTATTTAAGCTGACTGACTGCTACATGGTACAATGGGGAGGAGTTGGGATGAGAAGCTCTAGTCACTCTAATCTTGACTGACTCAGCTGAGAAGAGGGATGTAGCCCTTCCCTCCAGATGTTAGGATTGAATGTAATCACCTCTAAACTGGAAGGTTCCCAAGTCTTTGTTCCAGAGAGAGAGAGAGAGAGAGAGACAGAGAGACAGAGAGACCGAAAGAGACAGAGACAGAGAGATTCAGAGAGACAGAGAGGAGAGAGAGAAAGAGAGGAAAGAGAGAGAGAGGAGAAAGAGTGGGGGGGGGGGGGGGAGGAGCTGAAACTCAGAGAAGGGCAGTCTTCCTCAGCTCAAGCAGGTAGAAATGGAGGGGGGAGGATTTAAAGGAAGCTTCCTGTGCCAGCAGATCCAGAATGCTTTCCAAATTGCCACAGGCTAGGACAACAGCATACCATCCAGATCAAGATACTTTTCTTTAGAGAAACAACAAACTCTAAATATTCATTGGAAAAAAAATAAGCAAACAAATGAAAAGAAGCTTTCCTACAAATTTCTATTTTTAAAGAGTCTATTCACTTTCCCAGTTGTGCAAGCTGAATAAAAAACAATCCTTGACTCTTTGACATTTGGGGTGACAATATATGTATACTTGTTACAGGTCTCTGGGACAGAAGTGGGGAGGCGGGCTGGGCTGAGGATTCAGGAGAGAGGGTGTTGGAAATAAAGGTTTCTGGCCATCCGCTGTAGTGTTCTTCATGTCTGGTTGGGTTGTCTCACCCAAGATGGATTGTAGCTCTGAAGGTGATTTGTTAAAATGTGTTATTGCATTTGGAGGGGGGAGAGAAAGAAGAAAGGAGAGAGAGAAAGGGGGAGGGAGAGAGGAAGAGACAGACAAAGAGGCAAAGACAGAGGGAGGGAAGGAAGAAGGGAGGTAGAGACAGAAGGGAGGAGAGGAGAAGGGAGAGAGATATCAAATGAACAAAAACATAGAGGGAAATCTCTTTGTAGGAAAAACACCCATTTTCCTAAAGAGCTACAAATTGTCTAGAAATGGCAGGGGACATCTGTCTGGGAAGCCACAAATTGTGCCTCTGAGTGTCGGACACACACACACACACACACACTCACTCACATACGGACTGAGGAAGGTGGACCTTGATCACTGATCACATGAGGCCCAGCTGAAAGCCCCACTCAAGCAGTGAGCCGCCGGGGTGCTGGGGCCCTGGGTGGCTTTTGGTCCCAGCTTTCCGCAGGGCGTCCCGACACATCACTCGGCACTTTTCAAGTTCAGAGAGAGACAGCAGCTCATTAACTGTCCTGGCTCCCAGCACAGGTGGAGGAAGCATCATTATCCCTATTTACAGACCAGAAAATCGGAGCTGGAGCAGCCGCCCCAGGCTCGGGGCTGGGGGAGGTCTCAGCTCTCCATTATCGCCACAGAAAATCTAATCTGAAGGCAGGCAAACAGACCACACCCCGATGGGAGAAGTGAACCCCAAGATAATGAGCCGATAAAGCAGCTAGCCAACCAGAAATGGGGCGGGGGAGGGGGTGTGTTTCTTGGCAAAATTTGCAATTATGAGCAAGAGTCTGAGAATTATGTCAAGAAAATGTGCTTGTTAGGCTCCGGAAAAGCCCACACTAGAATGGAATCTTTATGAGGTCAGGGATGGCTTCTTCTTTCCCAGAAGCCTCGAGGAGGGCCCGGCCCATAAGAGGCATTTAAATTAGGGCTTTAATTGAATAGAATACTAGGTCAGAGTCTAAGAAAGATATGGAGCTTGTTCAGGAACCATGGAAAGGTGGAGAAGACTGGATATTTAAGAGAAACAGAGAAAGAAGTGGGGGTTTGTTCCAAAATAGATGTTCTATTTTCTGGGAACATCCCAGATTGAGGCGGGGAAGCTGAGAATGGGAAATGAGTTTGAAGATCCAGAGGGAAAGAACCGAGATGGAGAAGGTGGACTCCAAGGGTAGCACAGCACAGTGCATGTTCCTCCCCCATGGTCAGGTCAAATGAAGCAGGGAGAGCAAGCCCTGTGGCCTGCGAGATGGAACCAGTGGCTGACCGGGTCAAGGAGGCCCAAGGTGCTTTGATGCAGAAAGAGTCATTAGTTGGGAGGCCCCGAGCATCTTCTCTCTGCCATCCTATCCCCTTGTGCTGGGCCCTTTGTGGCACAAACAAAATACTTAACACAAAACAGGCAGACTCTCCCAATACCCAGAGTCCCAACTCCTGCTCATCCAGGCTGTGACTGAGGGATTCAGATCTGAAAACAACTGGAAATGCAGCATCTGGGATCACAGGCAGGAGGCTTGGAAGGCATCTAGTCCAATCCCCTCCCATTCTGGACCCCACGCCCATAAACCCCCAACTAGGGAGAACTCAAGTCAAGCTTTGAATCCAGAAGCCAATCTGCAATCTTCCTAGTTTGTTTAAAAAGGAAACATAAGGTTGAGATTAAGCCTACAAGCTTTAGTTTTTGTAATTTAAATGAATTTTTATTTTTATTTTATTTTCTTTTTTTACAAAATGAAGTAGTTTTCCCTTTGAGTTTGCTTCCCCTGGGTGGGTAGCCAACAGAGAAACACCAAAGCTCCAGGATTACATGAGTTAGAGAATCAGAATTTCAGATTTCTTATTAGGGATAAGCTATGAAGGAAGGTATGGAAATTACAAAAAAAATACATTTTTTAATACAAAAATGTAGAATATCATAGTCAGGACGTCTGAGCGCCTTGTGATTTTCTTTTAAAAAAATGAAAAAACAACAAAAAACAGTAAGTCCTTTTTTTTTTTTTCTCCTCAAGCCACTGTGTGCTCTTTCTTTCTGTTACACATAGTCCTTTCCACTGGAGGGTGTGGTCTTCGGGTACGGGCGAGGAGTTGGGTAAGAGGTTGTTTTCTTGGGACAGGAGCAGCAAAGGAGGGCACCTCCCAGCAGGCACAGGGAAGCTGCGGCCCAGCCGATGAAGAGAGCCTGCCCGAACTCATACCTAAGAGGAAGCGGTGGAGTGAAGAGGAAAAAACCCAGTCGTGAGCCAGAGACAACAGCAACTAGCTGTCCGTGTAAAATCTCACCAATTCTGCCGCCCAACCCCTGCTGTGAACATTAGGATCTTAAACTTGGGAAATTCAGCAATCTCTGGAGGGAAACGGGCCAGCCAAACTCATGTGGGTAAAGACTTCAGTCACTCCAATAAAGCTTCCCAGGGCAAGGGTCCAGACTACACAGTGCTACCTAACATACTTTTCTTCTGGCAAGGGCAAAACCCTTTGGGGGGTGGGGGCAAGTGGTAAGAGGATAAATTGTTCCCAGTCAGTTTGGGCTTTGAAGAGCATCCCGTGGACTATTCTAATTTCATAAGAGAGTAAAATCTCGGTTTCAGAAGGGACCTCAATGACTAGGGGGCCAATCCATGCCCCAGCAGGTGATTATTCAGTTTTTGCTAGAAAGCATTCAATAAGGAAACACCCCAAGGGAGTCTCTTCCACTTTGGCCCAGCTCTGTTGTCAAGAAGTTGGCTTCTTGTGCCTTCTCCACTTGACACCATCACACTGGGTTGTGGCCTTTGGAGCCAAGTAGAACAAGTGGAATATCTCTTCTGGGTTTGTCCTTCAAATACCTGAAGGCAGGTATTGGGTCCTGTCTCTTGTTCCTTCTCTATGCTAAACATCCCCACTTCCTTCAGGACATGCTCCTCTGGCTCAGACAAAAGGCTCTCTCACCTTCATCATTATGGTTGCCTCCTTATGGAGACTCTAGTTCATTGGTGTCTTTCCTAGACTTCAGCCATTAGAACTCTACACCAGAGAGGTTCCAAACAGGGCAAAGAAAAATGGGATAGTATTTCTTTATTTCTGAAATAATTCATTTTAACTAATTCATGCCATTTTTAAATAAATACATGAACCATTCTAAGCTAAGCTGAGCATGGACATGAGCTTCTGAAATGTTCTACCTGGTCTCTTTTGGGGATTATTCCTCTTTGAGAGCTACATGTTCTCTAAGGATAATGCGAGGGATTCCAGTAGTACAGATGGGAGTGAAGATATTGGATTTTAGAGGGGGGAGACCTGGCCTAGAATCCCAGGGGCACTATTTGCTTCCTCTGAGACTCCGGACAATGCTTTTCCCCATTCCGTAACTCACTTTCCTTGTCTATAAAGTCATCGAGTTGGACTGGATGTCCATCGTGGTCCCTTTCTAGCCCTTCATCTGTAACTTATTGATACTTCTATCTCTTAGAGATAGAAGGGATGGACTCAACCTTTGGTCAAATAGTCAGAGCCATGAGTCTTTGACCCCCATGACTAAACTTTTTTGGGCATTTTAACTTTCAAGAGTCAAACTAATGAGAGATCAAAATTTTAAAACTCACAAGACTATATTTAGCCCCAGAACTGAGAGATTCACCAAGAAAACAACAGGATTCAGAGCTGGCAGGGGTGTTCCACTAATCCCACCCAACCCTGAAAAAGAACCCCCTCCCAAAAAAAAAAATCCCAGCCTGACAAGTGACGGTTGGCTACCCTGTTGGAAGCTCTCCAATAAAGGAGCCAGTGACTCCTATCTCACTTGCTGATGTCTTTAATAGTTAGGAAATTTGTCCTAACACCAAACCTAAACTCGTCTCTTAGCCACCTCTACCTCTCCCCATGGTTTGTGGTTCTATTCTCTGGGGGCAAGCAGAACCACACATATGGCTTCTTTACTTGGCAGCTCTTTGAATACTATCCTTGAGATGAAGTTGGAGGAGGGTAGAGAGGGGATCATTGCTTCATTATTCCTTAAATGGCCCTCAAGGAAACCCAGGGTCACAGTAGCTTTTAAATCTGGTGGCAACATTGGGCAATATAGGTGTTGCTCACAGATTGCTGTTTTTCAGATAAATTGTTAACTAAACATGTCTCTCTCCTATGAAGTTAACTTTTTGAACCCAAGCAAAAAACTTTACATTGAACCTTAGCATATTACGGAATCAACCCAATGAATCTTTTCAAATTTAGCCCCTGTCTTCCACTTCAGTCTAGATCCCAGCTATTCCAAACTGGATCCAAGATGAGCTATTTGGGGAGTTCAGTTTTTCTCTCAGTGTCAGATGGGGAATAAAGCTCTATCAGTCACCTAAGGGATAATTGCTATTTAATGTTTATCTCCCACGGCATGCTAGTAATAATTAACAGCCAAGATGTTGTAAAAGCACATCAAACAATGTACATCAAAGCTGAAGGTGCCAGGCTGGTATTGTGACTGTCTGTCTTTATTAATGGTCTCCAACACCAGAGCAAGGCAAACAGAAATCATCATCTTTGGAACCTGGACTAGGGGATGGATCAGGGTTTTTTACAGCCTATTTTTCTCTACTCAGAAAGCTTTTCGTGTGTTTCTTTTAACATTTAATCACAGGCCAAATTACAAAGAGCTAGGAAGTTGGAAATAGTCATCTACAGCCTCTCAGTTGCAAAGTGAGGAGGCACAGACTTAGTTAGTGTCCATAGAACACCAAGAGGCAAACCTCAGAAAACCATGACCTTGATGGGGGAAAAAAATGGCATTACCTAGAATTGACTGGTGTCATGGGGTCATAGAACTCTCGAGCAACTCTATTTCCATACCATGCTGTGGCAACCAAGACAGCCAGACCTGTGGAAATTCATTAAAAAAAAGAAAGAAAGAAAAGAAAGAAAATGGTTAATAAGGACAGAACTCTGAGAATTAATCTAAGCCCAATCTACTTCTCCAACTTCCATAGTCTTTATTCTCTTGGTATTATCATCGAACAGAAGGGAAATCGAGGCATGAAAGTGGAATTATTTGTTCAAGGTCATTTAAGGAGTTAATGATAAAATCAGCCAAAAAGTGCTTTAAAAAACCCTTAATCTCCCTACATTATTTGATCAGTGATGTCTCAACACACTGCAGAGGGACCCTGGCTTTAATGATCTGGGTTAGACTGAAAAGGAAGGAAGGCTTATATTCCAACTTGTAAAGTTGACGTAGATTAAGCAAATAATTGCCCTATTTGAATTGGTTGTTCTTGATTGTTTTTTTCTCATTAAGCAAATGAGTATCTTTTCTTTATTCCAATGAAAAGGAGAGCACATTTTTCTTTAAAATCAACATTTATTTAGTGCCAGCTGTTTGTCATATATACTGCTAGGCCCTAGAGGAGATGGAAATTTAGATGAGATCTACAAAAGTCTGAAAAGAAAGCGAGATCCTGAAGAGGAAGTGGTGGAGAAAGAAGTGAAGATTTCCTATAGGATTTGCAGTTTTTAAAGGAGGAGTAAGAATTCAATGAGTGAGCAGAGAAAAAGTACATGGAACAGTGGAAGCCAAAGCACGCATGCCGTGAGAATTTAAGGTATGTCCTTGGCATGAGTGAGTGGGAGGGCCAGAAAGTAGTCCAGTTTCACTAGATGGGAGGAGAATGAGATAGACAGGGTGGATCCAGAAAGTGGAGGCCCTAGACTGATGGAAAAGAGAAACCTAAACTTTATCCATCGGGCAGTGAGAAACCACTGAATACCTTTGTGTTGAGCAATGACATAAGGGTAATTTACATTAGGGCAATTTATGAGCAATCATAGGAAGGTTGATGGATGGGAAAGAACAGAGAAGAGACAAGAAGTCCACTGAGAAGTCCATCACAACAGTCCAGAAAAATGGTGATGAGGTCCTATTGTGATGGAAGGCAGAAAGAAAAAAGTAGAAAGGCAGAGACTTTTAGGACAGTTAACTTAAGGAGTTGGGAAATGACTGGCTCCTTAACAAAGGAGAAGAAAGAATCAGAACAACAGAAACTTTCAAAAGCAGGAGACCTCCAGTGAAGTGGGGGGATGAAAAGATCAAATCCGAAGGAAGTTTGGGTGGAGGAGAAAGATAAGATGTGCTGTTCTGGATCAGCAGAGGGTAAGGCAATGGGCCATCCATTGAGGCAGAACCTATGAGCAGCTGGAGATTTGGATTTCCAGTTTGGAAGAGGGTCCAGGGATAGAAATACAGATCTGGGAGCCATCAGGCAGAGGGAATGGGGCACTGAGGGCACAGTTGCCCTCAGAGACAAGAATTCCTGGATTATATTGTCTACATGACTCTGGGCAAGCCATTGAGCCCCTTGGTGACTTTGGGTTTTTCTAAGACTCTATATTATTGATCCATAGGGGTAGAAGGAATCCCCTTACTGGGAACATTCTACATCAGGTCCAGCCACCACCCAGCTAGTGTTAGTCAAAGACATGGGAAAGAACCTGAAGAAAGAAGTGAGAATCAAGCCAAGAACTCAAGATCCAACCTAGTGAAAAACTCAGCAGAGAATGAGGAAGGGAAATAGGCATATTAGAAAATCTTGGCAGAAGAAGACTATGAAACCTAGGGATTAAAAGAAGGGCAAGTAATTGTCCACAGTAGCAAAGGTACAATGCCTTTGGACTTTGGTGATGAAGTGGCCAATGGCGATAATGGAAAGAAAGAGCGAGCTTTCTGTTGAGGAAGAAGCCAGATAGAAGAAGAGAAATGGGGAAAAGTGGGAAGTGGTAAAATGGTAGCCAAAACGTCTAGTTGGGAGGGGAAGGCTAGAATTGGGATGGGAGCCAGAAGACAGTTTTGCCTTCCTCCTGGTCTCCTGTCACTCACTTCTTGTGATCTTGTGATCTACTGCCTCATGAACTTAGCACTTTCTCCTTGCTACTCCATGCACAAGTGTCTTCCACTTTCTTGGAAGATTCTCTTTCTACCATCCCTACTCTTGCTAACCTTCAATATTTCCTTAACCAGCGTCCTTTTTATGCTGCCCATAAATATGCCCATATCTCTCCCACCCTTAAAACACTCTCACTTGATCTGACCATCACTGCCCTTCATGAGCCCTTCACTTAAGCCTCTCTGTTTCCAGAGGCATAAAAAGACACAACAGCTCTCTTACGAGTTATTTTGAGGGCCAAACGAGACAGTCTAGATCCATTGCTTTTTAATACCCTACAGAATTCTACTCTGTCCCACAAAACATAGTCTTCGGATGTTCCCTGTTGTTCTCCGTGGCTAAAGCTTCCTAATGTGGTGCAGAGAGCTGGGGTTTCAGAGTAGGAGAACTCTGTACTTCCAGACGGATTACAGGGCAACTGGAGGCTGGCCCAGAAAACCTTGATGCTAACAGCCAGTGCAAGCACGGTGCTTTAAGGCTGGCAAAGAGCTTTATGAACGTCATCTCGTTTGCTCCTCAGAACAGCTCTGAGAGGGATTCTGTCATCCTCCCTGCTTTTTGTTGCTGTTAAGCCATTTATACTCGTGTCCAACTCTTGTGACCCCATTTGGGGTTTTCTTGGCAAAGATACTGGGGTAATTTGCAATTTTCTTCTCTAGCTCATTTTATAAATGAGGAAACTGAGGTAAACAGGATCAAATGACTTGCCCAGGGTCATACAGCCAGTAAGACTCAAAATGAGTCTTCCTTACTCTGGGCACCTTTTTGCTATCTCTATTTTATAGATGAGAAAAGGGAATCACAGAGAATGTTAAGTGATTGGTTGAGGCTCATGCAGTTATTAAGTATCTAAGGGAGGATTCAAATTCAGGTCTTCTTGCCTCACTGCCCATCCCTTTATTCACTTGGCTATCTCTAAAGTGCCTCCAAGCTTTAAAGGAAGCCCAGGATTTAGGGGAGCGTTGGTTAGGAGACAGGGCCTTCCAGGTGTGGGCAAAGGCATGGAGGAGGGAGATGGAATGCCAATTCATGATCGGCCAACAGGACAGACTGGCTGACGTCAGAAGGGGAGGATGTGCAGGCGGGGAAGTGGGAGGTCACATTCTTACCTGAAACAAGGAAGATCACTCCCCCAAAGACGGCCATTCGCATCTTTTGCACCTCATCATCTTCCATGCACTTCATACATTTCATGCCCACAGTTGCCACAAAGATGGCGATCAGTCCCACGATGATCCCGATGACCATCAAAGCACGGGTGGCCTGAAGGGTACCTGGAAAGACCAAGGACAAAGCCTTCAGCATTGGGGTGGGGGAGGAGAGAGGGGAGAAGTAAACCTGAGATCTCCCTGAAAAGTAACAGAAAGTCTAATAGCATCAGCTGAGTGAAGCCTAATCCCTCCTTAACCGCTCCTCCAAGCCTCCCTGAGCTCAGGAATCAGCAAGAGATGCTGTGATTAACCAGAAATCATTGTCATGAGTGGAACCTGTAATTTAGCTTTGCATTAGGCAACTACTTGATGCCCATTAATCACACTTGGCAACAGGCTCGTGAGAACTAGAAAGCTCCCAAAGGAACAGGACTAATAATGAGGTGACAGTCACGAAGCGCTTCAAGGCTCGGAGCTCAGAGTAAATAACGTTTATATCCTAAGTGAGGAGGGAGTGGAGGGAAGCTCTCCTGGCCAGACTGGGCAGCATGGTGCAATGGTGGTGAAGTCAGCTCTGGCACTGGGAACACCTCCAATGCCAGCTGTAAGTCCCTCACTATCTCCAAGTGTTTTTCTTCATCTGTAAGATGGGAATAACCAGGTGACCTGCCTCATAAGGTCATTGAGAGGATCAAATGAGATAACACTGAAAGCCTGTTATTATTTTTATTCTAAAATAAAAGTTTTTTTCATATAGGCTTAGAACTACCATCTTAAAAGTTACTTGTAGGAGAAACAGACCAAAGCCACACTGTATGTCTAATTTCCAGAGAGAAGCTGCCTGGCCTGCCCCCCCCCCCTCCGGAGCCCTGTTTCTGATCCAGGAAGGATGTTTGCTCAGGTTGCTAAGGGACGTGTCATGCATGTTGAATGCCAACCTTTTGGAGACTAGGCCTAATTTATATCATTAGAGCCAAAGCAAGCTCAGAAGTCTGGGAGGCTTGGAAAGCAGCGAAGTCACCGACTGGCCCGAGCTGCCACTGCTGGAAGAATAAATGTCAGCTTCATCCTTGTCTAAAGGCCAAGAGGGAGCTTCCATGCCTCGGTTACTGACTTTGAAAAAAGGCCAATCAACCGTTTCATCAAGAAAAGTTAAAGGAAAAGCTTCTGCAAGTATGGAGGGAGGATGAATTGGATGAGTGAAATCACTTGGCCCATTCCCAATTCCACTCAGTTCCTCATCCCGTCTGGGATGTTCCCATCGGACCAGCCTCAAAGAAGAAATGATGGTCTAAACATTCTCGCAAAGCCTCTTAAACCTCAAAGTCCCAATAACGTTCACTACCAAGTGAGATGGCTAAGACCCACATTGATGAGATCAGAGAACCATTGGGGTGTTTATACAATGATGAAATAAAGGATTTCTTAGTTGGGCGTCTTCCACCCTGCCAAGAAATAAAATAGGACAGTCCCTTCCTCTTCCTTTAGCCATGGGAATTTCTGACGCAGATTGTAAAGAACAGAGCTGGCAATGGGCTGAGGGCAGTTGAGCCTGGCCCTGGCTGCCATACAGGGTACGTGCGCCCTGTGCCAAATGCAGTCTGCTTATCTCCAATCTTGGTGCTCCACAGGTTTGTGTTGCACAGGACAACTGTCCTTAACCCCTTGAATAACCAAATCAGAGACTGAGCTGTCCTGTATACCATAATCCCAACACTGCTTCCCCTTCCCTCCTTCCTTTTCCGTTATCCCTGTCCCCCACAACTGAATCTGCTAACCCCCAAACTCCAAAGTACAACTCTGGTAATAGTTCACATTTCTTTCCTTTTTTTTTTTAAATGAATAATCTCTGAGTGTGGAACAAAACATAGAATTTTCACTCTTTTTCTTGTTGTTTGCTTGCATTTTTTTTCTCATTTATTTGTCCTTTTTGATCTGATTTTTCTTGTGCAGCATGATAATTGTGGAATTATGTATAGAAGAATTGCACATATTTAACAAATATTGGATTATTTTCCATCTAAGGGACAAGTAGGGAGAGGAAAGAAATTTGGAACATGAGATTTTTCAAGGGTGAAAATAAAAAGCTTTAATAAAAAAAATGAAAAGTCCCTCCCCCCACATAAGCAAGTCCTTATTTTGTCTCCCTCCCATTCCCCTCCCTACTGTAAATAAAAAAATATATATAATGAAATGCCTCCTTTTCCACATGTATACCTACACAGGCATTCTGTGTCTGCCTCTCTGTCTCTGGGTCTCCAAATTTACTACAGGTGCTGCTTTGATGCTACACATTGCCAGCAACTCCTTTTCATCAAGACCAAAGATGTTTTCCTGCCCTGTGTTGTGAAATACTTTTGAAACCCAGCTAATTATCTGCGTGGAGCTCATAGGAAACTCAACACACAAGTTCTAGTCACGTTTCGGGTCGTGAGCTGGGCTGAGGCAGACACACTGTTCAGAGACCAAAGGCTTGGTAAGGGTGGATATTCCTGTTGTCTCCAGACAGTGCTTTCCGTGGCACCCAACCATGTCAACATCTCCAGACTGTGGCAAGGACAAGAAAGCCCCAGGGATCCCACTTTGAAGTCAGCAGCCTTCCTTCCATGTGGCTAGAGTGCCAGCCTGGAGTTTGGGGCTTAGAACTGGGCTGTGTACCTTAGTCCAAGGTCCCCGGCCTGGGCCACTTTTACTCTGAATCAAAAGAAAACACTGATAGCATCATGAGGGAAAGTCCAATTTTAAAATCCAGGTCCTTCTGGCCATATATGGGTTTTGAGTTGTTTTTTTCCAATTTAACACGGATTCTGATTTTTTTTTCCAATTCAAAATCTATATATAGGATACAAAGCAGGCACTTGACACGATCATCTCACTGTTACTGTAGTCCTTTCAGATACGGACTATAATTCGAAATCTGAGTCAGCAAAGACCTACTAATTTCACCAGACCACACCTCCCCATGGTGTCATGATTGATCCCCATCTCTCTCCACCTCCCTGAAAACATAGCTCCAAAAGCACAAGCAAGGCAGAAAAGCACCTATGGAATGCATTTCTGGAACCTGCTACTTAAGCCAGAGTGTTTAAAGAAACAGATAGAAAGATAAAATGGTTCACTCGGGGCCTCTTATTATCTTAACAACTGGTGAATTAAGAAAGGGGTTGAAGACTTTTTCATGTTTAGTTTTTTTTTTTCCTTCTTTCTTTCTTTCTTTCTTTTTGCTGAGATAATTAGGGTTGACTTGCCCAGGGTCACACAGGTAGGAAATGTTGATTGAATTCAGGTCCTCCTGACTTCAGGGCTGGTGCCTAACTCTCCCTTTCTTAGTTCTTTAAAAATCTATCGAATGAAGCAAAATGTGGACTTGATAAAAGAAGAAATAAGTTGAAAATTGATTTAATGAAAATTATATTGGTAATTCTTTAGTTTTCTCAATTGTTCTGTGCATCCCTATGCATCCCTAAGGACGGTACCCTCTTCCCCCTTTTTTTGCTTTATTTTGTTCTGAAAGGACAGCCAACGCCCTTAGTGCATATAGAAGACTTGGATTTCAAGGAAATTCCAGAAATCTGTTTTATAGTTTTAAGGTCAAGGTTCCTTTCATATGCTTTGTTTGATCATGGGGACATTTTTTACCTAACATTCTTCTTTTTGCAATAAAATTGAATTTTCACATAAAACACTTGCTCTGTCCTTCAGTTCACCTGTGTCCTCATGGATATATGGACTTCACCGGTGTTCTAGCTCCCCACCCACCGATGCCTTCTTATTTCATGTCCCTCTTGGCTATATCCTTGCTTCAGAGCAGATTGACCCACCTGACTCTAGCGCCCTTGACGCAAGAAAGGGCTGACCTCCCCTTCTGTAATAATATTAAAGGACCCACCTGGGAGATCAGCTAGTCACAGTCAGCCTGAAAGTATCAGGAAACCCCTTCCTTACAGAAATAATTTTTTAAAAATTAAGTCAGCTTTCCTATAAAGGAAATCTTGGAACAGAGACAGTTATTGTTCAAGTTAGGGATTGGTTCT
The DNA here is from genome assembly GCF_902635505.1 of Sarcophilus harrisii. Taxonomy (NCBI): domain Eukaryota; kingdom Metazoa; phylum Chordata; class Mammalia; order Dasyuromorphia; family Dasyuridae; genus Sarcophilus; species Sarcophilus harrisii. Next base: position 6,236,036 of record NC_045428.1, on the reverse strand, counting down.
TGGACTAGATGACCCAAGATGGAGGGAAAATGAACATTACGTTATAGGAAACATCACATTATTTTTAACCAGAGCTCGCAGTCATGTGACTATCCGATTACATCTGGGACCTAAGGTTTCTTCATAACCTCGAGGAAAGGAGAAAGGATCTGGCGCTGACAGGAAACCCAAGCAGATCATTTCTTGCTCCTGTACTAATTGCCATTGGCCACTGCTAGGATAGTGGAGATCAGCCTCACAAGGAAATACATTGCGGAATATTTTTCCCCCTACCACACACAACTTCCTTAATATTTTGTAGCCAAGGGATGGCTTCTCAGATGGAAGGAATCTCAAACAATCTATTCCACCCTGTGGCCTCCAGACATAGGAAGTCTGGCATTTAAGAGACAATTCAATCCAAGAAATACTTGTTAAGCTCGATTATGTCCAGCACCTTGCCAAGCCCAGAATGCACAAATAAAAATAAAAAAAGACCTAGGTGAGCCCCGAAGAGCAGCTGACGCCCTTTTCCCACACTATGACAGTGTCTCCTCCTCAGGAAAGCTGCCCCACCATGTCCTTAAGCAATCACATCCGTGACTTCAGGTGGACGAGCCAACACCAAACAAAGTAAGAGTTTGGGCCTTTTGTCCATCCGTCATTGACCACTTTCTCCCTTTGCCCAACCACCCATCTGGCCCCATATAAAAAGGCATTCGTTCCTTCTGCATTCTGCTGCCTCGAAGCTTCCCAAACTCCAGTTCTCCTCCTGATTACTCTGATCTCCCTGTGTGCATATGGAAGCTGGCTGGTCTGCAAACCCCAGCCCTTCTCAACCATGCGCCATAACTGCGTTCTTGGACAAGGCAGTCCATTTGGAAGGTGGTGTGGGGATAGAGCTTAGGAAGACCGGAATCCAAAATCTAGCAAGATACCTGCTAGCCAAGGGATCCTGGTCACATTAAGGCGTCTTTATTAAATTTATTTAATATATTTGTGATATATTATTAACATACCTTTATGTAATATGAAGATAAGAATAGCAGAATCCGTTCTCTCAGGATTGTTGGGAGGACAAGAAAAGACATTTGGAAAGCACTTTGCAAAACTTAAATATATATATATATATATATATATTCTATCTATCAATATCAAAATAATAATTATCATTGGTGCTTTCTTTCTCTCTCACTAGTTGCAGATCCTGAAATGGACACAACACATTGATTAAGGGAGTTTAGTCTGGTCCTCTCCTCCAGGGCAAACAGTCAAGACTAGCCCAACAGGCTGGAGCACCCGGAGCTCTATTCAAAGCATTCCACAATGGGAGCTGTCTTTGGAGTCTCTCTTCCTTCCCCATTGTGAGTCAGGCTCTTGGGGATCAGGCCACCCGCATACAGCCAGCCAGGAACTGATCAGGAGACTTTTGGCCTATGGTGGACCTCAGCCGGAAACAATGAATATTAATCTATGGCCACCGATATCGCATAAATCATGTCTGGCCATGGTTGTTTTTGTATTGCGTTCCTGTCATGCTGTGAGTGCCTTGAGAACAGGAACTGGCTTTTTGCCTATTTCATTGTAGCCCCAATGCTTAGCTTTAAGTGGTTACTGACTTAATCTTCTCCAAATCATTGGTCTTTTAAAATCTTTATAAATAAAGTTTGAGGTATCAGACCCAATTCAATTAGATAAACATTTATTTAGCACCAACTAAGTGTAGAAAATTGACTTGGTTACTGACTTAACCTTCTCCCCCAACTCATTAATCTTTTAAAATCTTTATAAATAAAGTTTGAAGAATCAGGCCCAATCAATTAAATAAACATTTATTAAGCACCAACTAAGTGCAGAAAATTATGCTCTATATTTGGGACATAAGGACAAATTTGAAATATCCTCTGCCCTCATGGAATTTATATGGCAGGAGTGGTGCATGGTGGCCCATACGCTGATAAATATAATCCAGTGTGGGAGGATGAAAGGAGAAATACAGGCACAGTGTCCTATAAACTTTGAGGAAAGAATGATAATCAGAGAGATAAGAAATCAGAGATCATATATTCCAATCCTATCATTTAATGAGTACCCAGAAATCCAAAGAAGTTAGATAATTCTGCCCAAATTATGTAGTAAGCAGTAATAATAAAAACTAACATTTACACAGTACTTTTAGGTGTACAGAACATATATATATATATATATATATATATATATATATATATTATTTCTTTCTAGAGCCAGAACAGATCCCAGGATCCTTTGATGTCTAACATAGTGCCCTTTCTTGGTTATCTAAAACTGACTCTGCCAACTTGCTTAAATGAAAATAAAGCACTGGAGAGGGAAAGTAAGGGAAGAAATGGGAAAGCAAGGGAAAGGAAGAGTATTAAGGGAGGATTATAGTCAATTATTTGAAGAACTGTCTCCTGGAAGAGGGTTTAGATTTGTGTTTACTTGCTCCTATCAAATAGAGATAGGAGCTATGGGTGGAAGCTAAAAAGAGGGTAACATGTGCTCAATATAAAACTTCCTAATGATAAGCTCCATTAGCTCATCATGGGCTTCCCATTGTGGGAAGCTTTCAAGAAGAGGCTAGACCATGGCCATTCATCAGGTGCATTGATGTGGTGATTCCTATTGATGTAACCTTTCACAAAATGCTAGCCAAGGTCCCTTTCAGCTTTGAGATCCTTAATGAAGGGTGGGTGACCTCATTTCTAAGACTTCTTGAGGGCAAAGACTAAATTCTTCTCAATAATTTCAATGTTTTCTGAACAGAAATGAAAATCTCTATCCTCCCACCATGTCCTCTATTCAACTAATTGTCAAAAGGATTCTCTGAACAGGGAAATGTCACCTGTAATGTGGAGTCTGTCTGCTCGGAATTAGCCCTACTCAAGGTCATAGTGTAGGATTAGAATGGTCTCAGGTGTGGCTATTGGACTGATACTGGTGCAGCTTTTAATTCACAGGCCCCGAGTTTTATCAAAAGAGAAACTTCAAGAATAAAGAAAATAGATGAAAACTTCTACAAAGTGCTATTTAACAAAAGGTGAGTGTAAACTCTTAGGCTGTAAACTGAGGGATGTGATGGGGAGATCCTAAATTCTTTTTCAATCTGGACTGTGGACTGTTCCTGAGCTGGAAATTTAATATCAGTGACTTCAAAGTCTATATTTTTTTCTTTAGACTAAAAAAACAAACAAACAAACTTCTAATTAATATTCTAAAATTTTATGTGCAGAATCAAGATTCAGGAATAATAGATATCTCCAACCCTGGCCATATATGTTCTTGCATGGAAAAGGTACTTCCTCAACCCATGCTGTTGTAGGCACCAGGATATGGTGACATAAAAGATAAGATTTAACCAGACACTTCAGTGGTTTCAGGATTTATAATTCCATCAGAAATTTTAAGTTGGGGATTTCTATTAGATAGAAAAATATAGTGCTTTTTGACCTGCATTCATCATGATGGGCTTAAATGATCCAGCGAATTCCAAGGACGAAGTCCCTTTAAAAGATAAAGGCTCAATAAAAGGATGGGCAGAGAGGAAATTGGAGGGACACTTCTCTACAGAGTTCATCCCTGGAGAAGATTATTTAGTAGCAAATGCATGGAGTGGTGTGGGGGGGACAGGGGGAATGGGGGCAGCAGAAATGAACCTTCTATATAGAAAGTTCATTATTTTTGTCCTAATTTTAGGCTTGTGGTCTTGAGTCTCTCATAGGATCACCCATTTAGCAACAGACTTCATTCAGTTTTCAGGAAGATCATGGATAAGAGGGGGAGCCTTCAAAAGACGAAAAACAATATAGCTAAGAATCTTCAGGCCAATCCATTTCTAGATTGGCTAAAGATCCTGGGAATGTTTAACTTGGATATAGGAAGTCTTGGGCAAGAGCTGGGAGATAGGATCAGTGAAAGCTCTCTTCAAAGACTTGAAAGGTTATTCAGGGAAGAGCAATTACAGTCTAGGTTTCCCAGGGCAGAATGAGGAACAATAGGGAGTTGGGGGATGGTTTCAAAGAGAAGAATTTAGATTTGAAGACAAGGTGGGGGAGGGAAAGCACCTTTCCAACGATTAGAACAATTCACAGGAGAGTGAGTCACTTGAGAGAGATAGAGAGTTCTCCTTCATGGAGGGCATTTAAACAAAGCCTAGGTGGTCATTGCTTAAGTCATTCACAACAGGAGTCTTTTCCGGTCCAGGGGACCAGCACTTCATTAAAAAGTCCTTGGCTACCACTTTGTGAAAGGTATGTCAGTAGGAATTCCCACATCATTATAGTCTGAATGTGATAGTTTGGAAGTTTCCTATTCTGAGATTCTACAATTATAGAATTTAGAACTGGAAAAGACAGAGTAAATCTAGTCTCCCTTTCTCCATTTAATAGATTAAAAAAAACCTGAGAACCAGAGGAGTTACATGTCTTGGTTCAGCTCAAATAAGAGCCCCAGGATTCAAACCTATGACTCCATCACTCACCTGCCCATTTATTGTTCTTTAAAATCAAGAACCATTGATGGAGTTGGGAACTGATCCAATTATTCTGGAGAACAAATCTGGAATAATGCCCAAAGGGTTCTCAAACTGTGTATACCTTTACATTTAAACCTAAAGTATTCTGGCTCTCATAGATTGATCAACAATGGGTCTAGATCAAGCCCCATTTGGTTATACTTTGCGCCTCATAGGCTCTGCTTGAATGTAAGTAGCAATAGTTTCTCTTTCAGCTTCAGGGTCTTCCCTTAGAAGATTGATTTTTTTTGACTAGGTAAAAGAGACTATTCTTTACCCCATTTCTTCCTAACATACACAAATTAGTGATTTCATGTTGCCTTGATCAAACTGAGACTTGTAAAAGACCACGGCTTAAAAAGGACAAGGTCTCCCACTGTAGGCAGGTCCATTTCCCAAAGTCCTGATCTATATCTCTCCACTGGACCCAGACGGTTTCAAATGAAAAAAAAAGTTAGGTTGGCGATTTTGCAGTCTTTCCTCTGTCAAACAGAAATTCATATCACCTTCTGATGTCATGGTCCTCTTCAAGAATGGAGGACAAATGATCTTGTGATGAAGACAGCCATTTATACCCAGTGAGAGGATTGTGGGAACTGAGTGTGGATCTCAACATAGCATTTGTTGTTTGTTGTTGTTTGCTCTCATTTTATTTTTTTCCTTTATTTTTATATTTTTCCCTTTTTGAACTGATTTTTCTTTTGCAGCAAGGTAACTGTATAAATATATATGCATATATTGGATTTAACATATTTTTACCATATTTAACATATATTGGATTACTTGTCATCTAGGGGAGAGGGTGGGGAAAAAAGGGGAGGAAATGGGAATGCAAAGTTTTGCAGAGGTCAATGTTGAAAAATTATCTAAGTTCTGAGAATAAAAATCTTTAATAAAAAAATAAAATAAAAAGTGAAAAAAATATAGGACAAACAACAATAACAAAGATGAAAATATCAATGGCACAGTGGCTAAAGCATTGTCCTCAAGTCAAGAGGACCTGAATTCAAATCCAGCCTCAGATACTTAACACTTACTAGCTTTGTGACCCTGGATAAGACACTTAACCCCAATTGCCTGAGAAAGAGAACTCTGAGGGTCCGAATTTTCATTTTTCAAACTGTATTATATTTACTGATCATCTTGTATTTACTCATACAAGCTTCTTGACAGCTGAAGGTTTTTGAGTTTGTCTTCATGTTCTGATGAGGAACCATAAATGAAGAAAGGGATTCATAGGTTCTTAATAAAGGCCTTCGTAATCATTGGGGCCAGCTGCCCTAGGGAAGCCTGACTGTCATCTAAGCTGTGTTTGTCCCAGGTCACTCTGCAGATGTCAGACAACGTCAGCTTCAGAGAACTATTGATCTGGCCTCCATATGGACTAAGGATCTCCAGGTCAAAGATGAATGGAACCAGTTCTTTGTACCTCTAACCTAAAGACAGATTTGTTGTGCTGGTTAGTTTGAAAGAAAGAAGAAAAGTCTTTAAAAGAGTAACAACTAAAAGAAAAAATAATGTATTAAGTACTCCTATCAAAATAAAAATAAAAGTGATAAAGCAAGTTCAGAAAGCTGAGCACAGGGATATTTAAGATTAAACTTCAGGAGTTTTAACTCAGGATACAAAGGTGAGGTGGATATGAACATTCAGTAGAATGTACAATATTTAAGTTCAAGTCACAATTAAAGGTGGTCCTTACTTCTCAAAGGCCAATTCGCCCATCACAAATGGGACTTTGTATAATCCAAAATTTTACATGGATTAATGCTGGTTTCCCGAGACCTACTTTTGCTAAAGCCTACAAGAAGAATGACTCAAGAACCTTTTGGTCTCATTGCTAGATGTGGCCATGAGCAAGATAGAGGGGAAATCTTCCAAGTCAGTAAGTGCCTTAAATGGGGAGGGAGGAAGTGGGATGGGAAACCATTTTTCAGGAAGTGCAAAAACCAATCTGCCGACAGGGTTGTGATTTCACTGATCCAGGTTCCTTTCTTCATTGGGGCAGATCTTAATGATCATGGCTGAAACTAGTACCCTTACAGCATTCATGCTCACTGTCCACTCAAAGGATTTAGAACCGAATCAGTTCAAGGTACTCTTGCTGTGGGAAATCCCTCTTCCAAAACACACATGGGGGACTCAGGAGATAGATCTTAGGAAGCTTCTTGAGACGCTCAGAGGCAAAGTGACTTAAACACAGGGGGAGATCTCAATCTAAGTTTTTCTGACACAAAAGCCAGCATTCCATGCATTTTGCTCTACCACTCCCTTTTCCCTTTTATTCCATCCACCTCTTCAGAGCTAGACGTGGAGAAAGCAGTTGTTTCTCAATCAGGTCTCCTTCCTCTCCTGTAACTTTTTCTCTACCTCAGAGACTACACCATCCTGCTACTTTTTCTTTGTTCTAAGCATGGAAATCAAGGATGACAGATCTCTTCGTCAAATAGCTCTGGTCTGAAAACAAAGACTTGGATGAGACTCCAAGACTGGTGTGGTGCTCTGCAGTTAACAGAACCTGGTTCTAATTCTAATCCCTGTGTGATGTTGGACAAGTTATTCTCTGAGCCTCGGTTTCCCCAGAGTGTGAGCCTAGATAAATGTTAGGATCCCTTCCACAGCTGAATCTTTGATCCTGTGACAACGTAGCATTTAGATGTGAACCATCCAACAATCCAAAATGGAATCTAGAATTATGTCTTTTCCCCTTGACCGGGCTGCTTTGAAAGGTAAACTAGGAAAAGTACTGGTCAGACCAGAGCTGGGTCTGATGTCATGGTAAGAAGGAGCTTTTGTGAAACTCTACTACCCACACCGATGTGTTCTAAGCACACCCACTCATGTGCATTCACAAAGAACAGGTTAAACCCAAAGAGGAAGCTTTCTATTAAACAGGCCAAGATGGAGGCTCCCAATCCAAGACAGGGCTCTACAGGAATATGTCAATAGCTAATCTATCTTCTTAAGTGGGGAAATATTAGTTTGAGACTTTGCTATCAAGTGAACGTTGATCTAACAAAAGATTCCTGCATCTCCTCCTCAAGAGTTAAGATGGCTTGAAAGACTCAATCATCATATTTATCAACTTATCTATTACGTGCCAGATTAAAATACTTTTTTTCCCTACTCCATAGAAATCCCTCCTTTTTTTCCAATGGAGAAAAATGTCTACAGAGCTCTGGAACTGGGAGCTTACTCTTGATTTTAATTACTGAAGACTAGCTTCTGTAGCATCAGTGAAGCCTAATAAAGAACCTACAAAGATTCCTACAAAGAAAAAGGCAAATTTGCCTTTACATGGTATCCAGTAGATGTGATCCTCTCCTTTGTCCCTAGCTTAGAGACAGTGAAGTCTCGGAGCACCAATTCCAGCAAAAAGAGTTTCTGCTTAAATATCAGGAGTTTCAACGGCCCCACCAAAGCAGAAGTGACAACTTTAGCTCCTAATTCATTTCCTTTTTTCCTCATAATGAAGAGAAAACAATTAATACTGACATGAGATCATGTACCAACATGGGATCCTAGTGGGGGGCATTGGAAGTGTTCTCTACTCAGGGTTGACTCCCAAACCTGGAGTTTATGAGGATGCCCTGCACCTTGGGTGATGGCTAAAACTCCTTCTAAAGTTCAGGAAAGCTATGGTCTAGAGGATTCACAGCTCTTGTGGAAGCATTAGCCTATACATGACCCATTTCATCAGGAGCTCAGCCAGTTACTGGTAGAAAAATGGCCTTTTTTCCATTCTACATATTAGGGATCTGAACCCACATTTCCCAATGAATCATGGACACAGAGCGTTATCTGGGACAGTAGGTGATGTTGCCATCCCCAGGTAAAGTAACTTAGAGACAAATAGTCTTATCTAATGGCATTGGATACCTCAGAGAGAGGAAGGGACAAAAGTCTTGGGAGTTGAAGGAGGCTCCCTTCCTTTGGAATCAGCTTCCAACTTGGAGAGTCTCCTATACATCATGTCCAATCCTTGGAAATAGCCAACATTTTATTCTGGGGAGAATGAGGGTGGTCATCCAAAAATAGGGGAGGGAAAGATGAACCTATGTAAGTCTCAACTGCTTTCCATCTTTCTATAACATCCATTAACAAGAATAACCGAACACTCAAAAGTTAATTCAGAGAGACACTAGCAATCAAACTCAAGACTGGAAGGACAGGTAGAGAGCAATTTTACCCCATTCTACATATGGAGAAAGTAGGATTGGGAAGAGGAGAGGGGGCAAGAACTGACTCAGTGTTTCATAGCTAGTAATGTTGGAGACAGGCCCTGGTGCACCTCCAGTTCAACCTCACCCCCCAACTGTATTCAGATCCCAAGGCTTTCACAGCCGCACTTTGCTGCACCATAGTTCAGTTAAAACTTAAATGAAATCCACTTACATCAGGGATCCTTAACCTGGGGTCTGAGAATTCTTTTTAGAATTATCTGAATAACTTTAACTGGGTTTCTTTTAATCCTCTGTATTTTATGTATTTAGAAACATTCTGAGAATGGTTGAATCTCTCTCTTTCTCTCTCTCTCTCTCTCTCTCTCTCTCTCTCTCTCTCTCTCACACACACACACACACACACACACACACACGCGCGCGCGTGACTAATTGCTTCTGCTTTTGAAAACTTACTTATTAAACACTTCAGAGAAAAACTTGAGAAAATAGACACGTCAAATCAGCAACAGGTGCCTTCAGAAAGACCTGCTATGATGAATCAGAGAGCACCTGTCTGCTGGCGTTTGAAAAGGCAGACGCTCATCGCTCTACTCTTTCGTCTCGGAGACCAAAGGGGCCAGTTCTCACGTATCTGTGGGATCTAAAAGCCAGGTTCTGCACTGCCAGGCAGAAGCCACTGTATAATTACCCAAGCTCTAGACTGCTGACGAGCACTTGGCAAAATCAAAGGCAGAGACCCAAAGGAGAGGTGGAAAGCACACTGCATCCATGGGATGGAGACATAGTTCTGGGAGAAGGAAACAGAACAGGACAAAAGCCCCCATCGGGGCCCTGAGATGGGCTCCTCAGTTTAATGGCTGCATGTGTGTTCTAAGGTGACATATGATAGGTACGCTGACATTTACACATTTGCTAAGGTTTGCTAATTTACATATACATATGTATGTATATGTATATTTATTGATGTATATATGTATACATTTGTGCTGCTATTTGTCCTTCATTCTGGAAGAGGACCTTTGACATCCGGACAGTAATGTCTCCACTTGCCAGTGAGTTGGGTGTATATCTAGTCATGTATTTGTGTATAGATATATAACCACACACACACACACACACACACACACACACACACACATATTACTACCATCATTTGGAGCTTCATATCTGAAATCAGACCACCTAGTCAAATTCTACTTTTCACATTAGCTGGTGACCCTCTAGGCCAGGCCCCTTACTTTTCCTGGATCTTAGTTTACTTAAAAAAAACAAACAAAAAAGAAACAAACAAACAAAAAAACAAAAATACAAAGCAGCTGTTCTCTCTGCAGGAATCCATATGGATAAATCCTAAGAGGAAGATGCTCTTGTTATACATATTTCCATTTATCAATGACAAAACCCCAACTCAGGGAGGCAAGGGGATTTCTCTAGGATCAAACAGCTAATAATTGCCTGAACAAGGATCTGAAGCCGAACTTCCTAACTCCACCTTCACCACAGTCTCACCAAAACTATGAAAGTTGCTCCTTTTCTGGAGGCAAAGGGCAGTGACCTAGTCATTAAAAGGAGGGAGGATTCATTACAGGGAGAGGCTTCCAATTAATCAGGAGGTTTGAGCCAGAGCAACTCCTGAAGCTTGTTGGAGGCGGCCCTCAGGATAGGGTGGGTGGCAGGCCAGCCCCAGAGCTGCTCAGAGAGGGCAGATCTATGGCACCTTTCTGCAGGTGCACACAGAGGCCATTACACCCAGTTCCCATAAAATGAGGCTGGTGGCTCAGTGGGCATTCTCAAGCAATGACTCGGAGCTACTGGGGGCAATGGAAATTCCGGGGCAGACAGAAGTGCCCGGCTTCCCTCCCCTCGCACCTCTTCGCTTCTTGCTAGGAAAGGGGGGGGAGGGATTGTCCAGTAAACAGCCCCCCTTCAGCACAGCAGCACACCCTGAAGAATCCACACTTGTCTGCTTGCTCCGGAAGGGGCTCCCCTTTCCCTCCCCTCAACTCCACAAGCTAAATGTGCCCATTGTCAGACATCCCTTTCAAATCGAAGGTGTGAGCACGGTGTGGACTCAGGAAATGAATTAGAATTGGATGGAAAACGGAAGTCCCCTTCCCTGTGGGCCGTCTGGCTCAGGTTACAACGGAGCTCCCTGAAACTAAGGTGGGAAGCTCTTTGAGCAGCCCCTCACCTCTCCCCCATTTCCCACCCGAATCTGGACCCTCCCGGTGGAGACTTCGGCTAAACCCTCAGACTTGACCCGAATTCGGACGGAAATAAAATGCCAGGTGTGTCCCCTCCCTTTTAACTGGCAAAGAGACCTGGAATCAGCCGCCCCCCAGAGCCCAAAGCCGGCGGAGGGCCGAGACAAAGGCCTATTCAAGCTGAGGAGCTCGTGCCCGGAAATCTCCCACCTTGGGGGCCTTCACTCACGGGCCCCAAAGGTGCCGGAGTCCCGGGAGCCGCCAGGGCTCACCCTGCAGTCCAATCCCTCCTTTTGCAGGTGGGGAAACTGAGGTTCAATATAGGGCAGACGGGAAAAAGAAAAGTGTAGGCACCGGGCTCCGCCAGAGCCCCACAGGGGCCCGGAGCTAACTTCGGCGGCGCTCCCCCCGACGGCTCCTGCCCGGCCCTCCCCAGATTCCCAAACCCAGCCCCGGGCGCCGCCGGAGGGAGGGAGGGAGGGAGGCCCGACGCCGCCCGCCCCGCCCGCCCGCCCCGCCGGCCCCGCGGCCCCGCACTTACTGCTCAGGTTCAGCAGCGAGTCGAACACCTTGCACTGGATCTGGCCCGTGCTCTGGGACACGCACGACATCCAGAGGCCCTCGTAGATGGCCTGGGCCGTCACGATGTTGTCCCCCGCGTAGGAGGAGATCTTCCACTGGGGCATGGCCGTGCTCACGATGGTCCCGATCCAGCCCAGGAAGGCCAGGATGAAGCCCAGCAGCTGCAGCCCCGCGTTGGCCATGCTGGCGGCCGGCCGGCCTCCCCGCCTCGCTCGCTCCCGGGCGCTCAACTCCCGCCCCGTCGGGCCGCGGGCCGAAGGAAAGGCGGCGGGGATGGGGAAGGGGCCGCGGCCGCCGCCTCCGAGGCGATGGCTCCCGAGCGGGGCTTCGGAGGGGCGGCGGGGAGGGGGGCGCTCCTGCCGGGGCTGCTGCGCTGGGGAAGCGGCCGCCGCGGGCTCCGAGGGCACCTGCACTGAGACACCTCCCCCGCGCGGCCCCAGATTTAAATGGGCCCCGCCTCCCGGCCCAGCCCGAGCGCTTTGGTGGGAACTCCCCGCTCTGAGCTGTCTCCTCCGGGAGTGGGGGAAAGTGAGCTCGCCAGAGAAAGAGGGACAGAGAGGGCGAGAGTCACCTGCTCCCCCCCCCCCCCGAGGCGGCCACGTAGCCCCACAAGTATGCTCGGCTGCCACCAGCGGAAAGCTCCCGCTGGGGACCGGCCCGGCCCGTCGCGCCCCCGCCCAGGCCCCCAGGGACGCTCCGGGGCTCCCAACCTTACTTCCTGGAAGGTCATCGACACGGGCCCTCCCCGCCCCCCAGTCTTCTTCCCCCCGGCCCCTTTGATCCCTGCCCCCCTAACTCCTCAGCCTTCCAGTCCCCTCCTCCCGAGCTCCTCCCTCCCAGCCCCTCTCCCCCTCTTCTCCCCCGGCCGCCTCGCTCCCCAGTCCCCTTCGTCCCATCCCCTTTTCTCCCCTTCCCCCAGGCTCTCCTTGCCCCCCGGCCCCCTTACCCCTCAGCCTCCTTGCCCTCGGAATCGCCATCCCCCCCCCAAGCTCTCCTCCCCCCACTCCCTTCCCCCTCCTACCCCCCTTCCCCAGCCTCCCCCGGCTTTTCCTGGGCGTTGGGGTGGGGAGGGATCCTGAGGTTGGCTCGGTCTCCCACTCTACAAAACCCGGGAAGGAGAAAACAAATCCCAGCGCAGGGTCGGAGCCGGGAAAAGATCCCGTCCCGAGCCGGTCAAGAAGGAGCCCCAGCCCCAGTCCGGGCTCGGAAATCCTCCCGAGTCCTTGTGAGACTCGCCGGGCCGGCGGAGGCGGAAGGGAAGGCCCGAGATGTGCGGGGCTCCAGTCGAGGCTCCTCCGCTTCACAAGCCCTGGAGCTGACGGGAAAGGCCCGGAACCAGCCGGGAAAGTGCTTGGTCTGGTACCCCGAGAGCTAGTTTAAACTCCAGCTCTTCTTCTACCTTGTGTGACTGGAGGCCCGTCCCCTCCATTCTGTGAGCCTCGGTTTCCACCTTTGCCAGACGAGGACATTTGCCCAGCTGGCTCCTGGGGGCCCCGACAAGCCTAAATCCGGAATTCTTGGCCCGACGCCTCCATCTCTTGGGGTCCTTCAAGCCTGAGTCCTACAAACCGGTTCTGGGAGGCCGGGGAATTGTGGGAGAGCCAGGCTACCTCGGCCACTGGAGCTTTCCTGCCCCAGCCCTCAGCAAGCTCAGTCTCCTCCCAGAGCCGGGGCTTGCCTCTCGAGCTGGGGCACTGGTCCGGATGGGCCGAGCACCTAACCTAGGCCGGTTAATTCCGGTCTTGAACCAGAGACTTTGATTCCAAGCTACTCAACCCAACAAGCATTTAGCAAGTGCTGCTGTGCACCTGCCAGCCCTTGCCCTCAAACAGCTGAAGAAATATTGGGAGAATCCAGCCAGCAGCCATCGATGTGCCCATCCTATCAGAAGCGGCAGAAACGGACCCTAGAATGGGGGATTACATCCATCAGAAGCTAAAGTCCCTGGGAGAAATAAGGCAGTGGCCACTAGGCCGGGTCCTCCAGATGCAGAGCAGGGGAGGCAGGTAAGCAGAAATGGAGAAATTTTGAAGTGACTCCCTGAGCTTTCTGGCTAATTCAGTACTGTTGGTGAGCACCATCAGTCTGCTCTCTCTGCTTCTTCTTGTTTACATCGCTGACTCCTGATGTTTTATCCTTGAGGGGCCAGAAACCAAACCCATGGGGGCTCTAGGGAGAAGCAGGAGCCCCCAAAGAAGCAACTTATTCCCTTTACCTGCAGATTTCCCCAAAGCTTACATCCATCAGTAGTGGGCAACAGAAGCCAGAAGGATGTGGACCGGAGGGTGGCACTGGGAGAAGTGGGCACCACATAATGGGAACGATCCGGAGGCTCAAAAACGGTCCCTAAGGGAAGAAGAGGGAAAACGGAATGTTGTGCTTAAGCTACAGAGCTGGAGTCCTGTCTTGGCCAATATGTTCATCTGATATTTGAGGAAATAGGTCCAGGAAGAGGAGGTGAATAGTCAGTCATAGAGGCAGAGAAATGAGAGATAGTGGGGCGGGGGGGGGGGGGGGGGGGGGGGGGGGGGGGGGGGGGAATGGTTAGGACTGTGGGTGAGGAAGCCATTGGTGTGGCTGGAAGAACAGCTCCTCAGACCAGTCCTGTGATAACTCAATGACTCGATGATGGCGTCCATGGAAGGGAACACATCCTAACTCCCCCATACCTTCTTCTCCTGCCTGACCCATGTCTGCATCTTCCTTAAACCCTCCCCAAGGGGTCTCCTAAACATGTCTATGAAACAAACTCACTATTTTATGTTAAAATATCATTTTTGTCTGAAATCCTGTAAAATATTTATTTCCCTAGTAATTCAAAAAGTTTGTTTTAAAGAGATTTTTATTAAAGATTAAAAGGAAGAGGGAATGACTTAATTTTACTTCTAGGTAATCAGTAAGGACAGTGGGGAGATGTCAGTGCTGGAAACTAGTGCCAAACAAGAGTGATATGGATGATTAACAAAAATACAGGGAAGAAAAACATATGGATTAATGGCAAAATCTGTGTTTAAATGCCTGCAGAATGCCTGTGGTGACTCATAATTGAACTAAATTGCACGATAATCTTTCATGTTTTCTTGTTCCAGTAGAAAGTTTCAATTTTGTTGGTCAGCAATTTAGGTCCCATTTTGGTTTCGGACAGTTTTTTTTTTTACCCCTGCATTTGGTCGAACTGCTACATGATTCCATAACGAAGAGGTTTAGATACAGTGAGTCCACCAAAGTCTATCAGAAGGGAGAAGTTGAAGTCTAATATTAAAAATCAAAAAGGGAATAGGGGATGGTGGTCAGAAACCCCAAGGATTTGAGACTTTCCAAGATCCTTTTCCAGGCCAGTGATCTTCAGATGTATTAAAAGTTACATCTCTTTCTTAGAAGTCAGAAAAGGCCACACCTTCTTTCACAGGAGGTCCCACTAAGGTCCAGAAGTAAAAAAGGCAGAACCAGTATCTAAGTGCCTCAAGATCTCCAATCAGAATAATGATGTACTTTGGTGGAGTAAAGCTCTTTGTGGCTTTGACGAATCCTTCCTGTTTTTCAGGAAAGAATCAAGTCCATTTTGGCGATTAAATGAGAATTAAACTCATAAAGTCCCCCATAATTACCGAGGCAATTTAAGATGAAGCCATGATGGTCAAAGGTGCCATTTTGTAATGTCCTGCTCTGTGCAAGATTTCCTGAGTCCTAGAGTCCTAGAGCAGTTGGGCAGAATACACAGCTATACTGAATGAAAAAGTTCCCGTGATCATGGACCAGGCAACTTGATCAGCGTGCATTGATTAATCACCCACCTGTGCCAGGCACCAAACCAGACACTGGGCAATCTAAAGACCAAAAAGAAAGCAGTGAAGCCCTCGTGGAGTATACATTCTACTGCAGGAAATAGGCTGTGCACATTTAAGTGTAAGGAGCCAGAATCAGAACTGGCTTCCTTTAGATTTTAATTTTCTTCCAAGGAAAATCTTTCATTTCTTTTTTTATTCCCCACCCCCCAGGACCTAGTGCAGTGTGCCAGACAAAGAGTGACTAATGTGCCTTTAACTTGTGGTTGTTTTAGTTTCATTTCCACAAACATTAAGGTCTTCATATTGGGAGGCTCTGATGTTGAGGGTGCAAAAAATGGTGACTGTCAAGGATCTAAGGAGGGAAGAAGGGCAGGGAAGACGGACACATCCTCGGTGGGGAAAAAGCATGCTGCTATATTTCCATCTTGTGTCATCTTACCAATTTTCTCAATATTAATACCGAAGCCTCAGAGTTGTTTAATTTTACATTTATCTCATTAGTGATTTGGAACAGTCCCTCACAGCCCATCCAACCAGCCATCCATGTGCCCAGAACTCTTTTCAGATTAATAGGATTTGGGGAAAGAACGAGATCACTGGGATCCCAGAGCTCTTGAAAGAGATTTTTTTGTTTACATATATAAGAACATTATCATGAATCTGCTTCTGGTTCAACCAAAAGAACGATGGACTAGTTTTATTTTAAATCGTTGGCTGGATAAGATTGATGGTCAAAAGCTTTTGGATAATGTGAGGAAAGGGAGATTACGATGAGGTTTGAACTCTGATAGTGCATCTTGTCCTGAAAGGTGGGGCGGGGAGAGGGTGATTTCCTTGGGATTTAATAGAAAAGCCTCCATTTATTATCTCCAAGCCATTGTTGCTCAATTATAACAAAGAAGGAATCCTGAAGTCAGTTTTGACCGTGGTGAGTAATAGGTTTTGTAAGTTCCCAGAGAAGCTGAAAGTTCTTCTAGATATAGTCAGCCTAAAGTACAGAAAATGTCTACAACTGATCTTTCCTTGACCTTCCTGCTCCCAACCCTGGTTCAAAAGGAAGTGAAGTCAATTTGTCATAATTAAAAATTACCTTGATTTTTTTTTTTTCTGTATATACCTTGTGGCCCCAAAGAGACTGAAAATTCCAGCAAGGCAAGGGATGTTTTGTCTCTCCATATTCTCTGTGTCAATCAGTGTGACACATAGTAGGAACTCAACAAAGGTTTGCTGAATGAATGATTTGATCTGCTTTTCTTGAATCTATGTGAATACTTTGTGATTCCTGCTGCTATTTCTACCCAACTTTTTCAAGATTTTGATAATAAAACCTTGTAAAAATTCATGATGAATAAGAATCATGCTCACTGGCCTGTAGTTTAAAAGAAACACCTTCTGAAAATAACTTCATGTCTCCAACATCACTTTATGGAATGGCTTCTAGTGAGATTGTGTCTGTGAAATGCTCCAGAGAATGGAGAAATGGTAACCCTGGATGGAAATGACAGTATCGAGTCCAGGCTCCTATTGTGGTTACTCAGTCATATCTGACTCTTCCTGACCCTGTTTTGGATTTTCTTGGGAAAAGATACTTTTGTGGTTTGCTGTTTCCTTCCTCAGCTCATTTTACTGGTGAGGAACCTAAGGTAATGGTTAAGTGACTTGCTCAGGGTCACCTAGCTTGTAAGTATTTGAGACTCATCTCTTCCTCATCTCTGGAAATCTCAGGATCCACCAATGCTAACCCAATGGCCTGCTTCCTCATACCTTATCAGGCCAGGATGGAGCCATCAACTTTTCCAGTGAAGGAGAGGAGACAAAACAGGCATTGTATTAGGGTGCACTCATTTTCTTGATTTCTCTGACTTGTTCATTGAGTCTCCAAGGAAGTAACTCTTGAACCCCAGCTTTTTACTTTCTTTTATTTATTTTCTTCCATTATTAAATTGTAAGCTCCTGGAAGCAAAAACTCTCAAAACTGTTGTTGTTGTCATCATCATTGTGGTGGTCTTCTTCCTCTTCTTCTTCTTCATCTTTCTCTTCCTCTTCTTTATTTTTTTCTCCTTTTTCTTCTTTCTCTTCTTCCTCTTCTTTTCTTCTTTCTTCTTCTTTTTCTTTTTCTTTTCTACTTCTTCTCCTCCTTCTCTTCCCCTCTTCCTCTTCTTCCTTCTTATCCCCTCCTCCTCCTCCTCCTCCTCCTCTTCCTCTTTTTCCTCCTCCTTTTCCTTCTATATTTATATGCTTAGCACTTAGTACAGTGCCTGGCACATTGTAGGTGTTTACTGTATGTTTATTGATATTGCTTAATTCACTCCACAACCATTAACTGTCGCTATGGTCTTGGCATTTTGCTATGTTCTGGAAACCAAAAGACAAAAACGACCAGTTCTGGCCAACCGGGAGCTGCCATTATAACGGGGGTGGGGAAAACCATGCCCACTGCTGAGTAAATCCCAAAGGAATACAAAGCAACTTTAGCAAAGGGGGAGCCTGACCACTGAGTCTGTGGGAGCTGCCCAGGCTCTCTAAGGAGGAAGTTAAGGTGTGTACATTGAGGTTTGGAGGGAAACTAGGAAGATGAAGAAGAGGAATGAGGGAGGGGGGCCCTTCAGGCATAAAGGAGAGACTTTAGAAAGGCACACAAGCTCCAAGGGAACATTTTAACGAGAAAACTGCCTGGAGGTTAGTTTGTCTGGAAGATCTAGACTATGTGCAGGCCAGCAAAGTGTTTCAAACTTGAATAGGCAGGAGGACACTAGATTGTGAAAGGCCTTAAATAAAAGCAGAGGAATTGTATTCTGTCCTAGCAATAACACTGCGCAACTTCTGAGCAAAGAACTTGCAAAGTTAGATTTGCTTTTTAAGAATGTTCCTTGGAAAGCTGGGGAAAAGATGAATTGGATAGAGTGGATGGAGAGGATGGAGGGAATGGAGAGGATGGAGTGGATGGAGGGGATGGATTGGATGGATGGATGGAGTGGATGGAGGGGATAGAGGGGATAGAATAGATGGAGTGGATGCAGTGGATGGAGTGGATGGAGGGGACAGAATGGATGGAGTGGATGGCTTTCTCATTTCTTTACCTATCACTGTTTTTAGGCATCATGCTTCTATTCTATGTAAATAGGTTCTGTCCAGGAAACCTGGGAAGATCTCCAAGCTGCTGTATCACAGCTTGTATCGGAAGAGACACTGTTAAAAAAATGTAAAGAAACTAGATTTAAAGCAGAAAAGTCTATAGGAAAGCACACGTGTGTACACAAATCATTTGTTTGTTTGTTTGTTTGTTTTTTATTATAACTTTTTATTGACAGAACCCATGCCTGGGTAATTTTTTTACAACATTATCCCTTGCACTCATTTCTCTTCTGACTCCCCTGCCCCCCCGCTCCTTTCCTTCACACCCTCCCCCAGATGGCAAGTAGTCCTATACAAGGTAAATATCACAAACCATTTTTTAAAAAATCACACAATGTAAGAAAAAACAAAGATATATTCAACAATCAGAGATTGATTTATTTGGAAACAAAGTACAATGTTGCTCAAGAAGCAAAGAAGCCAAAGTTTAAAAAAATCAACAGAACCTAAGCACAGTAGTTGCACAATGTTCCTTGCATCATAGATTAAATAAATAATTATTAGATTTAAAGTATGGAGGACATCTTGTTTTCTTCTTTCTCTATAGCACACATACATAGATATACAGCGTTCTCTCTCTCTCTCTTTCTCTCTCTTTCCCTCTCTCTCTTTTTTCTTTCTCTTTCTCTCTCTCCCTCTTTCTTTTTCTCTATCTCTCTGCCTCTTTCTCTTTTTCTGACTCTGTCTTTCTGTCTCTTTTTCTGTCTCTTTGTCTTTAAGTCTCTCTCTCACTCTCCAAATTAAAAAAAAAAAGTTAGCTAGGTGCTTCAGTGCAAAGAACACCAGGCCTATAGTCATAAAAACCGATTTTTCTGAGTTCAAATCTGGCCTCAGACATTTACTGGCCACATGACTGGGCAAATATCACTTAGTGCTCCTTGCCTTGGTTTCCTTATCTGTAAAATAGCAAAGCCCTCTGGTATCTTTGACAAGAAAACCCCCAATGGGCTCACAAAGAGTTGGACATGGCTGACAAATGACTGAACATACAGTATACACACACATTGCACATATGCATATATTATTCTAAATAACTAAATTATATTATAAATTTCCTGTAGTATAAATTATAGGAATCATGCTCTCATATTTAGTTCAGTTCTATCTGTTGACTTTGGAGCAGTCATAATTTGGTCAAGGTAACTGAGAGACCAGCAAACCTTTGCACCCACAAGACTGTGGCTCTGTGAATGTGGGCAGCACTTGAGCCTCTTCAAGAGCTGTTAGGAAGGGTGAGATGAGGACTTTCTCAGCGTTAAATTAGCCAAGGAAAAGCTGCTTCGGTTAACGAAATTTTCAGTTTTCAAACTTCAGGAAGCCACAGTCCGAGATTAGAAGGTTGCAAAAGCGAGAATTCATTTCAATCCCATTTTTAGGATTTAGTCATGTTACATAGCAGGCGTGCTTTCCCATATCATGTGATTCCTTTACCTTTCACCTAAAGGACAAGGCAAAAGTTGCCTAAAGGCTCGCCTCCACCCTTTGCTCAGGCTCTGCAGCTGTTCAGCTGCGTCTGACTTCATGGCCCAATTCTTTTGCGTTTTCTTGGCAAAGATGATGGAGTGGTTGACATTTCCCTCTCCAGCTCTTTTTACAGTTCATGAAACTGAGGCAAAAAGTGTTAAGTCATAGCTAGTAAGTGTCTGAGGCTAGATTTGAACTCAGGAAGTTGAGTCTGCCTAATTCCAAGACCGGTGTCCTCTCCACTGTCGGCTAGCTATCATTCACTCAGATCGCCCTGGATTATTTGAGTCTCAATTCTATTATTCTAATTTGTGTCTCTACCCTGATATCGTCCATCCTTAAAATCTCCCCCCACTACCCACTTGACCCAAAGTCTTGTTGATTCCACTCCAGATTACGCCTACTGTATACAACCTAATCCAGTTATCTGAGGATTGTTCCCAATTTCTAAATAGCAAATTGCTGAAGTGATTCTCCTCCAGCCCCTTAAAATTTCTGCCAATTTTTCTTCTGTCAGGGGGAGTCCAAATGATGTACCATCAGACCAGTTAGACCATTGGACCAGATCAGAAGGATTTCAAAGACCCTGTCTAATCTCCCTCAAGATCTTTGGTGGAGGAAAGCAGCCATTGACACAATTTATCAGATCTTGCCAGTCTAATGAATTGTTCCTGCTTTTCTCCAATTACCCCCAATCTTCAAATGTAGCTGGGATCAGAAATAAACAGGATCTAGCCCGATCCCTTTGTTTTACATATTAAGAAATATGGTACCAAAGGTTGAACAAGCACAAGGTATCCGAGTTGGGATTTGAATTCACATCTCTAGATCCAGATTTGAAATCTGATACTCTTTCCTATAGGACAATAGGAGAGGCACAGGTCCAATGCAGTGCATCAGAATCTGGAAGTTAACTTTTGTTCTTGAGGTCGTTGTCTAGAGCTGGACTGCTTCACCTCTCTAATATATATAAAATAGTTATATATAGTATATATTTTATATATGTATATAATATATAATAGTTATATGTAGTATATATAAAATATAAAAGGTATATATAGTATATATATTATATATATATAATATATAATAGCTATATATTTTATATATATATAATAGTTATATATAGTATATATTATATATACTATATAATAATTATATATAGTATATCTAATATATAAAAGGTATATATAGTATATATTATATAATAATATATAATAGTTATATATAGTATATATTTTATATAATATATATAATAGTTATATATAGTATATATTTTATATATAATATATAAAAGGTATATATAGTATATATTATATATATAATGTATAATAGTTATATATAGTATATATTTTATATATATTATATATATATAGTTTTATATAAAAGGTATATATAGTATATATTATATATAATATATAATAGTTATATATATATAAAGAAAAAGTCCATAGATCTCTGGTTCAGGACCCCTGCTCTTAAGAAACAATTCAAAAGCTAGAATTCCTTTTTGTTGCTCAGTCATTTCTATCATGTTCCAACTCTTCATTTGGGGTTTTCTTGGCAAAGATAAGGAGAGCTTTGGCGTTCCTTCCCCAGATCATTTTACAAATGAGGAAACAGAGGCAAACAGGATTAAGTGATTTCCACAAGGTCACACAAGTGTCAAGGTACAGAGGCCAGATTTTGAAATCGGTTCTTGTTCAATTCAGGGCTAGTGTGCTATATCCACTGGGCCACCTAAATAGACAGGAAGCCAGTCCTTGATTGCAAAAAGCTGCCAATTTATAATTGCTGGAGAAAGCACATACAAGAGATTTAGCTGCAGGGCAGAGAAAAAGATCGCAAGTTCCTAAAGGAAGACTGGAAAGTCTGGAACTGAGCAGCTCACTAACAGTGAAAGTGAGGAATGAGCTTGGGGCAGGGAGAAGGGGATTCTGGGCTCTTGTTGCACGGGTATTGTTCCAAGGAGACTTGGCAGCAAGGTTGGGAGGGAGCAACCTGGTGCAGAGAAGGCAGAAAGTGGTCTGGCTTGTGCTGAACTTGGGCTGAAGCTTGGAAGACCCCTCTGTGGGGCCTAGGTCACCCTAGGGGAGTGAAGGGGGCTCTCAATATGTTATGTGTCTCCCTCATCTGAATATAAACTCCTTGAGGGCAGAGACTTTATCCATTTTGTTTCTGTCTCCCTACTGCCTGGTACTAGATGATACAGAGCCTAGTTCTATTGCCAGGGAGATTCATCTTCCCGAGTTCAAATTTAGCCTTAGACACTAGCTGGGCAAGTCACTTAACCATCAGTTGCCTCAGTTTCTTCATCTGTAAAATGCACGAGAGGAGGAAATAACAAACCCCTCTTTAGCTCTGCCAAGAAAACCCCCAAATGGGGTCACGAAGAACTAAACAACTGAAACAGCCGAGCACTACAGTCCCCAGTGCCATATACAATGCTTGGAAGTAGCCCATACTTAATCAATGATTGTGAATTTATTGATGGTTCGATTTCTTTTCAATGAAAAAAATTACTCATTTGACATTTTACCTTCTAATAACAGAAGGAGAAATTAGGTAATCACTGCCTGAAAGTCATGAGCCATCTAATGTCCATCTGGCAGAGGGCAGAGTCCAGCCTTTCTGGACTATTTCTTCCGCCCAGTATGCAGCCCCAGTAGGGAGGCTCCCTGAGGGCAGGGGCTCACTGCTTGGGCTTGGCGCTATGGCCACCTGGCCCATACCCAGAGTGCCTCAGATGGCGTCTCTCACATGGAGCAGGAGTGCCGGGGGATGGGAGGGAGGGAGGAGGTGATGCTTTTTGCTTAGATTCCATGATCTGGAAGTGCCTTGCGGAGCATGTGTGGACAATCTGTCACTGGGTCCAGTGGGCTCAATGTGTTGGAGAAGAGGGAGACTCTTTGATTGCCTTTAGGGGCCCTTCCAAAGGCTCTGCAGCTTCTCTTTATCACTGTGTCCAGTGAAAGATGGTGAGACCTTGGTCCAGGCTGGACCCAGTCCCTCAGCCCCCGGAGGACAGATAGACAGCTTGGCTCTGGGACCAGGAGTCGGGGCACCCGGCTGCATTTGTGTTCCAGCACCGTGCCTGGCACAGTGCGGTCCGATAGTTGTTGTTCCATGAGTTACCAGGGAGCCATGTGAGTCAGTGTGAAATCCTGAGATGTTCCTCTAAACAAGGGCCTTCCTGAGGATCCTGGGAAAGGAACACAGGAGGAATTTGCTTCCTTTCCCATTCAAAGATAATAAGGATGAGCTCACCACTTATTGCAGTGTGAAAAGTCCTCCAGAGATCTGGAACGACGTTCATCATGTCTTGGAGATAGGATACTGAGAATGGGAGACTCGTTCAGTGGAAACTCCCTCCGTGGATGCAGAGGGCGGCCCATTGACCAGCAAGTGGACAAACTTTGGTGAATGTGCTGACCCAAACCTGGATCCCCCTGGCATCCTCCTTCAACTCAGGCAGTTAGTCTGTGTATATCACACACACATGCACACACACATGTGTCACACACACAGTCACACATGTGTGTGTGTGTGTGTCTCTCTCTCTCTCTCTCTCTCACACACACACACACACACACACACACTCACATGCTCAAAGGCTCAAAGCCTTTCTAGCTAGTGCTACCCAGTAGAAACTGTGTTCCTCAGTGATAGCCTTTGAAATCCAAATTCTGGGCTCTGATGAGGACTCAATGGAAGCCTTTAGTGAGAGATGGCACATGCCAGGGCTTGGCTTGGCAAAGAGCCTGGCATGGAGACATTATTATGCTGCTGGAACTGACTAGGTTCAGATATTTCCATGGGTCTGGTATCTCCTTGATTTGAGAGGTCCTTCTAACAGTGTAGACTGAAATCCATCTCTCCCTGCCCATTCTCTCCTCCCAGAAGTACACCATGAGGAGTCCATTCAATGTACTAGCAATCTTCCAATTTTTTCAGTGAAAAGATCACCCTGAAGCAATTAGGCTTTCTTCCTGTCATTTGCCTCTAGCCTGGCCCATTATTAATTAACAAATCAATAAGTATTTATTAAGTGCCTCATATGTGTCATGTGCTATACCAGATATTGGGCATATAAATTACTTTTAATAATTAAGAGAAAGAGAGAGAGAGAGAGAGAGAGAAAGAGAGAGAGAGAGAGAGAGAGAGAGAGAGAGAGAGAGAGAGAGAGAGAGAGAGAGAGAGGAGAAGGATGAAGGGAAAGAGAGAAGGCATTTTGGAATGGGAGACCAGCATTGTTTGGAGTATCAGGAAAGGCCAACTATAGTGTGTAAGGTGTTTCTTTAAGGAACAGAGGGATTTGAGGAAAGAGGTGGCTTGTGGAAAGCTGCGACTTCTCTCTCTATCTTACATCTGAAGTTTCTCTTTGGTTGGGAGGAGCCCTCTCACTCCCACCATTTGCCTCTTTGTTACCTTCTACATGACATTCATGTTCTTTTGCAAGAATCCCTACATTAGAAAAGAATGTAATTCTTGTTCCTCCACACAGGAACTCAAATTCTGGAAGGAAAAAAAAATTCTCAAGTGAAAAGTGGACTTGTTGATTTAAGAGAAAGTATTGAAAGGGGCAGCTGAGAATTTCTTCCAGCCCCATTGAGACTGGGGCATTTGACCGCACCATTGGCCATATTGAAGTGGGAAGGGAATCAAACAGCCAAATGTCTTCATCTCGAAATGCCCTTTGGTCGGCCAATGTTCCTTTACACCTGGAGATGTCAGAAAACAGAATGAGGCTGGAGCCGACCATGTCGAGGATGAGGAGGCTGGAATGATCAGGCTGGTACAGGAAGGCTGTCCCTGATCATGGCATCGGGCCCAAGCATGGCAAGTTGGAGCCTGAGCCAGGACAGCACCGACTGAGTTCTGGATCTGGATCCCCAAGTTCAGAGAGCCCTTCTCTGGGTGTTGAGATCTTAGCTGCTGGGATCTGTCTCAGCTGGAGGAATGCCCCCTCTGCCTGAGATGACACACTTCCTGAACTTGAGGAATCTGAGTTCACCTCCCTGGGTTAGCCATTTTCAGGAATTGGTCACTGGGCCTCTCTTCCTGTCCCTGATGACTCAGACTGGGGAGTGTGCACCATTCAAGTCACTTGAGATTATTTTCTTCCCTCTTAAAAAAATGCCATTTATTATCTCACCAGGATCATTATTCATCCAAGGCTTCATCCTCAAGTGGAAATAGCAGGAAGAACTTAGGAGTTCCGAGTTCTTGAAACAGATTTCCAACTAGTACTCAAATCTTTCTGAAGCTTATATCCTTCTTTAGAACACCCAAGGGGGTGGGCTAGATGACCTCTAAGGGGCCTATAACATGCCTCAAGATTTCTCTCTGACCCTCCTTCCCTTTCTCTATTCTCTCATTTTGCTTCTTTTCTTCTTCCCCTTCCTTTCTCCCCCAGCTCTTCCCTCCTTTCCTCTCCTCTGTTCTCCACTGCTTTTCTTTGTTCTGCCCTTCTCTCCTTTCTCCTCCTCTTGCTCTTTTCATCCTTCTCTCTTTTTCCCATCCTCATCTTTCCTGCCCTTGCCTTTCTCCCATGTCCTGGCCTCCCCTTCTCTTTTCTCTTTCTTACAATAGGTTAGAATGTAAGGTGACTAATTGTGTAAGCATACAATGGGACGCCATACCTGCTGAGCTACAATCAGCAGACCAATGTCTCACTGAGGTCACACAACTCAGACAAACGTGTGAATTCTGGCGCATCTCTGAGTTTTTCTCTCAGTCCAGCAGGTCTGAATTTCCAGAGCAGACCCCCACTATACACTTACACTCAAACTCTCTCAAGTCTAGCAATTATCCCCTAGAGGAGAAATACATTCCCCACACTCAATTGGCTGTTTCTGGAGCCCTCATCCAATGTGTCTTCTGTCTACATGACCAGTCACTCCCATGACAATACAGCTACAAAGTCAGTAACATTTAAACAACCAACCATTCACGATAATGAAAATTTTAAATCTTAAACATTTGCCTAATAATAAAGGAAACAAAATAATATTATAGAGAATGGTACCATAGAGATTATATTAAAGCAAATGCATAAAAAATACAGTACAGTTCCATTCTACACTATCCTCTTCTCTTGCATCCAGTGAATTTAATTACCATTTCTATGCTAATGATTCTTAGATCCACTGATCCTGCCTTTCTCTCTCTGCCAGCCTCCAGTCTCACATCTTCCCCTGTCTTCCAGAGATCTCAAAGTAGATGTCTAGCAGACAGATCTTCCTGACTCCTGAAGCCAAAAGTCCAATCTGGCCTCAGATACTTTCTAGCTGTAAAGCTCTGGACGAGTCACTTATCTATGTTTGCTGTATTTTCCTCATTTTAAAATGAGCTTGAGAAGAAAAAGTCATACTACTCCAGTATCTTGGGGAGTGCATGGAGCATCCTCTCATAGGAATTAGCTCAAAGAAGGAAGAATACACACACTCACTTGGGTATAGAAATCTATCTTATATTGAAGAATATCTACTCTTCAAGAAAGTAGGAGGGGGAAGGGATAAGCAGGGGAGGAAGGGGAGATTGAGAGAGGTAGAAGCAGGACACTTTTGAGAATGGAGTGAAGGAGAGAGGAAGAGAGTAGGATAAATAGGGGAGGGAAATACATAACAATCATGACTGTGAAAAAAATTACAGTGAGTTTCTCTGATAAAAATCTCATTTTGTGAATACATGGATAACTGAGTCAATGTTCAGAAATAAGAACCATTCCTCAGCTGATGAATCTTCAAAGGATGGGAATGGGCAGTTTTCAGATGAAGTAATCCAAGTTATCTATAATCATACAAATTGCTCTAATCACTGCTGATTGGAGAAATGAAAATTAAAACATTTCTGAGCTACCATCACACATTATTTGATTGACTTACAGGAAAAGGAAAATACTAAATATTGGAGAGGTTGGGGGAAAATTGAGACACAAATGCACTATTGGTGAAGTGGTATACTGATTCCTCCCTTCTGAAGAATAATTAGGAACCATTCCCAAAGGATTAAAGAGTCATGCATACCCCTTGACCTGATAATACCACTATTATGTCTGTATCCCAAACAAAAAGAAAAAAAAACATTTATTGTAGCTCTTTTAATTGTGGAAGGGAATTATAAATTGAGTAGCTGTACATCAATTGGGGAATGGCTGAACACATCATTGTGATGGAATATTATTGATCTATATGAAATGATGAATAGGGTGGTTTCAGAAAAGCCTGGGAAGACTTACATGAACTGATATAAAGTGAAATGAGCAGAACCAGTAACAGGGATATTACATGATATTCAAGTGATCTTCTGAGCAATACGATGATCCAACATAATTCTGAATGATTAATGGTGAAAAATTTTATCCATTTCCAGATAAGGAACTGATGGAATCTAAGTGGTTACAAAATACAGGCTTTTCCTTTACTTTCTTTATTTTTCTTGTATTTATTTTGGGCTGTATTTTCATTTATAACATCACATAAAAATATGTTTTTCATGACCGCACATATATAATCTATTGTTTTATCAATGGATCCGGGGAGAGGGGAAGTGAGATAATT
The DNA here is from genome assembly GCF_902635505.1 of Sarcophilus harrisii. Classification (NCBI taxonomy): domain Eukaryota; kingdom Metazoa; phylum Chordata; class Mammalia; order Dasyuromorphia; family Dasyuridae; genus Sarcophilus; species Sarcophilus harrisii. The sequence goes on along the minus strand of NC_045428.1, from coordinate 6,208,607 downwards.
TGGAACTCAAAATAAAAATATCAAATAAAATGAATCTGTAACAACAACAACAACAAAAAAAAAAGAATGTTAAAATTGCTTTCACATAAGTGTAGGATTAGCCACTAATTTGAGTAACTGGTCACTTTAAGCTGGAGAATCATGAGGCTCATCCTCTTGGCTATCTCTGGGTTATAGGAAGCTCCTCTCACATAGATGGGCTTTAAACCCAGCTCACCAGGATGTGGAAATATCTATGAAGCTCCTTCTTCTCAAGCCACAACTGGCAGCAGAAAGTAATAAGACTTTGTCAAAAAGCTTCAAACCATTGGAGCTCTTGGCAATTGATGTCCCTTGTCTTTAACCAATCAGGAATTGTTCAACTAAAGCCTTCTCTCAGTCCAATACTTCTGTGTGCCCCAGATCTGATTGAACAGCTATCATCCCTGTGCCTTCACTTTCTTCTAATGCTGTACTTTGTGATGCTTATTCACAACCGTGAGAATCTATTCCCTTTTTTACTTAAAAGAGTCATAACTCCCCAAATTTCCCCCATCAAACAGCAGTTTTTTAACCATACATTTCTTCAAATCATTATATTATTTCTCATTTATTTATATTTACCCTTGTTATTCATAAAACATGCTTGTGCAAATTAGATACCCATAATGCTTTGATTCCATCCCCTGTTTCTTTCAAATAATATCTTTTGTGGTTTTTGATAAATAGTACTTGGGAATATTACTAAACCTTTGTCAACTTCAGTTTTCTCAACTGTAGAAAGGAATAATAATACCACCTATTTCCTAGGGTTCTTGTGAGGATCAAATGAAATAATAATTTTAAGGAACTTAGCACAGTATCTGTCACATAGTAAATATAGAAATGATGAATATCATCATCTTTATTTTGACAAATTCTGAGTTCTCACTTCTATTCTACTGGTAATTTTCTCTATAAATGCCTTAAATTTTATCTGAAAGTTGTTTCCTCATACACATATTTAGCTTCTTCTCCAACTCATATGAAATATCAAAATATGGCCACTTTTGGGGAAGACATGGATGGAAGTCATATGGTCTGAACCAGAACGGATTGATAGTGAGCTGCCTGTTTGGAAGGAATTTCCAAATTCATGAGACCACAGATCCACTTGAGTGTTGACTACATACAGTGCTTTGCAAACTTGAAAGTACTAGATAAATGTAGCTCTTCTCGTGAATTAACTGAAGATCAGCCAGAACTTTACTTCCAGAACTTCAGGCTTTTGTCCTGCATTGGTAGAGGAAGATTGCCTTTCCTTTTGTTCATGGCTCAAGAAGTGAGTGAGGGAAGAATGACATAAGAATGTTGATATTGTAGCTCAAGAAGTAGAAGGGTTTCCAAAAGTCTTGGATTCCATCACCCCACCCATTTTGTAGATGAGAAAACTGAGACCCAGAGCAGATAAAAGACTTATGCATGGTAAATGTCATCAGTGAAATGAGTCAAAAGGTCTTTTCTACCATTTTATAACTATCTCTTTTCCCAAACCATAACAATTAAAAAAAGTCCTTCAACGCCATTTTCTTAAAGACCTGTTCGATTTCTATGGGCGTGTTCTTTAGAGCAAATCTGATATTTTTCCCTTAAGCAAGCTGTCTGTGGCCCCATTCACTCTGCTCCTTTTCTTGTCTAGCAACTCGCAAAGTAGGCAGCCTCCGTCAAGATGGCTCCTGTTGTGGTGGTTGCCATTGGCGATGATGAAAAAAAAATCCTTTTTAAAAGACTTCAGATTTCTCTAGTGGTTGGTCATTGAAAGGGGGAAAACAAAAATTAAACCACAGATGCAATTTCTGGCTATTTTTGTACCAGAATTATCTTCTCCCCGGATAATCCTTCATTTTGGCCTCTGTTTACCACACCATCATTACATACTTCTGAGATAATTAAAATGTTTACTGTAGGTGGCTATCTGGTCTATTAAACAGTGCAACTCACCATTGTTTATGCGGATTCTTAAATGTCAGGCTTTTCATTCTGATTCCACGTCTCCCACACACTCCTCTTGGGGAGAAATGGGGCTATTTTTCTGTTTAATACATCCTGGCTTAGGATGATATATGAGAAGTTCTGGAGCTCCAATCATTTCTCTTCTGAAAATCCTTTTGGAAGGTAATTAGGAGCAATCGATTTATTCTTTCAGGACCTGTCTTTCCACTTGTAAAATTCTCCTCTCTCATTTTAATACATGGTGAACAGTAGTTCTGGGAATAGTAGCTCTCTGTCGTCAAGATGGCATAAACATAATGAAAACAAAGAGACAATTTCCATTCTTCTCCATGACTTAATGTAGACTGTCTGATGAGATATATCATTGCTTTCTGTCATTATTGTTATTATATTAATAAAGTATTGCATTTATATATAAAATGTGTTTCATTAGGGACATAGGTAGACAAAGGGTAAGGAGGTGGTACAGTGGACAGAAAACTGCATCTGAAATCAGGAAGATTCATCTTTCTAAGTTCAAATCTGACCTTTGACACCTACCAGGTGTGACCTTCATAAGCTACCTAACACTGTTTGCCTCAAACCGCTCACCTGAGAAAGGAACTGGAGAAGGGGCAGGGCAAACACTCTGGGGTCTTTGCCGAGGAAACCCCAAACGGACTTTTCACAAAGAACTGGACATGACTAAAATGATTAAACCGAAAGATGCACAATAATTGTTGGTTGATAGATTTTTCCTTGATTATTCTTCCTCCCTATTCATACAAAATTTGCAATTGCCTTCCTCGTTTCTCAGGTGATTGTCCTATTCTCCAAACCTCTGTCAATGGCCTTTTCTTGCTCAGAAGCCAGTTTCAAGGGGTGAATTGTCCAAGACCTATCATACTCTATTGAGAATCTGGATGTCACCTTATTCAACTTGGAGAAATTTTCAGTCTGACAGGTTCTGGGCCAAATAGAAATCAGGATTCACCTAAAAAAAAAACTAATGGGCAAGAATGATCTTAATAGGAAACACATGAAAACCAAGGCTCTCCTCTTGGTCCCAGAGAGCCATTGTCAGCGGGAACAGGGCTGAGACTGTAGAAAGTGTGCCAGAGTGCTAATGAGGGATAGAGGGTCCCTGAGCTGGTAACACTCTGGCAGGGTAGAGCTGGATTTTGTTTTTCCACCTATTGGGTAGAGAGAATAATATGCCAGTAATTATACTCTTTAGGCTCCCTTTGTGAACACATTGTGTGAGTTCAAAAGCAGCCCAGTAGAACATGCTCCTTGATTAATCTTTTGTTTTCCTAGCAGCCCCATCTTGGCCACTGACAATTACCGTAGCTGCATCCTCACACTGTAATCAGCTCCTTCCCTCCCTTGTGCCTGTCTGCCCCGACCATCTGTTTGTGACAAAGTGTTTGTTCAAGGGCAGCCAGACACCTCCCGTCTGCTCCCAGCTCGGCTCTTTCAGACTAATTCTCATGTTTTTGCAAACCCTCAAATGGCTAATGGCCAAAGCCACCCCTGGTCAGCCTGCAATCTGTGGCCAACCAGCCCGGGAATGATTCCAGAGCCCAGCCCCTGCTCTCACAAAGCTCAAAGTTCTCGCCCTTTGAGGCATCACAGATGGGTGAGATCCCAGAATCCTAGAGTAGGAGTGGGGGAGGACCTCACTGACTCCTGAGTCCAGAGTCCTATCCCCTGGATCATGATGCCTCCACCACTGATATGGACTAAACTGGCAAGAGATCCAATTTCTAGGAGACTGGACATCCATCATGACCCCTTACCCCCATAGCAACCTTACAAGTTGGTGCTTTTATTGTCACTCCTCAGGTTCAGAGAGCTTACCTATCCTGCTCAGGTTCTAGCAACATCTAAAAGGGTTTGGAGCTCCTGTCTTGACTTTACATGCTGATCGTAATCTACTGCACCATACAGTTAGAAACCATCTGCCTTGATTCTTTTGCCTTAGGTGTCACATGATCCTTCTAAGCTAAAGTATGAGGAAGATGACTTTGAATCACTCTTCTGGGCTCAGAGCATAAATTCTCTTTGCTCAATATAACAATTAATCCACGAGCATTAAGTGCCTACTGTGGTCCAGGCCCCGGCCTAAGTGCTAGGGATACAAAAATAGTGCCTTCCTTCAGATAGCTTACGCTTGAGTGGAAGAAACCTATTCAAGGGAAAGGCAATAGAAGCTGGGGGAATAAGAGGAGAACGTTGTAAATGGGAGTATTTAAGGTGAGTCTTCAAGGAAGCCAGAGATTAAAAAATACATAAGTGAGAAAAGAACATGTTCTAGGAATTGAGGACAATCGTGCAAAGATATGGAGATGGGAAATGAAATATTATGTGTAAAGAATAAGAATAGGGTTGTAGCTCAGCGATGTGTTAGATCTAATCTTATTCACAAGAACCGATGTTAAAATTTCACTATGGATGTTTATCCTTTGGAAACTGGCAAAAACTGTTCATTTTTATTGCCTTGGCTTAAGAAAGTGATGGAGAAAATGTAAGTAATACAGATTAAACCTGTGATGTTGTACATTTTGCCCTTCCCCTCTTTCCACACTTGGTTGAGAGCTGGTCATTAAACATTTACTAACACGTCCTGGTTTGGTTTGCTAAAAGAGGAATGACGTGTAATGAAGCAGGAGAGAGATGTTGGGGCCAGGTTGTGAAGGACACTTGAGGATCTAGCAGAGGAATTAGTGTTCCATCCTAGAGTTAACAGGGAGCTTGCTCCCGCACTTTATTGAGTAGGGAATGACTTCATTGGTGTGCGGAGGAAGGGCTATACTGAGGCAGGGAGATGCATTAGAATAGCCATAGTCGGGGCAAGAAGTCAAGAAGAGCCATCTGAAGCAGGGAATTATGGGAGCATCCGACAGGGCTGGTCATGAGAGTATTGGAGGGGAGGAGGAAAGAGGTTTGACTGTGGAATGGATGTGGTGGGGGTGGTGGACACGGAAGAAGGAGGCCTTCTGCAGCCCCTGGCACTAAAGGAGCTCGTTCACTGATGTGCTCACAGATGGGCCGAGATTTACCCTGACCCACGGATGCCATGCAGAGAAAACCTAAGGCTGCTTCTTGGCGAGTAACGGAATCAGTCAAAGGCAGAGGCTCCGGGTATGGGGTGAAGTGCACACAGACCAATGTACAGACACAGACACACACAAACTCACACATATGCAGAGTCATACACATACTCATAGAGACACACTCACCAACATGTACTTGTACACACATACTTATATACAGGCATATACTCACAGCCAGACGTATGTAGACATGCCTACCCATAGATATATACACACATACACACTCACAGAAAAGCACGCTCACACACATACACACACACACACACACACACACACTCACATTCACTCATACGCAGACACAGAAACATAGTCACACACACTCATGCGAACGCACATTCACAGACACAGACTGATACACAGACACCCACAAATGTGCTAACAGATACACAGTAACACACAATCATAGACAGACACATTCATGGACACTCAGACACACACACAGAGAAACATAGTCACACACATTCACATGCGAATGTACATTCACAGATACAAACTGATACACAGACACCCACAAACGTGCTAACAGATACACAGTAACACACAATCATAGACACATTCATCGACACTCAGACACACACACACAGAAACATAGTCATCTACACTCAAATACAGACGCATTCACAGACCCACTTATACACACACACTCATAGACACATATATAGTCATATATGTGACGCTTAGAGAGATACACACACTCAGGGACACCCTCACAGACACAGACACACACTTACTGACATTCACGACCCACACACTCATACACCAGACACACAGCACACCCACCCACAAACACACACACTCACAGAGACACACACACAGCCAATCCCCCAGAGTCACACATTCATAGACACACACAGACACACACCCGTACTCACAGACAGAACAAAACCCCTGTGGGCACACTCCCACACACAGACACATAGAAGGAGCCTCAGAAGCAGGAGGGCCTCTCAGGACAATGGCGACTGTGTCAGGCTTGTGAGTTTGTGTGCGTTGCCGGGACAGAAGAGGTGGCTGTCCATTCCCTACCCAGTGTAATTCGGCTCCATAGTAAGGCTATGCTGGGGATTCAGAATGCTCGCTTGATGCTTACAATTCCCTCTGCCAAGAATGCCGCTGGCCCCTGGCCAGGCTCCCGGGACTGCATCTGTCAGGACAACAGGCCCCTGTCCCCCGGTGCTGCCCCAAGGAGCCCGATCCCCACAGACATTGTCCGTGTTCTTGAAGGCCGCACAGTCAGGGATGCCATTTCTTCATTCAGATTCCCATCATTGCCAAGACTCTGGGAGCCCCTTTGGGGTCACTGTCCATTTAAGGAAGGTGCTACTCATGGAGCATCTTTCCCTCAGTTGGAGCTGGCTGTCTATTACAGAGTATTTTCCCAGGAAATGTATGTAGATCTAGGCCTTGGGAGAGCATAACAACTGGGCTAGGTCACTGGGCGTTGATCTGAGATCAAATCCTAATTGAGACAGTTCGTGGCTGGGAGTCTGCAAAAGTTACTTAATCTCGGAGTTTCAGTGTCTTCATCAGCAAAATGGTCACATGATAGCCTCTTCTTCCTGGGTTGTTGTGAGGACCGAATAATGAGTGTGAAATGCTTTGCAAACCCTGAGTAGCATTGCAAATGTTCCTCCTCCTCATCATTATTCTCACCCTTAATTATCTGAAGAAATTAATGCAGTAGGCATTTATTAAGGGTGGGAATGAAAATGGCTTATCGATACAGACAGACACTCTTTTCAGTCAAATGGACACTCATCTGAACATAAATACATGCTCCCCATAGCTTTAGACAAGAAGCCCACCCCCATGTCCCCACCAGTGATCCTCCAGTCTTTGCTTGATGATCTCCTGCTCATCACTCCTTGCCTATGGGAGTCCTTCTATTTCCAGATCACCTGGAATTCTCAGGAAGGCTTTTCTCAACTCCCGACCTGTATTTTCCTCTGGCAGCTTCCTCACTCATCCCTCCCAGTTCTTTCTGGGAGTCACGTGAAACAAATGGAGTCCCCCCCTCCACATGACATCCTCTTTAGCTGGACCTTGATTCATGCTGGGGTTCTTTCACTTAAACATTTGCTTTGATAATTGTAAGGTATCTTGCCCCTGCTCCCACAACTTACATTTGGGATGAATGATGTGGAGAGGGGAGGCGTCTCTCTTTTCACAGCTGGTTCTTCTCTTTTTGTCCTGATGAGTGGGAATAGGGAAGCTCACAAAGGTGGGACAGATGAGGAGGGGATGACAGACCCTGGGTAATCATTAACCTTAAAGATATCTACTGACTTTCAGTGATGGGGATTAGTTGTTGCCATTTGTGCTTGAAAATGACATCACTCTCTTGGGGTCAAAGTACAGTGCGCCTGACTGTGGCCGATCAGACCAATCCAAGCTCAGGAGGCTCTGGCACAGACCAGGAGCAAATAGTCCGCGTGAACATTTGGAGGGGAGATGGCTCGAAACACCCCCATCTTTTCAGAATATCTTCACTTCCGGATATGTGCCCAGAGTCACACTTCATCAGTTTCCTGCCTCTTCCAGCCTTTATTAGGTCCCAGTGATGTGCCAGGGCCCTATTACAAATGCTGAGGATCTAAAGAAAAGCAAACAAACAAACAAGAAAACAATTAACAAAATGAGTCCTTGTTGTCAATGAACCCACTAGCTAACGCACTCCCTGTCTACACTATCCCATCCAACCTTCCAGGTACAGTCTTCTGCTCAGCTTTACCCAAACACCTCCCCTCCTCTCAGCACTGACAGAGTTCTTTATCTCTTTCATTGAATTCAAGCCATTCTAAAGTACAATACTCCAGATTTCTGGGGACATAAAGATAAAAGGCAATGTCTTGCTTGTCTTTCTTGAAGGAATTTCCCTTCTACTGCTGTTTCTTGAAACTCAAAGTGCCAAACTTGAAGTAAGGAGGATTTGGCTTCTAATCCCACATTTGAAACTGAGAATAGATGGAACCTCAAGCATATAATTTAATTGATTAGTGCCTCAGTTTTCTCCTCTGTAAAATGGGGTGTTAGATTGGCTAATCCCCAAATGTAGAGTTATTATCGTGGAAATCCTGCAAAGTATGGTGCTCAACTCAAGTTCTTTTTAGGGGATGGACATACCAGGTCAGATGGCCAATGGAGGAAGTGTAAGTGCAGGGGCAGATGGCAGAGGGAATTAGATTATGGTCAAACTGAGAAGGACTGGACACTTCAGCACCGGGATGCCTTTGTTCCCCATTCCATAGTCTGTCATATCTCCTCTGCCGATCCATCAGACACTCCTGCTTAGTTAGAATTTTCTTAAATGTGGTCTGCTTCTAAGGTCTCCTCAAGGATTGCCTTCAGTGAAGGGGCACTCTTGACCTGGTGATGGCTTGAGAATAGCAGCTTATGGACCCAACAGCGTGGATCTCGGGAGTCAACATTAGTGAAAAGCTACATTTGGAGGGGGGGGGGATCTGCAGTCAAATTAATTTTAAAAAGAAACAAGTCAGAATTTGGAGGAGTATTTAAAAAGAGAAAAACACAAAACAAGATGTTCCATTCATCTCCATTTTAAGTCAAGATCAGGAAATTTCACTCTTGTAAATAAGTAGCCCATATGCTCTGAGAATAAGGCCCTTGCCAGGCTTGTCTTTCTATACCCGTAGCTGTCGCAGTGTCTGGCACAAAGCAGACACTTAGCAAAGGCTCTAGAATGGAATTCCACCAACAAAAAACCATAATAATCATCGTTTGTATGACATTTTAAATTTAAAGAGAGACAAAAGGAAGAAAGGGATTTCAGGAGGAGAGAGCCGAGACGGAAAGAAATTGAGAGCCAAATGCATGGACAGGGAAACAAAGGCACATGAACATCTAGAGAGCCACAGCCCTCCCCCACCACACAAAAGAGAGATCCCAGTGTGGGAAGAGATGAAAAGAGATGTCAGAATGTGATAGGGAAGGGAAGAGGAAGTTCTGTGACTCTGTCCTTATGAGTTACTGAGCTAAGGATGTGCAGGGCCCACCCAATATTCTTACAGGGGTGATAGTGTAGTTTCGTTATTTGCTGAAGTCTTCAAAGACAATTATTTGTAGGATTAGTATTAGTCCTCCAGAAATAATAAGAGTGGTCAAAGAAGGAAGGAAGGGAAGGAAGAAGGACCAATGAAAAAAGAAAGTTGGAAAGTAATTTGATAAACTCTTTATATTAAACTGTGGCCATTTTGTGATTCAAAGCTTAAATTCATAACCCAAGTATGGAATCACTCTCTGTGTTGCCTTTTCTGGGAAGTGCATAATACTTTATGCTCTATTTATTTATCCATTTATGTACATATGTATATATTTATTTATTTGCTTATTCATTCATTCATTGCTGAGGCAATTGAGGTCAAGTGACTTGCCTAAGGTCACATAACTAGGAAGTGTAAGTGTCTGAGACCACATTTGAACTCAGGTTCTCCTTACTTCAGAGCTAGTGCTTTATCTACTGTTCCACCTAGATGCCCACACTTTATGTTATTTTGAAGAAAAATAATTTTTCCTTATATAGAATAATGTTTCTCTTCTGATCTTTTCAGAAGCCATTAAAAACCTTTAAGGTGAGGTTGTGTTTTTATAACAACCACAAATAGATAATACTTGTTGGTACTTTCTTGGGGACTAGATAAACTCACAACGAAAGCTGGATCTTGTATTTCCCATTAATAGATAGTGGGCGGCACCCATGGGACAGTCTGAACAGTGTGGGTGCAGAATAGAAGGAAACGGGTGACAGCTTGTGAACAACTCCTGCTGTGTCTGTACCTGTGTTTCTCCCCCTTTTCTCTCTGCCAACCTGTGGATGGCATCCTTCTCCACACAGCTCACAAGTTCCCTCCTCCAAAGTGCTCTCTCCTGCCATGCAATTAGCCTCCTCTCTATTCTGAAGATTTCTTTCTCATCGTTACAAATTCAAATCTTGATCACCTTGACCCATTTCAGTGTGTTTTCATGAGTGTCCCCACTCTTTTCTCCCCTTTTTTGGCCTGCACAGGGGTAGGTGCCTTTCTTTGAGATCAATTCCTGCCTTTAAATGTTGCTTTTCTGTAAAATACAGTCCAGTGTATTCCAAAGCATTAGCAATGTATTCAGGAACAGGAGGAAAAAGGTAAAAATATTCCCCAGTGGCCACAGATGTCCCCTTAGTTCCTGGCTAACTTCAGTGCTTAAGGAAATGCCTTTAAAAAGTACTCAGAATTAGAATTCACCGAACATCATCTCACACATAGAGCCCTGCAGTCCCACACTAGGGACTAAAACTACAAAGACAAAACCAAGACAATGCCATCCTTCGAGATACTTACATTCTACCCAGGTGACATGTGTGTATATTTGTGTATTTGTGCATGTGTGTGTATGTGCGTGTGTGTGTGTGTGCGTGTGTGTGTGTGTGTGTACAGGTAAGAGTAATTCAATAAGAGTGATTACTGAGGCAAAAGAATAAAGCCCAAAAGAATACTCCTGAAACTTTGGGAGTGTGTGTGTGGGAGAGAGAATACTTGGAGCTAAGGAGAGGGTGGGTGGGAATCAGGGAAAGTTTCACTGTGAAGGTGAATGTAGGCTGAAGAGTGGAGAAAAATAAGGAGATCAGGACTAGGAAAGGTAAAGAGAGTGATGGTCGGGTCCTTGGCGTGGATTCACACAGGTAGAAAATGAGTTGGTTGTTGTCGTTCCATCCCAAAGAGGACCAAAATGACATCCCTCTGTTGGGGTTAAGTTACGGTGTGTCCAGCTGTGACCGACTGTGACCGAGCACTAAGGCAAACTTGGAATGCTCTGCCGCAGGTTGGACGCCGACAGTTCCTAGGAACATTTGGGGTGCCGTCTCTCACTTTGTGATTTCACATTTCTCTGAGTTAATTTAATTCTGTTTCGCTTTTTGAATATAGCATCTTCTCCAATGAGGGCAAGCCATGCTGGGCAGTCCCGTGCCAGTGTCTCCCATGCCATACAATCGGTTCTAAAGTTCTTAAGGGAGACCTTGAGTGTCCTTGCATTGCTTTTTCTGACCACCTTTCTGAGCGCTTGCCTGTGTGAGTTCTCCATAAAATCGTTTTTTTGTTTGTTTGTTTGTTTGTTTTTGGCAAGTGTACATTTGGCATTTGAACAATGTGGCCAGCCCCATGGGGCTGTGCTCTCTGCAGTAGAGTCCAAATGCTTGAAGTAGCCAGTCTAGTTCTGAAGCCAGCTGGGAGTTTGGCTAGTCTGGAATTTAGAGTGCCTTAAGGGGATTCAGATGAAAATTTGGGAAGGTAAAGCAGAGTCCAACTCTGAAGAGCCTCCAATACTGACTGACTCGAGGAGTTTCTTGTATATCCAAGAAACAATGAGGAGCTACGGAAGAATTTAGAGTAAGGGATGTGATGCACCTTTACTCCAGATAGATTATCACCATTTATCTATAATGATAATGAACCTCAACTGTCTCATGGGTAAATTGAAGATAATAATCCCTGTGGAGCCTTTCTCTAAGAGCTGCTGTGAGGCCTGGGGGAGGTCAAGTATTTTGGAGACCTTCCAGTATAAAATACCAGCAATGATTTATAATTAGTAAAAGTGATTCCATGAGCCCTTTAGGCCGTGCAACCAGGAACGTCTCCATTCTCTGTTCTTTTTCAAGTACCTGTGACAGCCCTTATTGAGTATATAGTATATGTAACATGCTCTGTTATAGAATGCATTATATTGGTGTATATCATGTAATCCTGTTTATTATATATGTGATACATCATATCACATGTCAAATAGTTTATATTACATAATATATGTATATGTGTGTTGTGTGTGTGTGTGTGTGTGTGTGTGTGTGTGTGTGAGAGGTATTTTCTACTATTATCTTCTCTGTGGAATCCTCTACAATGACAAATAAAAACCAGCCAAGCCAAACAATAGCGTGTACGTCACATTTCCCACCTGCAGTCACCCACCTGCCTTCCAAGAAAAGAAAAATGTGCGCCATGATTCTTTCTCACCCCCATTTTACAGAGGAAGAATCTGAAGGATCTTAGGGAAGAACTCTGATTTTCAGAATCCTGAAAGTTCTATTCTTCTCTTCCTCCTCTTTCTTCTTTCTTCTTTCTTCTCTTTCTCTCGGTCTATCTCTGTCTCTCTGTCTGTCTCTGTCTCTGTCTCTCTCTCTTTCTCTCTGTCTCTCTCTCTCTCGTTCTCTCTTTCTCTCTTGGTCTATCTCTGCCTCTGTCTGTCTCTGGCTCTCTGTCTCTGTCTCTGTCTCTGATTCTCTGTCTCTCTCTCTCGTTCTCTCTTTCTCTCTCTCTTCATACCTCTTGGAGTTAAATGACTTGTTTGTTCAGAGTCCCACAGCTACACAGTGTCTGAGGCTGGATTAGAATTCAGATCCTCCTGGCTCCAGTGCAGGTTCTCTATCCCCTGCATCACCTAACTGTCCCTTTGTTCCTTTTTCTTGGAAAATCAATCCTTCCAGCTCACTAGATCATGAGATGAGATAGAATTGACTGATAAGAAGATCAGCCATGTTTTGTTTTGTTTTGTTTTGTTTTTGGTAAAGCTTTTTAATTTTCAAAACATATGCATAGAAAATTTTTCAACATTAACTCTTGCAAAACCTTGTATTCAAATTTCTCCTCCCCTTTTCCCCAACCCCTCCATTAGATAGCAAGTAATCCAGTATATGATAACATGATAAAAATATATTGCATACATATCTATATAATTATCTTTCAGCTATTCTTGTAAACAGAAAAGCAGCCAGAAACTCTAGCTTCTAGCCCAGTATCAGAAGACTTGGGGATAACATGGCAGTGATGTTCTGGGGTCCTGGGAGAGCGAGGCTGATGTGCGAGGGGACTCCATCATTGTTGGTTAGGGCTTCCCCTGTGCAGAAAGAAGCAGACTGTGGGACCCTGCCCATGATCAGCTCACCTTGCCTTCCTGATCCAGCCCCCTCCCTTCCAATCTCTCTCTGTGGGGAAAACAATGACTCAATCACATTGTAAACAAAGTCTCACTGAAGTCTTGTGGGAAGATTGACTAGTGTTGTTGAGACTTGTTAACTTGGAGGCTAAAGCAAACATGTTCCCCCCATGGACAATTCAGAGGATTTAGGGTGTGGGTGGGTGGGGAATGTTGAGAAAAGTACAGCCAGTTTAAGATCAGCACCAGGTCAGTGATGGGGGGGGGGGTAAAGAGAGAGAGACAGACAGATAGAGACACACATACAGAGAGAGAGAGAGAGAGAGAGAGAGAGAGAGAGAAAGAGAGACACAGAGAGAGAGAAGAGAACGAAGAAAGAGAGAGAGAGAGACAGAGAGAGAGAGAGAGAGAAGAGAAGAGAAGAGAAAGAAGAGAGAGACAGAGAGAGAGAGAGAGAGAAGAGAAGAGAAAGAAGAGAGAGAGAAGACAGAAGAGAAGAGAAAGAAGAAAGAGAGAGAGAAGAGAAAGAAGAGAGAGACAGAGAGAGAAAAAGAAAGAGAGAGAAGAGAGAGAGAGAGAGAGACAGACAGACAGAGAGAGAGAGAGACAGAGAGAGAGAGAGAGACTGAGGAAGACAGTATCTGCTAGAGAATTGCTTCTGTTCCCCCAATACCACTATTCTCAATGACAAGAGAATAAATGGAGATTGAGGAGTGGGGGAGTTGGTCAAGGAAAATCCAAAGGTTGGCCTGGGATTAGAAGGTTCTGGGTTCAAATCTTTCCTCTTCTACTTAATGACTGTGTGACCAAGGGAAGGCCTTGCCTTTCTGAGCCTCCATTTGATAGACCATACATTTGGAGTTCTACTAGATCTTAGAGCTCATTCCTGTCACCCTGCTTTAGTCCAGTCCCCTCATTTTATATATAAGGAAGCCCAAGTTTAGAGAAGGTTGGTGGTTTGCCCAAGGTCACACAGGTCAGGAAGAGAAGGATAGAGATTTGAACCCAGTTTCTCTGGCTCGAAATTTAGTGCTTTCTCCTATTCCTCATATATTTTGGGTTGGAATAGAGGGTCACCAATATCCTATGAAATTCTGACTCTACAGCGTTGTGTTATTGATAATCTTCAATCATTCGGCTTAGGGATGGATAGACCTCGATGGGGATGGAGAAAGGAACTTTTAAGTGAGTAGGAACAACAACAATCATCTCAATACATTCAGTACCAACAAGCAAATGGAACCTCTTTTTGAATGCACAATCTGGATAGTTACCTTATACTATTTTCTGTTTTCTTCAAAAATGACTTTAAAGGCAGTATGGTGCAGTGGATATGGCTCAGAAAGCTCCGAGTTCCCATAGTTTCCGAGGCATAGTGTTTGGGGGATGTTGAACAAACCATTGGCCTTTCGCCCCCCTCCGAGCCGAAATGCTTGAAGGCTTCCAATGATATGTCCTCGTTGGTAGAGGAAATTTCTCCACTGAAATAAACCATCCTAAAAACGTCATGGATCACCCCCACTCATTTGCACCCACAGAAACCCTCCTATTTCCCTCCTTCACTGTGAAGCACAGTGAGCCAAGATCACAACCACTTTACCAAAGATGTTCTTGTAACTTTTGAAACCCAAGTTCCTCTTTGCCTGCAACCTCCCCACGGGGGTTGTCTCCCTCATCAGTATGTAAGCTCTCTGAGGCCAGAGGCCATTTTGACTTTTGTCTCTCTCTCCAAGCTCTTAGCAGAGCACTTGGAATCTAGCAAGCATTTACTAAATAAAATATTGTTAATTTTCACCCCATGCTGAACTTATTCGGCTTTATTTGCTTGTGCTTGTTAATCAATCACGGATCTGCTTAGAGGCACAAGCAAATAAAGCCGAATAAGTTCAGCGTGGGGGGAGCATTAACAAGATGGGGGCATTGGAAAGGTCTTCTCTTGATCAACATCCATAGATGGGACTCTAACCAGCGCCTGTAATAGCTGGGAAAACGATTTCCTGACTTGCTCAAGATCATGGCTAGTGAGTATCCAAGGTGATATTTGAACTCTGGTCTTCCCAACTGGTTTCCCACTCAAGTGCTTCATGCTATATAAGTGACAGTAAAGACAAAATCTATACAAATAAAAAGCAATATTACCATGGGGAGATTCCAACAATGGGGAACCAAGGAAACAAAAACAGAACAAAAAACCTGTCCAGTAGCAGGGACCCCCTAAGGTGGATCTGGTGAGAACAAGTTGGTCCTCAGTGGAGCTAAAGAGGCCCATGACAATCTGTGGGAAAGGGTGGAGGTTTGGGGATACTGCATGAGAAGCTCAGAAATGGGTTAAAGCTTGGGAGCCTTGGAACATATTCCTGTCACAGGCACCAGCTTCATTTGTGTGTCAGTGCAGGTACAGACAGCAACACACTAAATGGCCTGGATTATTTTTCTTTGTCATTGCCCCAAACTGACTCACGATGAAATACCCAGGAAGATTAGGGCAGAAAATCTTAATTCCGCAGTGCAGCCTGTGGCAGTCCACACCTTGGAATGCTGGTCCTGAATGACACGGATGCTTGAGACTGCCCGACTCACAACAGGAAAAGAAATAGCGTTCAGCATGATCTCCCATGATTCCACGACCAGTCAGCATAGGATTCGGAACTGGGATTCCGGATGTCATTGAGCCCAGCCCATCTCTACTTTTCCTGATGAGAGGTCTATCAATCAGCCTTTTATCTTAAAAGGAAGAGTGCTACGGGAGGTGAGGGGCATCTGAGTCTCTGGAGACAACTTATGGTACATTGAAGTACTGAGAGTGTCTATTTATGGACAAGAAGATGGAGCTTTTGGGTTGTTCTTGTCATTTCATCATTTCGGGCATATCTCAGTCTTTGTGATTCATCTGGGCGTTCTTGACAAAGATACCAGAATGCTTGGCCATTTCCTTCCCCAGATCATTTTAGAGATGATGAAACTGAGGCAGACAGAGTTAAGTGACTTGGCTTAGTGTCACACAGATACTAAGTGTCTGCCCAGATTTGGACTCAAGAAGGTAGTTCTTCCTAACTCCAGGCCCAGAGTGCCATCCTCTGAGCCATATGGCTACCCACTTATGCTTTATATTCTGTGGGAATACAAGAGTATTCTGTCCTAGGGAGGAGTGAGACTGATTGTGATATCCATGAAGCTCCTGACTCTTTTATTCTTCACCTAAAAATCTTCTTTTCATTGATAGCCATTCTCTCCTTTGTTTCAGTCTTAGTCCAGATTATTCCATCATGTATTTATGTGTGTATGTATGTATGTATCTTATCTACCTACCTACCTACCTATTTATCTACATATCTATCTATCTATCTATCTGTCTATCTGTCTGTCTGTCTCTATCTACTTATCTATTTACCTATGTAATTATCCTCTCTATCTTTCTCCTTCCTCTCTCTCTCTCTCTCTCTCTCTCTCTCTCTCTCTCTCTGAGAGAGAGTGTGTGTGTGTGTCTGTATGTTTACATCAAGGGGAATTCTGTTTGTATCTTTGGTCCAGTGCCCTCCTGCTCTAATTCCTCCTCTGTATGTCTGTATGTCTCTATCTGTCTTTATGTCTATGTCCTGGTGAATTCTGCCTGTGCCCTCCTTCCTGTTTTAGTTAATTCCTCCAACTGCATCCATGTGGATGTGTTCAATGATCAAATTATAAAGCACTTAGCCTAGTACCTAGTACAAGCTTTATGGAAATGTTCTTTCTATTCTTTTCATCATCATCATCATCATCATGTGTATGCATACATAAACACACCCATATATGTATAGACATATATTTCACATATGAATGTATAGATGTACATAGGTACATATACATAATGTGCTTCCATGTGTCTATAATACATCTATGCAACACTCATCATCTTGCATAGTTTCTCCTTCCCAATTTGCCTCCACTTTGTATTTTGCTTCTTGCCAGCTACTTTTCTTCTTTTTTGAAGCTCCTTGAAGGCAAGGCTGGTTTTGCTCTTGTAGCCTCTGAACCAATTTCTTTCTGAGTATTTTTGGCTTGAAAATTATTTCTTGAAATGAATGAGGTTGAATTAATAAAGTTAGGGACCAGCTGACCGGGGAGAAGCAAGGCATCAGGGAGGCCGTGTTGGTAAAGAACAGGCAGAAGCAGGAAAAGAGTTGGGGTTCCATCAAATTCCAAAGGGAAAGTTAAGAACCAACAGCAGAATCAGAATCTACTTTGGCTTCTTGACAAAAGCAAAGAATGGATTGCTCAACTGAATAAAGATTATAGAGACAATTGCAGCACCTATTAGTGTCTCAGAGCAAGGCAAGAGATGCCCAGAATGCACCAGGCTCGGAGGCTGGGGATACAACCCAGGGGAAAAGGAAGAAGTCGTAACCTCAAACATGGGGCGGATTGGGGGTGGAGGCTGAGCGATGCCCATGGATTTTGGAGCTTTGTTATGGGTGGTGAGCTTGTCTGGGGTGGTGAGTGAAGAAGAGGAATTGCAGATTAGTTGCTGGGATGCATGGGTTGGATCCCTGTCTCCATCCCCATCATTTGCAGGTGTGGAAAACTCCAGCTCTTCTCTTAAGACTCTACATAACAAGCAGGGGTGCTCAGCAGAAAGGCTTTAGCATCAGAAGTCTGGGTTCAAATCAAATCCCAGTTCTGTCACTTTTGAATGATCTTAGACAAGTCATCTGATTTCCCAGAGACTTAGTTTCTCACTTGTAAAATAAAGCAGTTGAACTAGACCTGGAGGCCCTTAAAACCTCCAGGACCCAGAGCCCCTGTAGTCACAAAGGTCCAGAGCCTGCAACTCAGAGCTAAAGAGTTACAGACATAAGGAAGCCCAGAGGAAAGAGCTAGGTAAGTTTCCAGGGACCTGTACTTGAGGAACAAATTGAGATCTCTGCTAAGTGATTTCAAGCTCAAAGCTCAGTTCTGAATAAGCAGAAGCATGGCAGTCTCTCCCAGCTGGGATCTTGCTAGCCTCGATTCTGTCTTGTGTTCCCAGACACAAACAGCAGGATTACATGCCGGGAGAGAGCAGAAAAGCTGTCTGAGATTAGCATTCCTTTCAAACAGCTGCCTCTGCCCTACATGGGCTAAAGCAAGTTCAACTGTCTGCTCCAAATCAGGCTCTCTTCTCCCTCCTCCCGCCACCGCCTTGAGCCTCTTCAGCTCCCTGGCTTCATGATAATGATCCTGGACCTTGATCTGAAGGAACCTAAGCCCTTCTGCTGGCCCTGCTATCTAAGAGGTAGCTAATAATAATAATAATAACAAGGAAGAAGAAGAAGAAGAAGAAGAAGAAGAAGAAGAAGAAGAAGAAGAAGAAGAAGAAGAAGAAGAAGAAGAAGAAGAAGAAGAAGAAGAAGAAGAAGAAGAAGAAGAAAAGAGGAGGAGGAGGAATGATAAGGAGAGGAGGAAGAATGATAAGGATGTTGATGATGATGAAAAGAATAGGAAGAACAGATAATATTTCTATAATGTTTACTATATACTAGGTACTGTGCTAAGTGCTTTTTAATTGTAATCTTATTTTATACAATTACTTAATTGTAACCTGTCTAGGAGAAATTTATTCTTTCCTTCCCTTGTTACCCCTGTCTGATACACATCCTCTAGACCATGACTGATACTGCTATTGTCATTGATGCAATTTTTATGGCTTATTTACAATGGAAAAGAATATAATCCCAATTGCAAAATCATATGCTCAGATAAGGGCATTATGGTAAAATTGTGACTGCATAAAACTTCTCAGGCTTAGACCAGGGATTCTCTGGGTTGATCTAACTGACTTTGGCCAATTCCAGCTCTCATGGAAGGTCCATTCTCTTTTGACCCTGCATTTGTCCCAAGATTACCTTTCCCAACTGTTGACTTGGCCCTTTTCCCAAGTCAAATCTTGCCATATAGAACTCACTGGGCATTCTCCGATTCCCATTTCAATCTTGGTTAATAAGGAAGCATGGTGATTTTCAGTGGGCCAACAACTTAGATCATATTCATGAAATTGTTTTCATATTTCTCCCCCTGCGTCCAATTAGCAAGGGAGAAGAAAAACAAAACAAAACAGACTATCATCTAGAATTGTTTATCCTTTCCCCTCTAAAATGGTTTGCCATTCCTTCAAATTACCCAATGGAATGGAGGGTTCAATCTTCCATTCTCCTTTGGCAGAATCAGGACATGTTCTCTTAAGGTGAACGTGGATGGAGCAGAAGTCTTCTTGGCATTTGAAATATTCTCCATTTCAGCAAAAAGGAGGCATCCTGGGAGTGGGCAGCGGCCGGAGCTGCGATGCTGCTCTCTTGCTCATCTGCTTCTGAGTTCCGAGGCAAGAATGGAATGTAAGGAACAATTTTCATCTCTGCTGAACGTTGGTTTCTTACTCTCCGCTGATAAGCCCCAAGTTAGCCAGTCTTATGGATTGGTTCTTATCTTAAAAAAAACAAATTTTGGGGGGCTGACAAAGTGATGCTTCAGTTAGCAAGATCGATTAGGGTAATCCTCCTGACACTAATGGTTCACAAATATTCTGAGGGTTTCCTCATGGGGTCCCCACAAAATAAGTCTGGCAAAGTCTATTCATGACACTTCTTATATGTTGAGAAGAATATTTCATTTTTAGGCAGATAATTCACAGTTTACTAAAAGAAAAAAAGAATATTTTAGAATTATAACCATTAGTGCCCAAAATGGTGGGTTATAGTGGAGAGAACATTGACTCTAGGGCAGAGGGTCTGGGTTTAAATCTCATCTCTTCTCTCTTTATCTCTGTGACCTTGGACAAATGACTTAATCTCTCCACTTCCCATTACCTTGAATGGTGATGTTTGACTCAATGATCTTCAAAATGACTTTCAGTTTAAATCTGTTACTTTGAATATTATTTTTATCTCTTTCATATGACATGTTGTTTCTCCTGATAGTTTGAAAGCTCCTTGAGGAGGTGCACTTCAGCACCATTCTATGGCTGCTCTTTCCCTCCGCCCCTTCAGACTGCACCCTCTACCTTGGGAAATGGAGTAAAGCACTTAGATAAAAACTCAGCGTTCTGTGGATCATCTGCAACTAAGTCCTTTATATACTTGTATCCCACATGCACATATATACAGAAGTGCACCCAAACATATCTACAGGTATATCTACATCAGTAGATATTATATATTCTATATAGTCTATATAGTATATTCTATGCAACTTGGTCATCAACAAACATGGGTATGTTCATATATAAAGAACAAAGCAGAGTATTGTACATAAAAGCATGATCTTTAGTTGCATGAAATTTTTGACTATCACAATTAACACAAAAGTAGCAAAATTGCCCAATTTGATCCTCTTCTCTAATCCTTTTTTATTTCCCTGAATGGTGAATGAAATAGTATGTGATAGCAGGACTATTTAATTGGGGAGATTATTGTTTTTTCTGATGGATGAAACATTTGACCCCCTCCTGGCTACTTTTGAGCAGAATTTTTTGCAGTGAAGGTGGAACTGAGGCACATCAACAATTAGTGCAAGGGAGACCAGGACTTAATGGAAGACAGTGCAGAGCCACGACTTTTGTAGGTGTTCTGAATGTTCCTCTTTGTGTCCCTCCCAGGCAGTGAGTGACTGGCACTGGCAACCACATTAGAATTAGGGGCAATAAATCCTCCAGCAGGGTGAGTCTGTGATAACCCTATGAATCATGTATACTTTAGGCTGCATTTCTTTGTTTCTTTTATAAATGTTTTATTGTTATTCCCCCAATCAATATATCGCTGTCACAGCCCAATGGTTCCTTCTTTTTTCCCACAATAGAATCCCTTCTCTCATAACACAAAAAGTTGACAAGCAAAAGCAAATCACCGAAGTGGCCATGCTTGAAAATGGGCACATCCCTTGGTACCTGCCATCCAAACGTTTCCGATAAATGATGGGCAGGAAGTTCACGTCACCATCAACTCCTGTGACATCATGGGGGTTCCCGATCTTGAGCAGATTTCTGCCGACTTGCAAAGTTCTTGCCTTTTATATTTTCAAAGTCATGATATAGTTTGATCTCCTGTTTCTACATACTTTGCTCTGCATCAGCTCTTGTAAAGTTCTCCTACTTTCTCAGAAAGCTTTTTTTCTTCTCAATATAAGATCATGATTTATTTTATTTATCACAAGAAAAACGTTTAAAAATTTATAAGCAAATTTTGACGGATATTAAAAGCATGAAGTTGCCAGTCCTAGTCTCCTCTGGAGGGCCAATTTCTCTAGTGCCTTCACTTTTACAAAGTGCTTTCCATCGCTTATTTGATCTAGATGACAATTCCATGAGATAGTTTATTTTATTTCACAAATGAGGAAACAGAAGCCCATCGAGCTTAAGGGGCTTGTCTAGGTTCACACAGCTGTTGATTGGTGGAGATCACATTTGAACTCAGGTCATATTTTAAGTATGTATCAGAGCGCATTATTTCCTTTTTGCCTCTGACCTGCAGTGTCTGTATAAGTTCATGGGATTGTAGAACCATAAGTTTAAAGCTAGGAAGGATATGGAAGGCCATCCAGTCCAGTATGTTCATCTTAAAGGGAGACATCCCCTGTATACATGTAGACAAACATACAGAGACTTATTTCTTATATAGTAGCAAAGAACTGGAAGGAGAAAGGACGATCATTGATTAGGAAAGACCTGAACAAATCATGGTTGACATGGGAGCTTAGAAGGAACTGGATGTAAGATGATCCTGACTGAGCAATAAAGACAAAGCTTCCCAAAGCCAGCATTGCACAGATAGTGAGCAGAGCAAAGGGTTACCTTGTGGTTGTTGAACTCGGTGCCCTGTGGATCATCTTGGACTGAACCATTTATATACTTGTAATACATACACACACACACACACAGAGGTGCACACAAGCACACCCGCAGGCATAGTTACAACAGTAGATATTATGTACTATATGTAGTATGTTCTATGCAACGTGGCCATCAACAAACATGTTCATATATAAAGAACAACGCAGAGTATCATACATAAAAAAGAACTTTTGTTGTATTATGCTTTGGCTAGGAAAATTAACATTAAAGTAGCAAAATTGCCCTATTTATGCTCTCAATATTTTTGCTTGCTTGAATGAATGGATGGATTAAAGAGCACGAATGAAGAACTTGCTATGTACCAGGCAATCTGCTAATTGTTAAATCCAACCAAGCAAGAGAGTCTCTGCCCTCAAGGAGATTAAGTTTTCATGGGCTTGGACAAAATATAAAAGGAAGTCACGTCCAGGGAAGAGGTTTTTGGAGAGACCAGCCAGAGAGAGTGTGATTAATCACAGAACAGTTGATTGACAGATCCTTTCCAGGAATGGCAGCATGGATCTGTTTGCTGTTCCCAGAGGCAGAAATAGAAAGCAGGTGTAGAAGTGGGGAGAGGCAGCACCCCAGGGAGTTGGTGGGGAAATGGCACAGAAGCCTGATAGCAAGCAGGAGAAGATGAAGTGCTCCCCAGTCAGAGCCCAGGTTCACAGTGGTGAGGCAGTAACAGGGAAACTGGAGAGAAGGTGTGTGTGTGTGTGTGTGTGTGTGTGTGTGTGTGTGTGTGTGTGTGAGAGAGAGAGAGAGAGAGAGAGAGAGAGAGAGACAGAGAGAGGAAAGAGATTTCTCTCTTTTCATCATTAGTTTCTCTCTTCCCTTCCCCTTCCCCTTCCTTCCTTCCAACCTCCTTCCCTTCCTCCCTCCTTTCCTCACTCTCTCTTCTCTCTGTCTTTTTCTTTCTTTCTTTTTCCCTTTCAACTTTCCTCTCCTTCCTTCTTTTATATTTGTTTATTTATCATTACCCACTAATTTACCCCATCCTGATAGAAGCCCTCCCTAACAACAAATAAGCAGAGTCAAACAAAACAAATCACCACCCTGTCCATATCTGAAAATCAATGATTCTTTATACTCCACTGTAGTTGACTAGTCTCTGTGAGAAGGCAGGAACCATGCTTTCATTGTCAGGGATCTTTGGCATGATCATCCTTGATCTCTACATTGAGGGGAGGAGAAAACTGGAACGTTAGGAAGGGACCATGCTGGACACGATGTTAAATTCCATACAAGGACTTTATATTTCATCTTGGAGATAAGAAGAAGCAACGAGAGCTAATGACTAAGCCTTGGATTACTAGTAGTTGGCCCAGTTTTTCGCCTTCTGTTTTTGAACTCAAGAACCCTCTGAAACAATCTGTTTCCAGTCTCCATCGCTTTCCACCTTCCACCCCTTGATTATGGTTTTGTCATCTGGGGCCGGCTGAGCATTTGGCAGTCTGCCCTGATTGAAGCCCACTTTCATCACTCCCTCCAACCTCTGACCCTAAATCTCTCTTCAGCAAGTGACAAAAGGCCAGTTCCTTTACCTGATGTCCATATCATCATTCTGGATACTCTCCAGGTCCTCAATGTCCTTCCTAAAATATAGCTCCCTTGGAAGGGGCAATCTCTCCAGGGAGGAAAAAAAAATGGTTTGGAGAATTCTCTAGGAAGGCATGCCCTGTTAATTCAGCCTGTCGTTGCAGTTCCGTTCTTCATCACCTAGAAGGAAAGATACTCAATGTATGCAATTCCACCTGACTCCTGATATCTATCTGATGCTTTAGCCTTTGGACCTGAAGCATGTTGGGAAGAGGACTAATTGGGGAAAAAAAGTCCCATCAGAAATGAATTGTATCCCTCAGAACAAGGGTCAGTAAAGAAGACATCTGTAACATTGAGTTACTGTTTTTTCTTTAACAAAAAAGGGGGTGGGTGGGAATTCTCTTTCTGCCTTGAAAGAATAAATTCCAATTTCATCCCTGAAACAGGAAACCAACCAAACTTGTTGGGCCACAGATGAGTAGGGGTCCTGCTCCTTCCTCATTTTTTCTTTCTGTCTCTTTGGGAAGAAAGGTACCTTGGGTCAAAGTCTTTGTCAGGCGTTTATCTCCAATTAGTTCCCAGTAACTGTGGGTGGGAGCAGGGCAGGTGTGGAACCAGGGCCAGCTTTTGCCTAGCGTGATTCCTGAAATCACTTCACAGACACTGGAAACAAAAGGAAAGGGGTCTTTAGATAAAAAGGCCAGTCCTTCCTTCTCTTCATAGGAATTGAGACCCATTCTCACATATGACCAAAGGGAATAACATCACTACCATGATAATGGGAAGATTGGGTAGCTCTTGTTCCTTTCTCCCTCTTTCTTCTCCACTTTCCTTCTTTGTTTCCTTTTTCCCTTCTTTCTTTTGCTTCCTTTCTCCATCCCTCCCTCTCTTTTTCTCTTCTCTCTCTTTCTTTTCTCTTTTCCTCTTTTTCTTTCTTTTCTCTTTTCTTCTTTTTCTTTCTTCTCTCTCTCTCTCTCTCTCTCTCTCTCTCTCTCTCTCTCTCTCTCTCTCTCTTTCTCTCTCTCTCCCCCTCTCTGTCTCTCCCTCTGTCTCTGTTTCTTTATCTCTGTCTCCATCTCTCTCTCTGTCTCTCCTTCCTTCCTTCCTTCCTTCCTTCCTTCCTTCCTTCCCTCCCTCCCTCCCTCCCTCCCTACTTCCCTCCCTCCTTCCTTTTCTTCCATGAACTTGGTACAGTAGCAAGTGAGTGATTACTCCTTGAAAGCCTGCAGTTCTCCCACTGAGGGATTGAGAAGTGCTTGACTGGTACGGGATGGAACACATAAACACGTAAATGTATCAACATTTTCCAAAGAAGTCTTAAGCCCAGGGAGCTTTTATGCTGATTAGGGGATGCCATTGATGGGAGGGGCAAACTGATTATTCTCCCTGCTTGGCTGCACCTTTGTTCTGCCCCAGAGAACAGCCTTATGTGTTTTCCTCATTAGCCTCCCTCACTAACCCCCACATGCACAAATACCAGGCTCTGCAGAAGCCACAAGATCTGACTTGTTCAGGGTGTCTGGAGAAAAAGTCATCCGGTGTCCTATTCTGGAAGCAGGCAGCCTCTGGGGCCCCGTGGGGACAAAGGTCAAGATCGCCAAGTTCTGTTTCCCAGCCTAAGACCAACTTAGCGCCCTGGCCCACGTTTAAGTCACATACACTATTAACCTACTTCTGCAGCTGCCAAAAATGGCTTCTCTGGTCTGCGGCCACAGATTGGCAGCATCACATCCACACCAAAACATACAAGGGGGAGGGATTCTCACTTCATCTCACCCAAAGAGGCCAATGGAATTGGCCATACAAGCGTCATTGGTCCCATTTTACAGATGAACACACTGATGCTCAGAGAGGTTTGCCCACCACCATAATTTCAGTCAATCACCATGGAGAGAAATGAGGCAGCAAGAGGAGGAGCTGTCCAGCTGCAGACTTGTGAGGAAGCCAGAGGGCAGAGTCAAGGCTCTGAGGAAGCTCTGCAGCCCGAGGCCAGAGAGAACTTTTCCTCTTTCTGCTTGCACTCCACACCTTTTTGGGTTCTGACCTTTAGGCTCTAGAACTCATGACTCTTTTCTTTACTCTGTCATCACGTAGCACTTCTGCTTTCAAAGGGGGGATCCCCACGGCCATCTTCTTCCCTGTCTCCCTGATCAGGCCCTTGTAGGAGGAAGCCCACTTGGGCTTGGGCCAGGAAAGGAGAGTGGCCAATACATGTTTTGCTCTGGGTTACACAGTTCACAACCGGAATAGATGGGCTTCTAACTTAGTCCTCCAAGGAGTCTGAATTAAGTGTTTGCCTATTGATATAGCAAGGACATGTCTGTCTTTGTCTCTGTCTCTGTCTCTGTCTCTGTCTCTCTCTCTGTATGTCTCTCTCTGTCTCTGTGTCTTTGTCTCTCTCTCTGTCTCTGTCTCTGTGTCTTTGTCTCTCTCTGACTCTCTCTGTGTCTATCTCTCTTTCTTTGCCTCTCTCTGTCTCTCTGTATTTCTCTCTCTGTCTCTGTCTCTCACTCTATGTCTCTCTCTGTTGCTATCTTTCTCTTTCTCTCTGTCTCACTGTGTCTGTCTATCTGTCTTTGTCTTTGTCTCTGTATGTCTCTCTCTCTGTCTCTGTCTCTGTCTCTCTCTGTCTCTGTCTCTGTCTCTCTCTGTCTCTCTCTTTCTATATGTACACATGTACCCGTGCACTAAGCATGCTCTTGCCAGGCGAGTGTGGTTCTATCTCTCGCATGGTTCACCTTAACACAACAAAATGCAATGTGTTACCATATAAAGGCTAAGAGATGTGGAGACCAAGTAGTTGGGTTCAAACTTCCACATTTCCTGCAATGACCCTGTGAATGCACAATAAGCAGCCATGGCCACGGCAGCTCACCCACTCCAAGCAGACTACCTTGAAGAGCCCGGATGATGAAACATGTGGGGACATTAGAGATCACTGAAGAGAAATCAGAGTGTTTTGTTAATCCCTGGACTTATCGGGATTCCTTGGACAGATGAAGAAACACTTGGAAACAGGAAAGTCATTGGTCAGCTGACCATCAGGTCAACTTCTGAGAGAGCAGAAGTTGATGAAAAACAAACAGATCAGAAATTCTGCCAGGGCCCCCAGAGGCAGAGCTGGTCATCGAGTCCAACCGCCTCCCTTTGTAGGATACACAGCAGCTCCAAGAATTAATTGACTTGCCTAAGTCATACAGACAGTGGGGCTGAACAGAAGCTTGGGACAGTGACTTCACGGTCTCTACACTCATCCCACCACCTCTTTCTCTGTCTCTAGAGAACTGTGAGCATCATGTCCTCCTTGGTACTTGCTTGTGTACAGTGTCGAAACCCTTTGCAACCATGGGATCTGAGAAGTGTGAGCCACTCCTCTCATTTTATGGATGAGCACATCACTGGTGCTACCTCGGGGTCCCAGCACTGAGACAACTGTGCCTTCAGTCAAGACAGAGACACTCTGGAGCATCCCTGTGGGCAGGCTTGGATGGAGCCACCAAAGATGAACGTTTCCCAAACAAAGGGAAGTGTGGGTACAGGGAGTGACCCAGGAGGAAGCTGTAGAGAACCATAGGAGGAGCTCTGTCCCTGGGAACCAGAAGAACCCTCAGCTGAAAGGAGCCCCTCCCAGTACTCAGCAGAAAGCCACCGAGGTTCTGCAAGTTTGGGTGAGTGCTGACTCATCGGCTGGTGTCGTTCCTGTCTCTATGCACCATTAAGTATTTGATTTTTTTCTTCAACCAGGAAATCATTTTTTCTTCTCTGAGTTCTGAGAATCAACATACTATAATGAGACTTAGCAATAAGGCACCGACGACAATCACATGGAGACTTTCCCAGATTGTGTGGGCAGAGCATGAGTCACAAAAGGGAGAAATCACCAAAGTGTTTCTGCCATATGATAGTTTTGATACCCAAAAGCCATGATCAGTGCCACCTACTGGGCTTCCTCTATCTGACTTGTTAGGAATGGGACATAGCTAGGAATAGGAGTGGAAAAAGCTTGGAGCCAGAGGACCTGGGTTTGAATCATGGCTGTCACTTAAGTCACTCTATAGGCATCAACTTGGTACTCTATGTGCCAAGTTGCTCTGTGCACCTCAACTCCCTCATCTATAAAATTATCTGATTGGACAAGATGACCTTCGGGGCCAGTTAGCTTTCAGTCTCTGCTCCTATCATCCGATGTCCAGAAAGGACTTTCAGATTCTCAAGTGACTCTTTTGAGTTCAGGAAATAATTAAGAAAAAAAGAAAGAAAGAAAATAATTAAGGTTGTGTTGAGTTTACAGGATGTCCAAATCCATTTATGGGTAATTGAGGGAGAGTGAACAAAACACTTGCCCTGGTGCCAGGAAAGAAAAAAAAAACTTGAATCCTCTCTAGTTACTTGCCAGCTGTGGGACCAGGAAAAAGTCATTTTAGTTCTCTCAGACTCAATTCCTTTGTCAGCAAAATTGGGATAATAATTGCTCCTTCCCCTCTGGGGTATTGCCAGGTTCAAAATTGTGTGTAAAGGGCTTGGTAAACCTAAAAGCAAAATGTAGCTTAGAGCCTGAAAGTCAAGCCCCCCAAGCCATGTTTCCTTTTGCCCTTTAGACAAAGACTTATCCTTAGAACCCTTCCAAGCCAGCTGGGATACATTGAAACCTGGCTTTGCCACAGCACATACCATACCCCCCACACACACCCTCTCGTCCACGCCATGTTTTATTCCCCAGATGTGCTGAAGGGCCAGGAAGCAAAATGCACTTTAGGGCAGAGGTCATTGGCTCTGCCTCTTCCCATCACAGCTTTTCTTTAAAGGTCACCTGTAAGGCTCTGCCTTCCCCACTTATTGGCAGCTTTGGATTTGTTTTGTTTTGAAGTTTTTTTCTCCAATAGTTTCTACTACATTTTGTTTTATTAACTCAGCATTTAATCTTACTTTCTTCTGTAGGTTTTGTGTGTGTGTGTGTGTGTGTGTGTGTGTGTGTGTGTGTGTGAATTATGAGGCTACAAAATGAAAATAGCTCTGATGTATGAAAACCATTTGTTGTTGGCATCCGCTCAGTATTTGTTCCGGGAGGGCCCGCTCCGGGGCGGTGGGAGAAATGCATCTGCTGCAGACATGAGTTATGTTATGGGTGGTGAGGAAGGGATCTAGGCATTTGGGGTGCTCTTGAAACACTCACAAGTGACAGATTTATAGATCTTCTCAGAAATGATAGGAGGCTGTCAGTGTGAAAAATAGATCAGGAGACTCAATCACTGAACTTAACGGGTGAATTTAGCATCCTTGGCTTCAGGTGACCTCTGTGGATTTCCTACCTCCCTTCAGGATGAGCTGGGCTCAAATAAACCCTCTGCCTTGGCTGTCTTTCATCCTGGTCCTTGGCCATATTCTGGAATAATTTATGTAAAATCTGTCCATTCCCAGATTCATAAAACATGATCCTTCTTAACTCATTTACGATGATTCAATTCAGCAAAGTTAATTCGCCAAATATATAAAATGCTTACATAGTCATGACCCTCTTCTGGGCATTAGGGATGTATAATGATGGAAAGTGAAGCAGGCTTTATCCTCAACTGTACTTATAGTCTAGTAGGAAAGAATGTTTAAAGAAGAAAAACAAACCTAAAATACATTACAGAAAATGATAGAAGTTGAGATCGGCGAGGAATATCGATTGACTGGCCTCCGTTATGTCTCACGTCTAAGACAAATCTTGCTATAACACTGCCAGAAAATAGTATTTCAAGCTCTGCTGAAAACCTCCAGAGAAGAGGAACCTATGACCTCTTCAGGTAATCCATTGTACTTGGGGAAGGATTTAACCATTATGAGCTCCCCTCATTTGACCCCCTACACCTTTCACCCATGACTCCTCATCTACTTTTTGGAGCCAAATGGAATAATCCAGTCTGGCTGGTGCAAGAAAGCCCCTCCAAGTCTCAAAGGCATCTCACATGTTTCTGGGGAAGTTTTTCTTCTTGAATTGCTGTCTATTTGGTTTCTTTAACCTTTAGTGGAAGGTTTTTCATTTTCCCGGTAGCCTTTCTGTGAGCACTCGTGGGAGTCAAAGTGATAGAACAGTGGCTGGGCTGGAGTACGGGAAGAATTAAGATCAGAGTCAGGGACTCTGAGCTGGACCAACTGACAGACAGACAGATGGATTTAATGATGACTGACAGACAGAGGGACCAATGATGACACAGACAGATGGACCAATGGGATTGAGTGGGGACCTAATCTGAGCTCTGTTCCTTGGGAAGCTCTGGTTTATCACCTCACCTTTTTTAATCCTAAAGAAGGAACTTGGAGAGGACTAGAACAGATGGGTCTCAGGTCATTTCTACCTGGAAAGTCTCCAACTCCAGAAGAAGCAAAGGAGCTTGTATCTCTAGACCCTCAGATCTCAAAGGAGCTCATTGACTGCAGAGATTCTTCACCATTTTTGTGGACCACATATACATGGGCAGTCATTTTGGGGAAGCTCATGGACTCTTTCTCAGAATTATGGTTTCATTAAAATCAGCTGCATAGAATTACAAAGGAAAACAGTTATAGTGAAATAGTTATTAAACACACACAGACACACACACACACACACACACACACACACACACACACAATAATCAAGGACCTCAGGTTAAAACTCCTAATCCAATCTAACTTCCTTGTCCCTCTCCATTTCTCCATTTCACAGATGAGTAAACTGAGACCCAACAAAGGAGATGGTTTGTCAGAACATATCAGAGCAACTGACTCCTAGCCCAAAGCTAGAGTTAGAGGGGAGCATGGGATGATGTGGTAATGACCACGTCCTGCTCTAGATTCCTTAAACCCCACTCTCAGCCCCAGGTTCACCTATAGGGATGAGGTGCTGTTTCTCAGCCTGGGTTCTAAAGTCCTTCCTTTCTGTTCAAGCCCAGTGAAAGATTGGTGAGGAAGACTCTTCCCTGAATATTTTTTTCATCCCTTTAAAGATTTCCACTCTTTCAAAGACTGGCTTGCACTGATCAGTGCTTGAACCCTCTGTAAAATGATGAGATGAGAGGAAACTCTGAAGGGATCACTGGTGGGTTCTTCTAAAACTTAGTCCAGAAGGTGGTCCCAAAGGGTCTGGCGACATGCCATCATGGTCGCAGGCTGGATGGCACGTCACAGGGCATTGAGATCCCTGTTTTCTGCAGGAGGAATCCACTAGATAAGATAAATGACTTACTCAAAATCCCCCTGGGGACAAGGAGAAAAGGCACTTTTGCAGTTCTGGCTTCTCCCTTCACATCCCATTCTCCCATAGCACTTGGGGACTGCTTTGAGTCCCAGGAGCACTCTCCTTATTACTTGGCCAGGATCATGCCATTTGCCTTGCCAGTGACTAGGTCAGCCATCGAAATACAAGGATAACAAAGTGCCCCACGATTCCAGGAGGTTTGTCCCTTATTTTCCAGATTACGTTAGCGGTCCTCCCTCAAGGCTTTCTTACAAAAATCCAACACCATCATTAACTTCAGCATCAGTATAATGACAAAGGTTCACAGAGCTGTCTGCCGAACTTGTGGGTGAAGGGGTCGCTTCTGGGTACGGTCCAGTTCAGGGAACATTAGTGCCCTATGAAGCGACCCGTATCTGCTAGGCAAGGCGTTTGCTTGACTTTACACATTGCAAAATGCCAGGGTTGGATGGACTAACAGATCTTTTAGGCTAACTCCTATTTGAAACAACATTCATCAATATGCTTTGTTTTTATGTCATAATCGTTTCCATATGTGTCACTTTGTGCCTGACCTTCTGAAAAAAAAAGCAGTTGATAAAAACCAAATGGCACAGCAACAGCAACTACATGCTTGTGTATTCAATACTCTATACATACAGTCCCCCACCTTTCCACCAAAAGCAGAGAGGGACATTTCCCATTTCCCCATCAGGACTAAGATTATAATCACATAGTTTTTTAAAAAATATATTCATTATTTAAATTTATTTATTTGTGTATGTTTTGTTTTATTTATTTACTTATTAGCAAGTGAGGGAGATGAGGGGGCCCTGAGAGGGATAGCATCTTGTTCAGGAACCCAAATTTCATTCTAGTATCAAAGTTAAGATCAGCATGACTTTTTTAGGCAAAGCTCTGAAAACATAAAATGAACATGACCTCTAATTTCTTCTGAATTGAATTTTGCTGTATTGCTTCTACAATGAAATGGATTTTATGATGTATTAATTTTATAATTGAGACTTCATCTGCCTAAAGTCACCTTGCTAAAACTTGAGTTGAATCTAGGAATTTAGCTTTCCCTCTGAGCTAGTTTAAAGGTATAATTTAAAAAAAAGTCATTATTTCTCATCCCAAAAATTGTTGGGCTACTTCCAAACTCCAAAAGTCCCAGTTTCCAAAAGATAAATCATAGGCCAGTCTTTGTGTAACTGGGGAGCTTTTATCTCTTACAAGGGGACATAGCAGTGATCTCCTAGCAAAGATTCCAAAAGGCAAATGGTCCCATAAAGGAAATCACATTTCTTAATTGTCAGAGAAATGTGGGATTAGCCAGATCACTTTTCATTGTATAGCCAAGCGTTCTGTGACTACCAAGAAGAACCCCTTTCCTTGTGTCCATAAAAGGATCCCCCCACCCACCTTCTCACTGGGATTGCCAGCTTTCCTGAGGTGGCCAATGTGACCTGCTTTATTAATAGTCATACGCATTACTGTTAATTAACTGGTTTTGCTGAGAGCACAAACACCTCAGCTTATGTTTACTAAACTTACTTGAGACAATTATCAGTCAATCTCCCAGAATCCTTGTGGGAAGGGCTCAAGTGGGCAGGTCTGAGAAAGAATGAAAAGGCTTTAAAGGTTTTGCTTAAACCTATCCCTGGGACTGCCAAAGAAAAGATGACAATTCCAGTACATGGTGGTTAGAGCCTTGCTGCCCATCAAACAATTAGAACTTGAAACCTTGCCCTTCTGCTTCCATGATTCATGGACATAGGTGGGTTGAAAGAAGGAGAGGCTTCTCGCTGAGTCTGTCAATTGTGAGCAGCCTTAATCAGCCCTTTAGTCATGCTCTTTCCTATCACTGAAATTGGGCCTGGGAGGAGCCTGGCTCTGCTCCTCAGCACATCACATCATGAGGACCTTGAAGGACAAAATGATAGCAGAGGATCTTGTTGGCAGCCAAATACTGTAACTACAGTGTGTGTGTGTGTGTGTGTGTGTGTGTATGTGTGCAGAGAAAAAGCTCACTTGAGTGTTCTCTCTGTGTCTCTCTCTCTCTACTCTGTCTCTGACTCTGTCTCTGTCTTTGTCTCTCTACTCTCTCTCTCTCTCTCTCTCTCTCTCTCTCTCTCTCTCTCTCTCTCCTCTCTCCTCTTTCTTCTCTCCTCTCATTCTGTCTCTCTGTCTCTGACTCTGTCTCTTCTATGTATATAGTCAGGGTTTATATAATGCTTTACATTTATAAATATGATTCTCAATGCACGTTCTCAACAACTTTGGGAGGTAGATGATATTTTTGTCCCTTTTTACAAATGAGGCTGAAAGAGCCCAAGTGACTTACGTAGGGTCATGCAGCTAGGAAGTATCTAGCACTGAATTTAAACTCAGGTTTTCTTGATGCGAGGTCCCACGTTCTAGCCTAGCTGCCTTCACAACAATCAGCATTTCACAAAAGCCCTGGAGAGATGTGGTGTAAGTGATATCTCTATTTTATAGTAAACTTTTATTTTTATTATCATCTTTTGAAATGTTAACATTTAGATTGCTTTTGAAACTTTCTCATTGTGTCTAATTAGGTTTGGGAGTGCTAGGATCACCAGGTTTAAAAGTCTTGTGTGGGGGATTCAACTAGTCAGCAAAAAGAGTCAAATGGGGATCATTTCTTTATGTGATTCTGGGATGACTTGGATGGGGGACAGGCTCGATTAATCACAAATTGGACCAAATGCCAGTGATGCTTCTTCCAGCTCTGAGATTCTATAATGGAGGACATTGTTCCTTGATCTAAACAATATAAACATATAAATGTAGCCTCAGGTTACCTTTTTATTTGCCACATTTTACTCTTGACTTTTGGGAAACCATCAGCCAATTAAAATCTTAGTCCATTACCCCACATAATTCACCAGTAAACCAGTTGTATCCAACTTTACTCATATGGTTCATTTTGGTTGTCCAAGGGTAGGTTGTTAATCTCCAATACTTTGATAGATCCATTGGAAATCCTATGGAAGCCTCGCTGCTGCCATCTCATCTCTTCCATGTCTCATTTTGTGTGACCATCTCGAGTTAAAGGGACCACATAGGTCAGAGCTCTGGCCATGTCCTTTCTTTATATCACATCAGTGATTCTGTGGGTAAGAAATTCATCTCTTGCTCTGGGTCTTTTAAAGCAGCTCGTTATTGGGGGCCTAGTTTTGCTACTTTTTAAGTCTCTCTTGGAAGATTGGCCATTTCACATATCACTCAAGAGCCATCACTTAAGTGAGCTACCTTCTGGTGCTGAACCTCTTGATACCTAGCTGTACTTGTCCTTGGAAAG
Source organism: Sarcophilus harrisii (assembly GCF_902635505.1). NCBI lineage: Eukaryota > Metazoa > Chordata > Mammalia > Dasyuromorphia > Dasyuridae > Sarcophilus > Sarcophilus harrisii. The sequence continues at coordinate 6,174,714 of NC_045428.1, read as the reverse complement.
CAGACCGGGTCTGTTTGTCGAGCTCTATTGGATGCATTTCTAACCTGGTGGAAGCTGCCAGGGCTTGTGCTCTGCTTGCTTAGCTTTCAGATTCCACAGTCATCAATGCACCATGATAAGGCATTGGAGTAGGGCTCTGCGGAGGGCAGTTTCCTTATTTGAGATATTGTTCCCTCCATTCTGTCCATTTCTACTTCATGTAGTCCTCAACATTCCCAAACCTAATTAGACACAATGAGAGTCAAAGTTTCAAAAGCAATCTAAATGTTAACATTTCAAAAGATAATAATAAAAATAAAAGTTTACTATAAAATAGGGATGACATCATTTCATGACCTGCCTTTGGCAATAAGAAAACAAATCATTGTTGGACATCTTAAATCAGACATGGACCAGACCAAGTCACTAACTCGACTTCCAGACTAAGAGCAAAGCATTAATCTGTGCTATTAATGTCTAGTCTTTCACTGGCTCAGAATTCACCTACCCAAAATAGCATCCAGCACGCATTTCTGCCCCTCGGCCATGAGAATAACACGAGAAAATCCATCCTGTGTTTGCTTGCATTTCTGCAAGAATGTCTCTGCTCTTCCTCCGACCTTAGAGATGCCGCTTGGCAATGGATTTGGGGCCACTGAAACCTATGAAAGGAAGTAAACTGCCAAATGGCCTTTTGGCTTCTGAAGGAAGGAAATAATCGTAGTAGCATAGTGCAAAAGGGGACAGAGTGCTGACCATCCAGTGCTGCCTGGAAGGCTCACGTGGGTCCTTCTCCCACTTCCAGTAGGTCAAATGCAACTTGCACAATGGAATTATAGAAACTGGCTGTTAATCAGGAAACCCAAGGGATTGGCAACTCAATGGAAAGTTGACTCATACGTTCTCTCCTGAAAGAGCCCAATAAAGGCATAAGTAGAGGGAGCTTTGGCACATATTCAAAGGAAACAAGAAAAATCATTTCTTGGTGAAGAATCATGAAATTTTGTCAGTCAATCAATAGCAATATTTATCAAGTGCTTCCTTTGTACCTTCCTCTGCTAAGTGCTGGTGATAAGAACACAGGAAAACAGAGTCCCTGTCCTCAAGGAACTTTTTTTTCTAAGGAGGAAATCGTTAATTAAGTGTAGACATTTTTTTAAGCTATCTGAAGTATCTCAGAGGTTTCTTATAAAAAGTGGGATTTCAGCGAAATCTTTCAAATTAAGTCATCCAGGAGGTAAATGTGAAGAGGGAGAACAGACTTGGGAGACATCCAGTGTAAATGAGAGAATGTCTTGTGTGGGGAACAGCAGCAGACTAGTGTAACCACATCCCAGAAGGCATAGGGAGGAGGAAAGAATAAAACGATTAGAAAAGTAAGAAGGGGACCAGATTGTGAAGGTTAACCAGAGGATTTGCTATTGATCTCTGAAGTAAAAGAGAGCCCTAGAATTTATTGAACAGAGGAATGACTTGTTCAGACATGTACTTTAAGAAAATCCTTTTGCCAGTTGAGGAGTAGACAGATTGATAGGGATGGGGAATAGAGATTCCAGTAGGTGATCACACCCAGACAAGAAATGACATTCAGAGTGATGATTGCTGAGTGCAGGGAAGAGAATGTAGAGAAGATATTTTGGAAATAAAAATGACAAAATTAGGAAATAAATTGAATATGGGGGGTGAGGATCAAGTGGATAGTTGCCAATGACACTGAGATTATAAATGTGGTTGATTGAGGGAATGGTAAGAAATAGGGAAGTTGGGAAGGGGGGAAAATTTGGGGAATAGAATTCTGTTCTCTTGGGGACATACTGTGTGTGAACAACCTATCAAGCTGTATTTTCATATAGGGGCAAGAACTTAGAGAAAGATCCCATCAGCTGACTGAGTTATTTGTACAAAACAAGATATTGAGCCACTACACTGATAAAAATGTTAAAAATCAGTCCAAAACAAGAAGAGAGTTAAAGGTAACTGCAAGCACTGAGTGTGCGTGCTTAATGAATTTATATTAACTTCTCCTCCCCAAAGGAGGAATTTTCTGCCATTTTTGAATGTGAGTTGTATAATGAGGGAGGGGCAACATATCAAGGAAGAACATGCAACAGAAGGACCAAGAAATCCGTTAATTACACTATCTCCAGCCAATTGTGAGGGACAGGGGAGGGACCTCAAGATAGAAAATAAAAGCTCATGCCTGTGTCTATAAGTGTGGATCCACCTGGGGCTGTCCCTGGGTGGATCACCCGTTTCTTGCAAGAACCATAAATAAACCAACTTACTTCATACACTCCTGAGTCCTTTTTCTGTTATAACAATTCTGAGTTTGAGATGCCTACTGAACATTGTTTGAAATGTCCCAGGAGCACGTGGTCTTATAACACTTGGGGATCAATTGAGGGGTTAGGGCTGAATATAGGTGAGACTCACCTGCATAGAGATGCTAATTGAGACTTGAGAAGTGGGGAGAGAAGATAATACAAAGAGAGAAGAGAAGAAGGACTAAGACAAACCAATTGGGAAATGCCCCTGCTTAACGGACAAGAAAATCATGAACAACCATCAAAGAATCTGAGAAGTAGTTGGACACAGGGTCTGAAGCAGGAAGTAGCCACCTATGTCCATACATATCTTCCAAAAGTTTCCTTCTATCCTGTGATCTGAAAATGATCGCGTATAGTCATAATACATAGACACCATCATCTCTAAAGGTTGCCTCCTTTCCTTTTAAATGGGTTAGGATTGTTATTTCCTTTAAAAAAAATCAAGCCTAAAGTTGCCATTTTGCAGCTTACACCCATTGCTCCAAGCCCTGTTCTCAGAACCCAAATGGAACAAGTATAGCCTTTTTTCCAGATGATAGCCAAGAAAATGCTTGACCACAGTGATGGGAGACTTCTTTTTTCCCAGATACCTCTCCTTCTATGTTATGTCTTGAGGTCCTTCCCCATACTAATGGTCTTCCTTTGGATTGTCTCCATGATCCCACCAATATCCTTTGTATCCTGTGGTAATTAGAACTAACATTCTACACCTGAAGGCTTAAGACCAGGACCAAGGACAGTGGCCCGATCACTTTCTTACTTACAGAAATGACTTCTCCTTGTGGAGCAGTTCTCTCTGCAAACACCACACTGGGGACTCGGAGCTCCATCTCTCACTTACTTTTCAGACAATGAGTGGTGCTTTCATGCCTCCCCCATCTTGTACTTGTGAAATTGTTATTTTTGAACCCAAGTATAAAAGTGTGTATGTGGATAATCTATTAGATTTAGCTCAATGTTCTAATTTTACATATATGTTGATATAAATGTATGCAGAGATACATAAACAATACATAAACAGATAGATATCTATATATATATAATATATGTACATAGCACACACACACATATACATATATATAATATATACATATTCTGATTCTGCTATCAGACATGGTGCTGTTCCACTCAGTCTTGTGCCACCTGCAAATCTGATCAATGTGCCATCTATGTGTTTCCCAAATTATTTTATAAGCTTGTTAAATAGCCTAGCTCTCAACAGAGCACTCTGGGACAATCCACTGGAGATTTTCTATTAAGTTGTTGCCAAATCACCAATTTAAACTCTTTGAGTTTAGCCACTTCAGTGGCTCTAAATCGACCCGATGGCACCATTGCCCAGCACACATTTGCCCACCTTATCTCGAGATATCATATGATAGACTGGATCCCATGCTTTCCCGAAACTTGGCTCTTCCAAACGGCAGTGCTAGGATAAGCAGACGCCAAAAGAACATTATGTGAAAACAAAGTATGATTTCTGCTCTGCCATCTGTTGTAGAAGTAGAGGAAGCAGCAGCATTCAAGAAAGAAGACTGAACAACCTGTGAGCTTTACAAAATGAGCATTTGATGCTCCAGGATTTCAGTTCAAATCCGAACGTAAGGAAGCTTGGTGAAAAATACATCGGCAATCTAGGTACCAAGTCATCACTTGAGGAGCCTTCAGAAGCTGGTGCAGCAGTGCTTAGAATGTCATTGGAGAGCGCTCTAAGGCACTTTCCATTCCCCCCTTTCCCCCCCCCCCCACACACATTTGCCTATTGCAAGCAAACCATTGTTTTATATTTGTAAAGCATTTCACATGTTATTTCACAAAATCCTCACATGAACCTATGAGATAAGTGCTATTATTATCCCCATTTTATAGATGAGGAAGCTGAAGATCAAGAAAGCTAAATGACTTGCTCAGGATCAAAACAGCTAATAAGTGTTCAGGATTTGAACTCCAGGACCCACTCAAAGTCCAAGTCATTGATTATGTGGGGAGAGAGAGAGGCAATGAGGAGAGAAGAGGGAATGAGGGGAAAGTATTATATGTGCCCCAAAAGGATTACAGTAGTGGTGAAAACCAGGAAGGAACCTGGGATTAATGACCAATGGGAACATAAGGGAATAATAATTCACTAGGTGTTCCTGTGAGCCAATACTGTGCAAATTTCTTCATAAATAATACCTCATTTGATCCTCACCACAACAATCCCTATTTTACATTTGAGGGGACTGAGATATTATTAGGGTTATGACTTGTCCAGTCACAAGTAGTAAAAGCCCAATTTGGGTTCCAGTCCCTTTTACTCTAGGTCTAGCCCTCTATTCACCCATTTGGGCTCAGGTCCCTTTCACTCTAAGTCTATCCCTCTATTCACCCATTTGGGCTCTGGTCCCTTTTACTCTAGATCTGGCTCTCTATTCACCGTGTCTCCACCTGCTCTGGGGATTCTCCTTAGTGGGTTGGTCCCTCAGCCAATGTGATGCAACTGTTCTGTGAAACAGAGACCTGTAAATGCACAGCTCTCTGTGGGCTGGTCCTATGGTAAACTCGGTGACAATGAGCCTAGTGTTGAGTATTCAGGGGAACTCCTTGGCTGGTACAACAAGATGGCAGCAGCATTGGAACTGGACCGAAACTCCAGCTTGCTTGTAGATGGCCCAGATGAGTCAATCAGGCAAATCCTCTGAATGAATGAAATGGGTTGAGAGGGGGTGTTCTTCACTGAGTGTCAGCATGACATCAGAAGAAAACTCAAAGGCAAGCTCCCAGGCTTGAAGCCAGGTTTCCAGACTACTTTGGATCAATGACACAAGCTCCAAGTCACACACCATGAATTGTCAATCAGTACACAGCAGGGCTAAGAAGTTGCTTTATTCCTTAATACCAATTCAAGGATGAAATAAGAATAAAAAGGGGAAGAAGCTGAAGCTGTTGGTGATTTATAGTTAACATAGATTCATTCCAGAAATGTTTCTGATAATGGAAAAGATGGCTGATTTTGAAAAGAAAAAGTTGGTAAAACTTTGAATGAAATTTTTTATGCCTTTTATGAGTTTTATGGTCTAAATTCAACTAATCAATCAACTGTCCCAAAACAGATGAAATTAGAAAAAAAAAAAAAAAAGAAAGTTGGTATCTGCTATACCTAAGGGTGTGCTGGAACCAGCAGGAATAGACATGGAGGAGGCAATTGTTAAATATTGAGTAGTTTCCTTTATACTTGGCAAATGCTACAAATCAATGCTTAATTTCTTGTTTTGTTCATTCCTAATCTTAAAAAAAAGAGAAAAATTATACAGATTAAACTTAAAAGTGAGCTATGGGTACAATTTTATTTATTTCATTATTATAGCTTTTTATTTACAAGATATATGCCTGGGTAATTTTTCAGCACTGACAATTGCAAAACCTTTTGTTCCGATTTTCCTCCTCCTTCCCCCACCCCCTGCCTTAGATGGCAAGCAGATACATGTTAAATATATTAAAGTATATGTTAAATACAATATATGTATACATATCCATACAGTTATTTTGCTTCACAAGAAAAACCTGACTTAGAAATAAGGTAAAATTAACCTGAGAAGGAAATCAAAAATTCAGGCAGACAAAAATAGAGGGATTGGGAATTCTGTTGTGGTTCACACTCATTTCCCATAGTTCTTTTGTTGGGTGTAGCTGCTTCTCTTCATTATTGTATTAATGGAACTGATTTGGTTCATCTCATTGTTGAAGGGAACCATGTGCATCAGAATTGATCATCATAGAGTATTGTTGCTGAAATATATAATGATCTCCTGGTCCTGCTCATTTCACTCAGCATCAGTTCATGTAGGTCTCTCCAGTCCTCTCTGAAATCATCCTGTTGGTCGTTTCTTACAGAACAATAATATTCCACAACATTCATCTATCACAATTTATTCAGCCATTCTCCAATTAATGGGCATCCACTCAGTTTCCAGTTTTTAGCCACTACGAAAAGGGCTGCCACAAACATTCTTGCACATACAGGGCCCTTTCCCTTCTTTAAGATCTCTCTGGGATATAAGCCCAGTAATAACACTGATGGATCAAAGGTATGTACAGTTTGATAACTTTTTGAGCCTAGTTCCAAATTTTTCTTCAGAATGGTTGGATTCATTCACAATTCCACCAGCGAAGCATCAGTGTCCCAGTTTTCCCGCATCTCCTCCAACATTCAGCATTATATTTTCCTGTCATCCTAGCCAGTCTGACAGGTGTGTAGTGGTATCTCAGAGTTGTTTTAATTTGCATTGCTCTGATTAATAATAAATTGGAGCATCTTTTCATATGGCTAGAAATAGTTTCAATTTATGTTCGTACCCTTTGACCATTTGTCAATTGGAGAATGGCTTGATTTCTTATAAATTAGAGTCAATTCTCTATATATTTTGGAAATGAGGCCTTTATCAGAATCTTTGACTGTAAAAATGTTTTCACAATTTATCTTGTCTGCATTAGTTTTGTTTGTACAAAAGTTTTTAATTTGATGTAATCAAAATTTTTCTATTTTGTGATCAATAATGATGTCTAGTTATTTGGTCACAAATTCCTTCCCTCTCCATAGGTCTGAGAGGTAAGCTATCCTATGGTCTTCTAATTTATTTATAATCTCATTCTTTATGTCTCAATCATGAACCCATTTTGACCTTATCTTGGTGGACGGTGTTAAATGTCGGTCAATACCTAATTTCTGCCATTTTTCCAGCAGTTTTTGTCAAACAGTGAATTCTCATCCCCAAATCTGGGGCCTTTGGGTTTGTCAAATACTAGATTATTAAGATTATTGACTATTTTGTCATTTGAACCTAATCTATTCCACTGATCGACTAATCTATTTCTTAGTCAATACCAAATGGATTTGGTGACCGCTGCTATATAATATAGTTTTAAATCTGGTACAGCTAGGCCACCTTCATTTGATTTTTTTTTTCATTAGTTCCCTTGAAAGTCTTGACCTTTTGTTCTTCCAGATGAATTTTGTTGTCATTTTTTCTAGGTCATTAAAATAGTTTTTAGGGAGTCTGATTGGTATAGCTCTAAATAAATAGATTAGTTTAGGGAGTAGATGGATTAACAAGTGAATTGTACCAAATATATAAAGAACAATTAATTCCAATACTATGTGAAATATTTGGAAGAATAGGCAAACAAGGAGTACACAAATATGGTGGTGATACTTAAACTGGAAAGAGCCAAAAGAGAGAAAGAAATAAACCCACACAAATCTCCAGCATTTCTATATATTACTGATAAAGTTCATCAGCAAGAGGTAGAAAGATAAATTCCATTTAAAAATCACTGTAGACAAAATAAAGTACTTGGGGGTCTATCTGCCAAGACAAACCCAAGAACTGTATGAACATAATTACAAAACACGTGTCACACAAATAAAGTCAGATCTAAACAATTGGAAAAAATATCAATTGCTCATGAGTAGGTCGAGCTAATATAACAAAAATGACAATTCTGCCTAAATTGGTATGCTTTTTCAGTGTCATAGCAATCAAGGTGCCAAAAATCATTCTATAGAACTAGAAAAAATAATAACAAAATTCATCTGGAAGAACAAAAGGTTAAGAATATCAAGGGAATTAATGGAAAAAAAATACAAAATGGTACTGGCTAAGAAATAGAGTGGTGAATTAGTGGAATAGATTAGATATACATCACACAGTAATCGAGGTCTTTAGCAATCTAGTATTTGACAAACTTCCAAATAACAGCTCCTGGAATAAGAACTCACTATTTGGCAAAAATTACTGGGAAAACTGGAAAATAATATGTCAGAAACTAGGCATTGACCTACACCTGATACCCCATAACAACATAAGGTCAAAATGGATACATGATTTGGGCATAAAGGCTGATACCATAAACAAATTAGAAGAACAAGGGATCATTCACCTATCAGATTTTTGGAGAAGGGAGAAATTTATGATCAAAGAAGAACTAGAGAACATTATAAAAGGCAAAATGGACAACTTTGATTACATTAAATTAAAAAGGTTTTGCACAGACAGATATAAGATTAAAAGGGAAGTACAAAGCTGGAAAAAAATCTTTACAGCCAGTGTTTCTGATAAAGGTCTCATTTCTAAAATATATAAAGAATTGTGTCAAATTTATAAGAATACAAGTCATTCCCCAATTTAAGACCCAATTGGGTCTAAAAAAAGACCTAATACAAAGAACATGAATAGATAAATTTTAGATGATGAAATTAAAGCCATCTATAGTTATATGAAAAAATGTTCTAAATCATTAATGAATAGAGAAATGCAAAGTAAAACAATTTTGAGGTATGGTACCACCTAACACTTCCCAGATTGATTAAGATGACAGGAAAAAGATAATGATAAATGTTGGAGGGGATGTGGGAATACTTGAACACTAATGCATTGTTGGTGGAGTTGTGAAATGATCCAACCACTCTGGACAGCATTTTGGAATTATGCCCAAAGGACTATCAAACTGTGCATGCCCTTTGACCAGCAGTGCCATTATTGGATTTGTGTCCCGAGGAAATCATAAAGGAGGGAAAAGAACCCATGTGAGCAAAAATGTTTGTACCAGCTCTTTTGGTGATAACAAAGAATTGGAAAATGAGTATATGTCCATCATTTGGACAATGGCTGACTAACCTATGGTCTATGAGAGTAATGGATTATTATTGTTCTATTAAAAAAGATGAATAAGTTGCTTTTAGAAAGATTTATGCAAACTGATGCTGAATGAAACAGGCAGAACCAGGAATACATTGTATACAATAACAGCAAGAATGTGCAATAATCAACTATGAAAGTCTTGATTCTTCTTGCTGGTTCCATGATTCAAGGCAATCCCAATAGACTGGATAGAAAATGGCATCTGCATCCAGAAAAAGAACTATGGAGACTGAATGTAAATCAACACATGCTATATTCACTTCTTTTTTCTGCTTTTTTTTCTCCATTGGTTTTTTCCCTTTTGTTCTGATTTTTCTCTCCCAACATGATTCATAAGTCAATGTGTCTTAAAAATAAATTAATTTACTAGAAAAAATATAATGGAAATATATGGAATATATTAATAAATAAATGGAATAAAGGATTTTCAAATGATACAGATATAGGAGAAGAAATTAAACCATTGGAGCAAGATCTGTAGTACAGCTTAACAAGTCCAAAAATGATCATACCATTTCTGATATATCAGGGCATAATCTGCCCTGAAATTGTACCAGAAAAACAAACAAATTTGAAAGCTCAGTGAATCGTGGCATAAGCATGTAATAGAATAGTGTAATGCAATCATAACCAATAATGTGTAGAGTACAAAGAAAAATTTTAATGAAATAAAGAATAGGATAAATATTACAGAACTTCTTTATGGAGAAGGGAGAAGGGAATAAACATTTATTAAGCACCTACTATGTGACAGGAACTGTGCTAAGCACTTTGTAACTCTTATCTCATTTGATTGCAGAGATAGGAAAGCCTAATAGGTGACTGCCAAATAAAAGGGGAAAATGAATTAGAAGAATGCCTTACTCATGAATTACCATCATTTGAAGGATGATGAAGAAATGGATAAAAATGTTAATTTTTAGTAAGGAAGGATGGTGAAAAAAAGCACTTTGGAACTTTATAGGTAGAAAATTAATTCAACTTTAGATAGTTACTAAGCAAATTTTCCTTCTTGTGTATATGTTTAATATTGTTGCTAATAAAATATTTAATGAAACAGTAAACAAATTGAAATTGAATTTTAATTATATTGACACATCCTTTCTGTTTAAGGCAAGAAAACAGTTGAGTGTTTGCTTCTAGAGAAAAAGTCACTCCCTGGGTGTGGCCATCCCTGAGTGAATCATAATAGGGCCCTATACTTACTTAGTGTAGGAGACTAACCTGTCTCACTCGGAATTTAGAATGAGAGCAAATACAGGTCTGGACAATTTCATGATCATAGATTACAAACAGTCTTCGAGGTAGAAGAGATCTCGGAGGACATCAGGTTCAGATTTGCCTCCTCAACAGATCCTGGGACCAATTAGTCTGCCTGAAGTCAGGCTGGGACCTGGGCATTCAGAGAGTTCTGTTTATATGCACAGAAGAGCTAAACTCAACCTGGTAGGAGAAGAAAGGATGTCTTGGAGGAAGAGGTGGACAAAGGGAGGCAGAGTGAGAGAAAGAAAAAATAACAAAGCCAGAAATGGCAGATAGAAAGGCAAAGAAAGGAACAGATGAGAGACAGAGAGAGAGAGAGAGAGAGAGAGAGAGAGAGAGAGAGAGAGAGAGAGAAAGTAACAAAGATAGAAAATGGCAAAGACAGAAAGGCAAAGGGAGGGACAGATGAGAGACAGAGAGACAGAGACAGACAGAGATAGAGAAACAGAGATGGAGAAAGAGAAAGTAACAAAACCAGAAAATGGCAAAGACAGAAAGGCAAAGAGAGGGACAGATGAAAGAGAGATGGAAAGAGACAGAGATAGAAAGAGATAAAGACAGAGAGACAGACAGAGAGACAAAGATGGAGAAAGAGAAAGAAAGAAACAAAGCCAAAACATGAAAAAGATAGAAAAGCAAAGAGGAATAAGGGGAGACAGAGAGAGACAAAGACAGAGAGAGAAAATAACATAAGAAACTTTTAATATTTCTCAAGGAAATGTAACAAGTAAAAGAAAATCTTCTGCTTGTAAAATTAAATATATATGTGTGAATACACACGTAATTTTATCTCTTTTTATTAAAAAAAAATCCTTCCCCTCCCTTACCCACAAAGTCATCCCATAAAAATCATAATTTTGAAGGAAGAAAAACACATCAGGTCAGTAAAACCAACCATCAGATCAACAATGATGGTGATAATGATGATGACAGCAGCTAACATCTCAAGGGTTGTAAAGTACTTGATATGTATGTTTTCATGGGAGCCTCACAACAACGCAGCGGGGCATGTGCTATTAGCAATCCCATTTTATGGGTGAGGAAGCAGATTACAAAGATTAAAAGTGACTTGTCCATAGTTTCACAGTTCATAAATATCTGAGAGAGGATTTGAATGCAAGTCTTCCTTACTCCAAGATTAGCAGTCTATCCACTATGCTACTGAACTACAGTTAGCTGGGATATGCAATGTTCCACTCCCATAATCCCTCACTTCTTGTACTTGTGAACCCATATAAATCAGTCCCATTTATCTTCCTAATTAGCAAAAGGAGTGTGTGTGTGTGTGTGTGTGTGTGTGTGTGTATGTGTGTGTACAAAAATTATCCAAATTTTTCCTGAAAATTTTAATTAGAAAGCTTCTGGAGCCAGTGCTATTCTCCTAACTTGACTCTACCGGGTTGGGAGGCAGCCGGTAGTACAATGGATAGAGCACTAGTCTCACAGTCAAGATAGCCCTGAGTACTGTGAGCACCTAGAGAGTTGCATTTCCATGTAGGGACAAGAACTTAGAGAAAGGTCCCATCAGATGAGCGAGTTAGCTGTACAACCCAAGATATTGAGTCACTGAACTGATAAAATGAAAAAAATCACCCCAAACAAGAAGTGGATGAATGGTAACTGCTCATACTTAATGAGCTAATTACTACAACTTTTCGTCCCCAGAGGAGGAGTTTTCCCCTGTTTCTGAGCATGGATTGCATGATGAGGGAGGGAGAATGTGTCAACGAGGCACATGCCATGGAAGAACCAAGAAGTTTCTTGATTTTGTCATTTCCAGCCAATTTGGGGGATGAGGGAGGGATCTTGCATTTCAGGAGAAATTCCCATCTAGAGATGGGCTCAGATCTGCCCAGAGATTGCCCCGGCAATCACCTGGTTCTTGCAGACCCCTACATCTTACCTGGTCCACTCCTGAGCCCTTTTGTCTCTGCGGCACATTTCTAAGAGTTCATTGGCTGGGTGGTCTGGAAGGCTTTGCTTATCTCTGTTTGTTCATTCTCTCTGTCTCTCCATCTTTCTGTCTCTGTATCTCTTTGTTTCTCTGTCTCTGTGTTTCTCTGTCTCTGTCTCTGTCTCTGTCTCTTTCTGTGTCTCTGTCTTTCCCTCCATTCTTCTCTTCCTCCTCCTCCTCTTCTTATTCCTTCTCCTTCTCCTCCTCCTTCCTCCCTCCCTCTCTCTCTGTCTCTGTCTCTCTCTGTCCCTGTCTCTCTCTCTTTCTCCATCTCTCTCTGTCTCTGCCTCTGTCTCTTTCTGTGTGTCTCTCTGTCTCTCCAGCTCTCTGTCTGTGTCTCTTTATCTCTATGTCTCTCTTTCTGTCTCTGTGTTTCTCTGTTTCTCTCTTTTTCTCTCTCTCCCTCTTTCCCTTTTTATCTTCTCTCTCTCTTTCTTCCTCTTTCTCCTCTCCCTCCCTCCATATATGCATGGATGTTACACATTAAATGTATTTGTCCCTTTTCCCTTAAGTAGTGAGTTTTGACACTACTAGTTGACTGAAACTGTTTTTTTCTCAGAAAACCAATGACCTCCTAGTGGCTGACTCATTGGATCATGGATTTGGAGTCTTCCAGGTCATCTGGCCCCACCCCCTCATTTTTCAGATGAGGAGATGGAAGCTCAGAGAGATGAAGTCATTTGCCCTCAGTCACAAAGGCAATAACGGTAGAGCTAGGTTTTGAAGGGCCATCCTTTGTGGCCAACTCCATTTATCTTTCAACTGTCCCAAGCAGCCTTCTATTTAATCCCCTTCCTTGGTTCTCCTTCTCTTTGACATCTCTTCCCTTTTTGTCCTCTGGCCACTGTCCTCTCCTTCGGCTGCCACGACACTCTGCAGTCTTGGTTCTCCCCCTAACTGGCTGAGCATTTCTCTCCCTCCCTTGTTGGTTTACCATTCCCACCAGACCTCCTAAATATGGATATTTCCCAAGGCTCTGTGGGAGGCTCTCCTCTTTCTGTCCTCTCTCTCTCTCTCAGTGATCTCACAAGCTCGCCTGGGTTTCATTGTAATCTTTATGAGGATGACACACAGGTGTACAGGGCTAGCCCCAATCTGTCCCCTAAACTTCACTCCTGTATTACCAACTGCCTGGTGGACACTTCAAACTAAACTCCAGAGACATCACGATGCCCAGAACACAACTGGTGATGGCTGCCACCCATTTCCCAATGCCCCTCTCTTCCGATCTTCCCCATTTAGCTGAAGGCATCCACATCCTTCCAGGCTCCCTCCTTAAGTCCACAGCACACAGTCTCTCTTATATTTAAAGTCTCAGATCATAGACAACCATCTTTTAAAAGATTTTTTTCCCTTTTGTTAATCCCCTCCCTTTATTTCAAGCTGCAATTGAGATGATGATGATAATGATGATGATGATGACGATGGTGATCATAGGAATAATAATCACAACAAAATGGAAATCCCCCCACCAAGCAAAAAAAAAATATCCTCAGTACATAATTTGGTAAAACAAGTTCCCATCTTGTCCCATATTCCAAAGAAGGGGTCTCATGGTGTCTCTTTGGGTCTCTTTCAGTCTCTTTTTGCACTTTCTGCTCATCATCTCTCTGGCTCAAAGTGTATATTATCTTCCTTTTGGACTTAAGCCTTTTCATTGCATTGCTCAGAGCCCTAAAGGCTTTCAAAGTTAGTTTCCTTTATAATGTTGTTGACAATTATATAAGTTGTTCTCCTCACTCTGCTTTTTATACTCCATCAGTTAATAAAATTGTTCTACTTTTGGCTGATTCTATTCATTTTATCATTTCTCCATTATATTAATTTATCATAATTTATTTATCTATTCCCATAAGAGGGTATCCTTTAATTTCCAATTTTGGGCTATCAGGAAAAGGTCCATTGTTTTTTTTTTTTTACCTATATATTAAAATTATTTTTCCCTTGATTTTTACCTATAGGCCTAGTATCTATAGCTGGGTCAAAGGGTATCCAAAGTTTGATAATTCTCTAAAGATAGTGCAATTTTTTTCCTCAGAAGAACTGGAGTGTACCAAGAGCTCCACAGCCCCACCATCAGGCACTACCTCCTCCATGAAGCTCTTCTCGATAACTCCAATTGTGAGTGAATTCCTTTTACCTCTTTTATATATATTTGCATTTATTTTTTATATTGATTCTCAATTTCCTTAAATATGCCCTTCTCTCCCCTGTTATAATCGAAAGCCTGTGAATGCGGGATTGTTTCATTTGTTATATTTGTATTCCTAATTCTGTGCCTGGTGCGTCGTGAGTTCTTAAATAAATCATTATTAATTTTGATTGCCTGCAAATGAGTCAGAGACATCTTATAGCAGCCAGAATATGCTGATGTGATTTTTAAGCAGACTGAAAGAGGCAGAGCTTTTGGGAAGAAGGAGGTAACAGTTCTCCTGTGGCCAGATCGTATCTCAGGTATCGTGTGGGATTGTGGGTACCATATTTGAAGAAATATCTCTGGAAGCTGGAGATCCTCAAGGGAAATTAGCCAAGATGGTAAAAGGTTTTGAGCTTCAAGTGTTTGAGGATCTGGTGAAAAAGGTCACAAGGTTTGACTCCTTTTGGTGAAAAGACTCGAGAAGACTAAGGCCCGAGAGCCATCCTAGTGGTTTTGAAGGCCTGTGGCGAGGAAAAGTGACTGGACATAAGTGTTCCACTTGGCCCCAGAGATCAGCATGAGAAATGGGGAGGGATGGAAAGATACAAATCTAGGTTGGATTTGAGGGAAAACTTCCTAAGATCTAGAGCTATCTAAAGTATGAAGCAGCAAGTTTTTCCCTGGTCAGTGATTCCCCTCCTGGGAATTCTGTGGGCAGTGACAACAATGTCCAAGGAGGGAAAGCTGGACGATGTCATCAAAACAGTAACCATTGAAGCTGTTGATGGCCTCTACTCAAAGTTTGAAATTCCCTCACACAGCCCCTCCCTTTTATAACTGAGGAAACCGAGGCACAGCACAAAAGGCATCAAGGTTACACAATGATAGGACCAGGACAGGAAAGCAGGTGCTGCTGACTCCCAGGAGACCAAGTTACAGGGAATATTGGAGAGTTAATGCCTTCATATTAACTTCTACCATCCCACACTCATCCGAATACCACTGAGTCAGGAAGAGGTGAGTCAGGTGCACATGTAGGCAGGTCTCCGACCAGGACTAATTACAGGGCAATGGGATTTTCTTTTCCAGACTGATGACAAATGGCATCCTCTTGGGCGGAGCCACTAGTGCCTATGGGAAAGAGGCCGTGAGCCAGTATCCACTTGGTCCTGGAAGGGTTGTTTTATGAGAATGGGAAGAACATATTACATAAGTCAAAAAACCCTATCGGGAGATTCCTATGCTAATCAAAGCCACTGTGCAAAGAAAGGCAAAGACCTCGTCAAAAGGGGGCAAACCGATGTGTAAAAAACTAGGTTCAAGCAAACTCTGTGGTTCTTGTCCTTTATGCTCTGAGACCAAAATGGCGTCACTGCGTTAGAGTCAAGGTCCGGTGTGTCCAGCTGTGGCTGACCGGACCAAGAAGAGCTCGGAATGCTTTGCCCCGGGTCAGACACAAATAGTCCCTGTGAGCTTTGGGGAGGATTCTCCACCTCTGCACATCTCGAGTTTCTTCTGAGCGCTTCCATTCTGTGTTGCTCACAGAGCCCAGCCCCTACTCTGATGAGAACACTCCGTGCTGGGGCTCCTGGGTCAGGGTCTCTCATATTGTGCAATCAAAGATCTTCAGGGACACTTTCAGGGTGTCCAAGTATGGCTTCTTCTGACCACCTCGCCCTGGATGAGCGCTACATAAAACAGGCTTTGAAGCAAATATATTGCTATTGGTCTTGAACCATGTGGCCCGCCCATAGGGGATTGTGCTCTGGGCAGGAGAGGGGAGTGCTTGATAATTTACTGGGAGAAAGAGGACCTCGATGTGGTACATTATCCGCCAAGTGATCAACTGGAATGGAAACGCTTCTGTTTCCTGGCGGGTTCTCCATGAGGCAGCACAACGGCTCTGCAGACCTTCAGCTTGGTGGTCACCTAATCCCCCTTCTCTCTCCCACACTTTCTGCACAACACAGAGCAGACTGAAGGGCTCTGTAAGAAGGGAAATCCCCAAATCCTGAACTGGTCGCACAGTGGATGGAGTACTGGGCAGGAGGCAGGAGGCCCCAAGTTCTAATTTGACCTCAGTCACTCATTAGCTGTTAATACCCTTCATAACCCCCAGTTTCCTCACTACAAATTGGGGACAAGAACAGCCTTCACTGCCCAGGGCTGTGGGGAGGGTGACACAAGATAACCTCAGTAAAGCTCTGAGCCCACTGCCTGGCACATAGCAGGAGCTCCATGAATCCCTGTTTCCTTTCTCCCTCCATCTCTGCCTCCTGCCTCCTCCAGCTTCCTCTAAATCTCAGCTAAAATCCCACCTCCTACAGGATTAATCCCAGTGCGTTCCCCCTGTGGATCGGCCTCAGTCATTCCTGGCTTGTTTGTCCCCACGGAGCTGTTCATGGGTCGTGCCCCCATTATATCCAGCTCCTGGGACCAGGGATGCTTCACGTTTGTGTCCCAGCCCTCGGCACTGTTCCTGGCACAAAACGGAACTTTGCCTGCTCTTCAGCAGTTGCCAGTGGAGGGCATGATATGCAGTTGCTGCCACCTGCAGGCCCCAGGGATGATGACCAGGGCCAGGAACTTTGCCTTCTCCTGTCCAAGCTTCATGGCGATGGAGGGAGGGCCTTGCTGGGGTCCCGAAAACTGGAGCAATCTTAAAAATGTTGGTTCATCGTGGGCGCGGGCCAGGAGGCCTTGAGACCAGTGAGGGCTATGACTTAGAGGAGATTCTGGTACGATCCAGAGCGGCGGACAGTCCCCACCAAAAGTCCTGCCCCAGGTCATCGTCGGCTGGCCCTCCGACTCCCGGGGCCCAGTCGTTGAGCAACGGTCGCCATTATTGTCTGTGGCAATCGCCCCAAAAGTGTGGGCTGAGAATGGCGTGCCCCCTTTCTATTCGGGGAAGACAGCTGAAGAGTGGTGGGAAAAACCAGAGCCATTCCCCAGAGAAGATGATGTGCAAGAGGGGAATGTGGGGATGGCTGCACTGGGAAGGCTCAGCCTGGAGAAGGGGAGACTGAGAAGAGGAAGGCGGGGGAGGAGGCTGAGATCACGATAAGTGCCTCCCAGTTGTGAAAGGGATCTTAGCGCAGACAATGAAATATGTTCTGTTCTGCTGGAGGGAACAGAGTGTGCAGCCCTCTGCTGCATGTCAGGAAATACTCCCTGACTCCCAGCTCTCCAGGAGGGGAGGAGGCTGCTTTGGGGCCCCCTCCCTGGGGGTCAGCAAGCAGAGGCTGAATGGAGGGAACTTGGCTGTCTTGTAGCAAGGATGGTTGGAGGAAGAAGTGACTTGCCTTGGAAAAGAAGGTTAAAGGAGTCTTTCCCAGGTGTCTTCAGATGTTGGAGGGGTTGCTACTTGGGAGAAAACTTAGGCTTGTTTTTCTTGATGCTGAGGCAGATCTATAAGTAACAAAATTGCTGGGAACCAATTTTGGTTCGATTTCAATCCCCATCAAGCCTTCTTGATAAGTGGAGCTTCCTCAAGGTGGACTACGCTGCCTTGGGATACCATGGCTTTCTCCGAGGTCTCTGACCAGGGATTCTGGGGGATAGTGAGGAAGGGATTTCTCTTTTATGGAGGAATGAGCTGGATGAGCTATGAGCTCTTGACCAATGGGGAGAGGCCCTGATCATATCATTGTGGTCATAACTTCTATTTATTCCATAGGGAGGCTGTAGACCTGGAAGGTGTTCAGTTGGGATTATCTTTCTCTAATGTTATAGGATCCAGTCTTTATTCCATTATATCTCTCCCGCTCCCTTCCTCACCGGTGACTACAGTCTCATTTCCATTAAACCAATCAGAATAAATTAGCATTCACAAAGGGGCTATTTATTTGAAGTTAAAGCAAGAACCGAAGTTCCCACACTTCCCCCCAACACTTGAGGGCACTCTCTCCCAGGGGAGAACTTGGCTATACTTAATGCGATTTGAACAAAACACTCGCCCAATCAAACAAATCCACTCCAAAGGTGCCATAGCTGAAAAATCAATGAACCTCTGCTGTTTCCAGGCTGGCAGCTCACTCAGAATTTTGGTCCTGATTTTGGTTCATTTTTGTGGATCCCTCTGTGTCCCAGACCTCTGGTGACTCACCATTTTTTAAATTATTATTATAGCTTTTTATTAACAGAACATGTGCATGGATAATTTTTCAATATTGACCCTTACAAACACTTCTATTCCAGTTTTCCCCCTCCTTCCCCCCACCCCCATCTCTAGATGGCAGGCAGTCCCATACATGTTAAACATGTTAAAGTATATATTAAATACAATATATGTGTACATATCTATGCAGTTATCTTGTTGCACAAGAAAAAATGGATTTAGAAAGAAGGGAACTTCTAACTTGAGAAGAGAAACAAAAATGCAAGCAAATAACAACAGAAAGAGTGTAAATGCTAGGTTGTGGTCCACACTCATTTCCCAGGGTTCTTTCGCTGGGTGTAGCTGGTTCTGCTCAACTCTGATCAATTGGAACTGAACTGGATCCTCTCATTGTCAAAGATTGGTGGCTCGCCATTTTGACCTGCTCGGATCTGTCTCTGATCTTCATCTAACTGGGAGAGAGAACAAAGATGAAGAGGCAAAGAATAGAGCCCTAGTTTCATGGAGAGGGAGGGCTGACACCTGGTTCTGAGCCATACTTCTTGTCCCTATGACCAGCTTTGAAACAGATGGGAGAGTTGGAACCAAGAGGAAGGCACTGGGTTTCCTGGTCAGTGCCTTTTCACTGAACCCCAGTTAGAACTACATGAACCAGCAAGAATCTGTCTCTTCCTCACCGGTTGGCAGACAAGGACGTAAGAAAAACACTTTTTTTCCCCATTCAGGGCCATGGCCTTCTGGAAGTTGGCTGCTCAGCCTCCATTAAGTGCAGGGATTACCCAACTTTACATTCCGTACCCTGATTTCCACGTTCCAAGAACCAGGAGCCTTCTGGAGAAGCTCATACTTTCTGAGCACTCTGGTATGATTCCCTGCTTCTGTTTTCTTCCTTCCCCCACCCCACCCTCGGGTTTGGAAACCCTATTCTCAATTTGTTATTCTCTCCTCTTCTTCACGCTTCGGAACTCGCTAAAATGCTTGTTCTCTTCATATGCAGTGGCCATTGCTCATCCTTCTTCTGAAACAGCTTTCTATAATTTTGTGTATAGGCACCTTCCTCCCCTTCTACTTGCATGTGTCAGCTTCTTGATTGCCTCGGTTTCCTCATCAGTAAAATGAGCTGAAGAGGGAAATGGCAAACCGCTCTAGCATTTTTACCAAGAAAACCTCAAATTGGATCACAAAGGTTCAGAGAAGACTGAAGTGACTGAATCACATCAGGCACTGGCCAAAGCACTGGGGATCCCAAGAAAGACAAAGATAGTAACTCCCCTCAAAAAGTTCTCAGTCTGAGCGGGAGACTCCATGCAAGCAGGGTCTCTATAGGACACATCAGAGATAATTTCCAAGGAAGAACACTGAGATTAGGGACCGGGGAAGGCTCCAGAAAGAAGGTGGGTTTTTGAGCTGAGATTTGAAGGAAGCCAGAGAAGTCAGGGATGGAGATGAAGAGGGAGAGCATTGCTTGGGGGAGAGCCAGAGAGAATGCCCAGAGGATTGTGGATTGTGATCAGCATGGGCCAGTGTAAAGAATGAATGGCTGGCTACCGGTTGATAGGATGGGTGGGGGATAAAATGGATGAAGCATTAAAAAAAAAAGCATTTGTCAGATGATTGTTTCAGTAATTGTGATCAGAAAAAAAAAAGCAAACAACGAAAAATAAAATAAAACAATGCAAAAACAAAGAAAGGAACAGACAGACTATGTCCTCTCGGAGCTCCTGTTTCAGTGAGGGAGTCCACATGTAAAAAACCGGGGATACTCCAAGCAGTCCAGGGTTGTTAAAAGGCCGTCATAGAAGTAAACACCTGAAGCAGCTGGAAGCAGGATGTGATCTGAGACAGAAGATGTGGGGCTCACTACCTGGGGAGCAGGTGGTCTCTTTTCCACTCTTTTGTACTTTCATTCCTCCCTCCCCCATTTAATTCTGGGATTCAGTGATCCCAGCCTCCTCAGTGGTCCTTGAAGGGCACACACCAGCTCCAGCTGAAGACATTTTCACTGCCTGCCTACCCCCAGCCCATACCTCATATCCACCTCCCATCTTCCCTTGCTTCCTCTATGGCTCAGCTAAAATCCCACCCTGTCCAGGAAGCTCTCCCTGATTTCTTGCTCGCTTGTGTGCTCATTATCTCTAATGTAACCTGAGGTATCTGAATGTGGATGTTTGTGTGTTGTCTCCCATCAGACTGGCTGCTCTTGGAGAACAGGGGCTGTCTTTTGCCTTTCCTTGGAGCCCTTTGCTTAACAGTAATGTAGTAAGTGCATAATAAGTGCTTGTTGATTTGAATACTGCATTTAGACCAATTTTAGCTCTGTGATCCCAGACAAGTTACTAGAACTCCCTAAGTTCAAGCTTCCTGATTGTACAATGATGATAGAAGGGAGTGCTCTACAAAACTGATAAATATATATATATATTTATTATAATTACATAATATAATATTATGAATTATATAAATAAATACACACACACGTAACTTACTATTTCTTCAAACAAGCCACTCTTATTTTCCTCAACTTGGCAAACTCTTTGAAAAAATATTGGACCTGGGATCTGAAAGCCCTGAGTTCTAGTCCTGCCTCAGATACCTTATTAGTTTTGTACCTTGTCCAAGTCACTTACATTCTCTCAGTCTGTTTTCTTCCTCTGCAATATGAGGAGAAATAGCATCTCTCTCGGAGCATCATGATGAGGGACAAAATGGAGAATGTATGTAACAGCCTTGGCAAATACTAAAATGCTACAGAAACAGTAGCTATTACAGGCTTAACTCCGGACTCCCTCTTGTTCTCTGCTCCCTTAAATCCCTGCTTTCCTTCTCGCGCCTCCAGGACAGCCCCTTCCTCCCCCTGGGAGCTGGGCCGGCCCAGTCCACCATCCTGCCTGCCCCCTCACTTGGAATGCAAAGGCCTCTGGGCAAAGGTCTGTTCAGTGCTATTTCATCAGAGACCCGGATGTCTTAAGTACTGAGTGAATATTAAAATAGTCCCAATAATAAAATTGTGCCCAGCCAAGTGTGGAGCTCTCGTCCAGCAGGGGAGGGTTCCAGTCCCTTTTCCCTGAGGCCCCGGAGAGATCAGCTTACACTGTTCAGGCTGGGTGTGGATTTCTTTCCCTCCATCTTCTTTCTGGAGACCATCACCCCATGGGTGCCTTCGCTTCCAGCCCGGGCACCGGGGACCACCGAAGGTCCTTCCCGATCCTGCCCAAGACCTAACTGGCTCCTGATCTGGCCTTCTGCCTCCTGATTGGCTGGTGGCTGCTCAGGATAATGACCTTTCTGACCCATTCGGTGGCTAAGGAGGGTATGGGATTTTTTCTGGCTGCAATTTGAAGGTTGGTTCCAAAGGCTGCAATGGGAAAAGCCTGACAGGTCCACTTCTGGGCACCGGCTGAGTCAGGCCACTCTGGCAGGCGTGGGGGCGGCTGGGTCCCGGGTCCGAGGGGTTTCGCTCATGCTGCCCTGCTGCCCGGAGTGACCGACCGCTCGGCGGGCAGGATGAGGGACCTTCTCCAGTACGTGGCGTGCTGCTTGGCGTTTTTCTCCGCTGGGTTTTTGATCGTGGCCACCTGGACCGACTGCTGGATGGTGAATGCTGACGATTCCCTGGAGGTAAGAAGATGGAGGGTCCTCCCTGGCCATCCCCTTTTTCCCTTTTTCTAGTTGGCATAGACACCATACGGGCTCCCACCTACTTCTGCTTCCCTGGGGGATCCAGCTCTCCTCTCACGGGCAGTACTGACCCTAGCTGGGAGAGCCGGGGCCCCAAATGTAAACTCCCAATCCAGGTGTCCCCCACCACCCAAGCCACAGAAAGGTGCCAGGATATGGGAATCCTGGAGGCAGCGGGTTAAAAAAGGCAGGCTGGTGGTGTATAAAAAGCCCCAGAAGCAGATGATTTGGGTTTGAACCCCCAAACTAAGCACTACTTGTGTGATTACGGGCAAAGGCTCTGCTACTCCAGCTTTGAGAGAAGAAATTAGAGCCCAGGAGCTCTGCGGGCTCTCCTGGTCCCCCAGGAAAGTTGATCCTATGCAGAAGGAGGGAGGAGAGCTTCATTTGGCTACTTCCTTCCCATCCATCCATATGCTTGTCAGGGTCCTGGACCCAAGGTCACACAGACCATGCAAGGTGGGCTGGGATTCGAACCAGGGACTCAGAGATTGGAAGCAGGAAGACCTGGGAAATTAAGCAGCAAGTTTTGATTGAGCATCTCCCAGAGTCCCACCCAAACCAGGTTCTGGGTCTCCAGAAAAAGAACTTTCCTTCCCAAAAGGGCTTAAATTCTAATAGGGGAGCCAAGAATAAATAAAAATGCCAAAGAGTGTTAGCCCCATCCCTTGATTTTATAAATGAGAAAGCCGAGGCTAGAGAGCCAAAAGTGTTTGTTGGAGGTCATAGGGAAAATGAGCCGAAGGTCAGGGTTTGGATCGCAGGACCTTTGACTCCAAATTCTGCTTTCTGCCCTGTCTTAAGAAGCCATTCCTGGCAGCAGATCTCTACCTCCCCCCAAGATCATTAGGGCCACATCCAAGGCTCATTTTGGTCATGTCTCTCTGGGGAAGCAGACTTAGCCTCTCTGTTGCCATAGAAATGGAGAGAGGTGAGTCAGAGAGCCCCCACTCTCCGGGAATGGCCGCCAGACCGGGATATGGCTAATCCCAGGGTGGGAGCAGCAGCTCCATCAGCAGCCCTAATGAGCGGCTCAAGCCCAGGCCACTTGGCACAGGACCATGTCCCCTTGTCAAGGATCTCTTCTCATCCCTGGGATGAATACAAGTGTCCACAAGGGAGCAGCTTTATTTTCCTGGCTTTGTAAAGTGGAAGTAGAAGAGAATAGAGAGAAAATGCTTTCAACTTCCTCATCAACTATAAAAAAAATCACACATATCATATGTGTGTACATGCATATACGCACATATACATCCATGTATATATTATTAAAGCTGCTTTTGGAGCTTTAAAAAAGGCACCACTGTGCAATTCATATACACACACTCTCATACACTCACACACACACAATCACACACATTCACTCACTCACATACACACAATCACACACACACATACACACACACTCACACACAATCACACACACACACAATCACATACATACACTTACACACACTCACACTCACACATACACACACACACACACACACACACACACACACACACACCTCCTTGCCCCCATCTTTCCCTCCTCTCTTTTGCCCCACATTTCAAAGCTGTTTTAAGATCTAGAGGCTGGGAGTTGCCAGTTTGCTGCTTTTGGGGCTCTGTCAATATTCTTGATCCCCAGATAAAAAGAGATCAGACAAGGGGGCGTTATGCTGGTAAGGCTGGATTGGAGCCAGTCACAATTTTAGCCAGGATTCTCAGCTGGCCATGGATGCCCTTGAACCTGAATTCCAAGGAACAGAACTTATTTTCAAAGGTAGCACGGCTGAGCTCCTTTTCCTTTTAGCTGGAACCTCAGGAAGAAGGGGCCCTTGCTTCTTGGGGATGAAAGGCTGGGGAGCTCAGCTCCTCAAAGTGCTTCTTCAGCCCAAAAAAGGAGAGGTGAGGGAAGGGAGCCTGCCAATGTGGAGAACACCAGGTCTCCCTTTTAATTAGTTTCTCAACGACTCTGGATCCAGTTCAGCTTAAACTGGTTGAGCTGCTGCTTTCACTGGGCCAGCCAGAGACTGTTGGGTAAAACTCTGGGAAAAACAGAACTGATGGTAATGTTGTGGAATATTAAGTGACAAGGAGACCCACAACAGTGAATGATGTTTAAAAGAATCATGGGAACTTCAGGTTTTACAAAGCCCTGTCCACCTGGAGATCCCACCGGGTCCCTGAATTGAAGGCGGTTCCTTCAATTACGGCCACTTTGAGGAGGAAGAACTCAGACTCTGGGGAAGCCGATTTCATGGTCACCCAGGTAGGAAGAAGCGAGGGGACATAGGAACCTAGACCTTTCTTCCCTCCAAACCCAGTCTTAGTTCCATCTTTCTGTGTCCATCTTTCTTTTGTCTAACTGATAAAATCTATCAATTATAATATTTCCATCTAATTTTTGCTGCGTAAATCTCTATAATCTGTTGTTTTTAATCTCTCAATATCTGTCTATTCATTTATATACACACCCATTCATCCATTTCTAACCTCTATCTGCCCTTCTCTTTATTTATATCTATTCATCTGTCGAGATCTTTCTTTCTACCTTTTCTTCCATTTCTACCTAACTACCTCTTTATCTTTTTGTCTATCCATATTCATCTGTCCATCTATCTACCCATCAACCTACCTACCTCTATAATCTAATTCAATACACATTTATTAACACCAACGACATGTCAGATACTATGCTAAGTGTTGGGAAACAATACAAAGACAAACTTAAGGGAGACATAGCACATAATCAGCCCAGACGTAATCCACAGTCTGGTTCACATCTTTGGGATGAGTTCTTGCTCTCTTTGGCCAAAGAGATTTGTGAGAATTTCCAAGGTTCCGTCCATGGTCATGATGTGGGTAGAACCAAGGAGCAGGAGAAGGAATCCAACCTGGGAAGTTTCTTTCTCTGTAGCGGGAGGTCACAGAAGTCTGGGACTCCCTCTTCCTCTAGGAATTTCTTCAGTTGCCCCTTCACAGAGTGCTGATGGCGGCACTGGACGCCCCTTCTCTGAGTGAGCCAGGCAGTTGCAAAGGGCCATGGCCAAGCCTGTAGCTCAGTCCTCCCTTTGATTTCTGGTCAGCCAGGGCCCGTTCTGGAACGCTCTTTGCTCTGCTCAGGAGGCTCTTGGATCTCCTCCTTCTAACTCTCTTTTTTCTAGGTTTTTGGGACCCCACCGTCCTGCGGCCCATTGATGTTAGTCCTTCTCAGTCTCCTTTGCTAGATCACTCGTCCAGATCACTCTCTGTAACCATAAGTGCTCCTTGGACATCTGTTGTGGGGCCTCTTCTCTTCTGCCTCTATACTAATTCACTCTGTGGTCTCATCACCTCCCATGGATTTAATGACCATTTTTTTTAATTTTTAAAATTTTATTATTTTTTATTTTCATAGTATTTTTTTCCAAATACATACAAAGATAGTTTTTAACATTGACCTTCGCAAACTTTGTTTTCCAAATTTTTCTCCCTTACCCCCCCAAACAGCAAGTAATCCAATATAGGTTAAACATGTGCCATTCCTCCAAACTTCTTTCCATATAATGACCATTTCTCTAACGATGTTTGTCTCTTTTTAAAAAAATAACAGCCTTTGATTTTTCAAAATATATGCAAAGAGAGTTTTCATGATTCGCCATTTGAAAACCTTGTGTTTCAAATTTTTCTCCCTCATTTCCTACTTCTTCCCTCCCTTAGACAGCAAGTAACCCACATAGATTTAACATGTGCAGTTCTTCCAAATATATTCCCACCTTTATCTGATGATGATTCTCAAATCAACCTCTGTTGTCCCAACTTCTCTGCTGATCTCCAGTCTCAAATCTCCAAGTTCCTTTTGGGAAAATCAAGCTGGATGTCCTGTAAACATCTTGAACTCAATATGTCCCAAACCACTCATTCTCTTTCTTTCTGACCTCTCCCCCATCTCTCCTGTTATAGAGGGCAGTACCCTCCTCCTAATCTCACCATGTGGTACTTGTGTACTGATACTCATTTATGTAATGGTGCTAATCATTTTATAATCTTTATCTCATTTGATGGAGGTGTTTTTATTGTACCATTTTATAGATGAGGAAACTGAAGCAAAAGTTAAATAACTTGCTCAGGTTCATAGAGTTAGTAAATGTTTGAGACTAAACTCTCGTATTCATACCTCAAGCCTGGCGCTCGCTCTCTTGTGCCCCTTGGCAGATAGAGCAGAAGGAATTCTGGCTTTGGAAGGGGCAAATCTGGGTTCCAGTGTTGACCTTCCTGCTCTTCGGTGGGTTTAATTTTATAATAATAAAGGAATAAAGGAGTTGGGCTGGCTGGTCTCGGAGGCTCCCTCCAGCTTCCAATCTGGATTAGGAGTGTTCCTCTGACCCAATGACAATGACTTTGGGGCCCGTTTCCTCCCAGGCATCTCTTCTCTGAGAAGCAGGGCCCCACTTTATCTCTGCATTCATCCTGGTCTCTCCTCTCAGGCTTCTCTGAAGTAGTTGGAGTCTGTTATCTGTATGCTGAGGTTCTTGCTATTGAGAAGTTCTGTCTACTGGACGAGATAACACATAAACATTTGTGAAGAAACAAGATGTACAAACAGGATGTGCTGGAGATAGTGGTGGGGTCAGAATTAGGGGAGGGGCAGAAAAAGCTTCTGTATGCAGCGGGATGTTAGTTGAGACTCTTGAAGGAAACCAGAGACAAAGAGGAAGCACCTTCCAGGCTTGGAAAACACCAGGGGTCAGGAGGTGGATGGACTTGTTTGGAGAATGAGAGCAAGGGGGGCGGTGTCAGGGGGTTGCGAGTCTGTGGGGGTGAGGACATGCATAGATGCAAGAAGACTGGACAAGGTCGGGGAGGGGGAGAGGTCATCAAGGTCTTTGAACTTCAGACACCCAACAAAAATAGTCATGTTGGCCCCATCATGTCCACAATGAACTCCCAAGGATTCAACCACTTGTTCAAGACCAATTGAAGACTGAGCTTCCATTCTTGAAGGATCTGGTGTGGAACTCAGTCCTGGGGGAGTCTCCTCCAACGACCGAGCTTGGGATCCCTGCTAGAAGGACTTGGACCAGAAATCAGCCCTGTATGGTCAATGGGGGAAGAGACTCATGGGATGATCCCTGAGCGAGAGCTTCCAGCCTATCACAGGCTATCTACTACCTGAGGGCAGCCTTCCACTCCCCAGGGTCACCTTGATGTATCTTGAGGCTCAGAAGATGTCCCTGACACATTAGTATGTCCACTAATAGAGATGAGGCTGGACAGTACCTTCCAGTAGAGAATATTCATTTCTCCAGATGATTGGCCACTCAAATATTTATTGAGCATCCATTAATACATTAATCACCCACAGCTTCTGATTAAGATCATGTCAGGGAGCCGGGATATAAGTATAAGGAGGGAAAACAAAACAAAGCAAAAGCAAACTTTACGCCCACTGGGCTCACCTTCAAATGGGGAGGGGGTCGAGCTTGTGGACTCTGTGCTGTGTGCATTATTCTATATACAAAGTAATTCTATCCATGTTTGTGCAGATACATGTCTAACTGGTGACTGGATACATGCAGATTTGTAGCAGAATTCTAGTCCCGGTAGCTTGGGAGGAGGCTCAGTGAGGGATTCGTGCACAAGCTGAGGACAGGTCTGTGTCTGAAAGGAAAGGGGGACTCTGGGAGCTGGAGTTAAGAGAGGGATGGATTCCAGGCTTGGGGGACGGTCAAGGCGAAGGCTTTGGGGATGATCCAGCTGTGTGTGAACAAGACAGAGAGAAGGCATCCATGTGTGTGAGTGTATGTGTGTGTGTGTATGTGTGTGGTGAGTGAGTGTGTGTATGTAGTGAGTGTGTGAGTGTGAGTGGGTGTGTATGTAATGAGTGTGTGTGTGTTTGTGTGTGTGAGTGTGAGTGTGTGTGTGTGTGTGAGTGTGTGTATGTGTGTGGTGAGTGAGTGTGTGTATGTAGTGAGTGTGTGAGTGTGAGTGTGTGTGTATGTAAGTGTGTGTATGTGTGTGGTGAGTGTGTGTATGTAGTGAGTGTGTGAGTGTGAGTGTGTGTGTATGTAATGAGTGTGTGTGAGTGTGTTTATGTGTGTGAGTGTGTGTGAGTGTGTGTGTGAGTGTGTGTATGTGTGTGGTAAGTGTGTGTGTGTGTGTGTGTGTGTGTGTGTGTGTGTGTGTTGGAGGAAATGTTTGATTACTTTGGAAAGATACTAGTTTGGGGAGGGTTTCCAGAGCTCACTGGGGGCTGACTTTTGCCCTGTTGCTCTGGGCAGTGGCAGCCACTGGCTCTCTGGGTCCCCCCCGTCCCTGCTACCCCGGAGTGGGCTGAAACCTTTATGTTTCTCACTGATTGGACTAGACAAGGGCCTTCCAGGCCCCTTCTACCTCAGAGTCTGCCTTCCCTGTTAGGGGAACCAACTCAGGCTGACTGGAGAGGAGCCTCTCTGTCGTGGCAGGCAGTTACGAGAGGACCGAGTCATTCTCATGAATGTGTTTTTAACCTGGGATCCGCTGTGAGAGATTTTAGGAAATCTGTAAATTTATTCTTTGTTGTTATTATTTTTTTTGCTGAGGCCATTGGGATTAAGTGACTTGCCCTGGGTCACACAGCCAGGAAGTATTAAGTGTCCGAGAACAGATTTGAACTCAGGTCCTCCTGACTTCAGGGCTGGGGCTCTATCCACTGCCCCACTAGCTGCCCTGTGAATTTATTCTTAAAATATTTGGACGCCTTTACTTCAATATCATTTCCTCCCTAACATTTCCGTGCATTCGAAGACGAGGGCTTCACTTGATTGCCAAAGGGATCACTGTCCCTGACAAAGTGAAGAGCTCCCCACTTCCCTGCCAGGGAGGTCATTCGCCTCCTCTCCAGGAAGCAGACAGCCCGGCCCTAGGGTGGATGGGGATGAACTTGGGCCCGTGTCAGGTCCCCTGATCAATACTGGGACCCAGTAGGGGCTGGTGTTCACACGGCAAACTGGAAATATTGCTTGGTCATCTGAGGACTCCCCCTCCAAGGAGGTTGCCTTGAAAACGTGCGCCCTAGTCGTAGAGCACCCCAACTTTGAAGAGGTCCATTATTCTTTTCCTCCCCCAAAGGCTCCTTCTCCAACCCCAATATCTCGGCGGACACTGACACGGGCAGCCTCCCTCCCCCTCCAGAGGCTCCACATTCCCTGAACATGATAGGGGCTTTTCACCTTGTCTTCCCTGCACAAAGGCACCTTTGAGGGTGTCTCTCCTAAGTGGCCCATTAACAGGGCCCGGCTTAATTACGGCCCCTGTTCTCACGTACCCAATGAGGCCGAATACCAGAGTCAGTGGCCGGCGGTGCCCCTGGCGTTAATGCCTAACGGAATGGGCTCCCTTTGGCCTCTAATGAGCTCATTGCCGGTCTAAGTATGCTCATTGCGGGTAAATGATCAATAGCCTGGACAATGGCCGCACCTGGGCCTGCTGCAGGCCGGCCTGACATTCTTTCAGCCGGGCTCGGCGTGCCTGCTGGGACTTGGGGGCCACTTACACAGAACCTACCTCATACAGGAAGAGGTGCGGGGGGTGGGAGCAGGTGGAGTGGAACAGCATCCCCTGCACTGACTCCCCCCTGCACCGACCCTGATCTCCCTCCCCATGAGCCTCACCCCAGCTTGTCAGAAGGAGCACGGGAGGAGAATGGACTTACCCAGTGGGGAGGCTTAGGGCCGCAGCTCCTGGGGCTCACTGGAAAACTTTTAAAGAGCTAATATCGACATTAGACCAAGTTCAGCATCATAATCTTTTAACCACCCAGCTGCCTCTGCAGCTTAAACCAAACAATGCTAGCTCTTACTGGCAGAGATAACTACATTTTTTTTTTCACTAAATCCTGTGCCTGGTACATAGTAAGTATTTTTGTTCCTTGAGGCAATTGGGATTAAGTGACTTGCCCAGGGTCCCACAGCCAGGAAGTAAGAAGTGTTTGAGAACAGATTTGAACTCAGGGCCTCCTGACTTCAGGGCTAGTGCTCCATCCACTGTGCCACCCAGCTGCCCCAACATAGTAAGGTACTTTTAAAGTGTTGATTGCTTGACCTTAATCTAGGTTCCTTCCATCCCTAATGACTAAATGTGGCCATATCCTTGAGTACTGGGGAATTAAGTGTTGAGATCACACATTTCAAAACTGAGATGAGCCTTGGCCATCCAGAACTGCTCTGTTTTGCTATAGTGCACAAGCTTCATTTCTCTTGTTAGATTTTTGGTGTTTTTTCCACTGCAGAGTAAGTATTGGATGCTTTTGCCAAGTATCTAGTAAGTGCTTAATAAATGCTGATTGACTCGGCAACTCTTCTGGTTCCTTGGGTCAGAATGCCCTCAACTGGCTCTTCCACTCAAGTTTCTGGTTTTTTATCAAGACCTAGTGACTATGCAGAACATTCAAGAGTTTAAACCATGAAGACTGGCTCCTAGTTTGTAATGCAGACATTATTTACTAGCAAGTGATTTAGCCCCGTTTGCCTCAGTCCCTCATCTGTTAAATGGACTGGACATGGAATGGCAACTCACTCCATTATCTCTACTAAGAAAAATCCCAAATGGAGTCATGGACAGTCAGGCAAGTAGCTCTTCCTTTCAAGCATTTGGTTTCCAGCAAGACCCAGGGTTTGTACAGAGCATTCAACAGTTAAACTTTGAAAACATTATTTATTAGCAAGTCATTTAGCCCCGTTTACCTCAGTCCCTCATCTGTTAAATGGACTGGACATGGAATGGCAACTCACTCCATTATCTCTGCTAAGAGAACCCCAAATAGAGTCCTGGACCACCAGGCATAACAGCAATGACCAAACCAGAATAATAACAACAACACGATGCAGGTTGAGCTGGTCACCAGATATTTATTGAGACTGTGGCAAGCACCGTACATGCTGAGGATACAAAGAAAGGCCCAAACCCAGTCCCTAGCTTATCCCCGTGGCTCTGTCTCGATGGCAGTGTCCCTTTTAACCCATTTCATCCAATAGACTTGGGAATGAGCACCCCGTGACCATAGATGGGCAGAGCTCACAGACCAGGGGCTAGCCAAATATCATCCTAGGCACGTCACATGCTGTTGTGCTTTTCTTGACCTATCCTTCGCCAGGATTCCCACTGAATGCTGACGAGAGCCCTGTTTATGCGTTCTTGAGTATAATTTCTTTTTTAAGGGTTCGTGTTTCCACATCTCGCCCCCAAGTCCTCAGTCCAAGCTTTCTCCCTTAACTTCTCCCATTGGCCCAGCTCCCTTCTATAATAGTCCATTGAAACAATATCTGCATTTTTCATTCGCTGAGATCATTTTTTTTTTTTGGTTTAAACCCGACTAAAGCTATTCCCGGATTTCCAAGGTAATAAGAACCACTAATTGAAGCAGAAGGAACAAAAATATTAACCTTGCTCAATATGCATGAGCTCTCCCAAGAATACTCCAAACTATTTTCTCTTGGCATGTTTACAATTCTGAGAAATCTACTGTGACTTTCAGCTTATGGATAAATTATGAAAAGTCTCAGGGCTTCGGTGCCTTTTAGCACTAAGTAGTTGGTTAGGATCCCCGGCACGGCATTTCCAAGGTAAAGTGGTTTGCAGCTGTCAGCCCGGCAGAAATTAATGTTCCATTTGTCTCTCGCCCTCATCCCAGCTGCGGCATTTGTAATCTTGCTAAGGATCAAGGAAGGGGTGAGCCGTGAGCTCCTTCGAGCTGCAATACTGGTAGCCCTCTCTGATGATCTGTTCTGGTTATGACTCCGAGCAAGATAAACATTTGGCCATTCAAATTAAGTCCCGGAGCATTTAGTAAGTACCTACTCTGTGGGCTGAGAGTTGGGGCCCCAAAGACATAGTCAGGAGGCTTTAAATCCAGTGAGAGGCTTATATCCTCTTAGGAAGATCTACCAGGTCCATTAATACATACAAAAGTTATACAAAATGATTTATAGAACAGGGAACACTGACGAGAG
This sequence comes from Sarcophilus harrisii, assembly GCF_902635505.1. Lineage (NCBI taxonomy): Eukaryota > Metazoa > Chordata > Mammalia > Dasyuromorphia > Dasyuridae > Sarcophilus > Sarcophilus harrisii. The sequence continues at coordinate 6,142,626 of NC_045428.1, read as the reverse complement.
GCATGATGGGATAGGATCAAAATCTTTGTACATGATAGTCCCTGAGCTGAGCTGGTGGGATTCCAACAAAGGACAAAGAGGGAGAGTATTCAGTATCTGAGAGTCTGAGAA